>NC_091730.1:14352473-14655504 GCF_030179895.1 Drosophila kikkawai
ATGTACTCCCAAGAATCGGAGGCTGGACGCGGACATTGTCCTGGTGCCTGGTCCTTGCTGTAGGTCCGCTGGGTTTGGTAAATTAAAATGTTATCGTCACAACTTAATCGTCACCATAAAAGCTGGCTGGCTGGCTGCTGCACTGACCATTTGGGCCAAGTCAAGATTCCGCTGGCCGCGTTATCTCGTTTGAAATTTGTTAATTGCCGCGCACTTCAAGTACTTAGTGTATCTTTTTGGGACCGAGGTCCCATCATCTGGCTTTCGCCCCGTTCTCGTCTCTTTTTCGGGCTAATGTCTGTTGTAAATTACTTTTAAATGTTTTAGGTGTAATAAAGTTGTTCGCCTGCCATTGCGTAATGAGTTATCCTAAAGTAGTTTGTATTTTATTTTCCTGTTTTTTAACTTTGTTTTGGTTTTTTTTTCGGTTTTGGTGTGTGGCACAATTTTGTTTCTTAATGTTGTTGTTGGCCGTTCCCATTTATAATCTCTGGCCAGGCATCGTTCTTGAGACAGAAGTTTTAATTAATTTTTGAACTGCCGCGAAGAAGCCGTAATTTAGAAAGGCTAATGGGTAGCAAAGTGCCAAGATCATGATGAGACAATTTGCTTAAGGAAGCGGTGCCGAAATGGTTTGGCTAATTGGTTGGAGAGAGGCATAATTGCAAGCACATAATTTACACAGAAAAATAAATAAAAATATAATTAATATTTAAATAAAATTATGACTAAATAATACTCATAAAGGAATAAAGCTGACTCTAAGTAAATCCTTCTGAAATCCCCTTCAGACTGACATCTCAATCCTCCTCAACTAAAGCCCATATGGAAGCCATCGAAAGCCAACTAATCACCCATAATAACCGAATAAATCATATGGCAATGGGTAGACCCACAGACAGAAGGCAGAAGAAGCTGTCAGCGGCGAAAGAATTCGGCAGGAAAGTTCAAAGAGCCGAGACGACAATCAGAGCCAGGATATGCATAGATAATAAATGCATCGTGCACATGTTCGCAGTCGTATAAACTAGCAGCTAGCTGGGAAGTGCTGACAGCCTGGAGAGGATTGGCCCGGGGGGAGGGAGTGAGTACAGAGAAGACCTAGCTGAGCTGGCGGAGACTGGTCCCTGTCGAAGCACTAAATTATGACTAGGTAAGCAGGCGCTGACAATTCAATGCAAGGAAATATTACGCTGCCTGGCGCAGAGGCATCTATGTATATCTAGATCTGGATCTGTACAATTTATGCAGGCAAAACTGAGCAGGGAAACTGAACGAAATGGAAACCGAGTAATCCTGGAGACAAGCAAAAAAGAAAATATGATGTCATAATAAATTGTAATTTATGAGCGGCGTGCTGACAGTTGAAGCTCGCTGACTTAAGCTCGAAACTGGAGGGCCCTCGATTAATTATATCAATGCTGTAAAAATACCTGAACGATCTGTCATCTGTTTCGGTGTCTCTATATATTTTTTTTCGGGGCTCCCCTGACTTCTGACTGGCTTCCTGTCGCTGGCAAGTTTTATGCTTGAATGCCTGGGAATAGACACACAGTCGGATGGGACTAAGAGCGACTGTCTTAACGACCTGACAAATAGATAAAGTGCAGTCTCCGTTTCCAACAGTTGTTGCTAACTGACAATGGAATTATTTAAAAAGAAACATATTCTTTGGAGTTCTATCTTAATTATAAACATATTCCAAGATATTCTGTATAAAAAAGTAACCCACTTCTTTTGGAGATTCTTTTTCATTCGAAATGTCTCAATCAGCGACGGCCTCACTCTTAAAAAGTAAACAGGAAATTAAACAATTTCATGGCCAATGCGTACTCTAAACTCTATTCAATGAACAATAAATTTTAAGTGGGTTTAATTAAAAACTACATTTTAATTCAGCCAAACTCACAATCGGAACCGAACCTTTTTCCGCCCTCGGGGGGGGAGGAGTGGAAAATTATGAAAATTTCTTTCGGCGAGGCCCTCATTGAAGCGTGACAAGCATTTGACAATGGCAGAAAGTATCTGTCAGATACTCGGCGGCGCATGCTGCAGCTCATTAACGCCTGGGCCTCAGCGACGAAGCATAACTCCACCGGAAATAATTCTGGAATTTTCCCCCCAAAATAACATTGTGTATATATAGAAAGTACCATTTGAATTTGACAAAAATTATGAGCTCTATTTTTGGGGGCCCTAACAAAGGGGTAAATAGATGGAGAAGCGTACTCAGGCATTCACGCCTGCGCGCTCTGACAATTATTTATGGGTTCAAAAATAGGAATTAAAGTGGAATGGAAATTGCTTTGGCAATGCAATCAAATTAAATGAAAATCAACCTATGGGTTGGGGAATAAAATAGGGAGAAAAGGACCTACCGCAGAATGTCTGAAAAAAAAGGTCGTGATGAGGATAAAGGACATTAGATTTAGTTGTCCCCTTGGTGTTGTATCTCTTAAGAGGAGGGTATACAGATTCTTAAATTTAAAAATATAAAAAAATTACTAATTAAAGAAATTATTTCTAAAATAATATAATTTAATTTAATACCTATTCTCTGAAAAATTATATTACTTACAATAGTAAAATCTAAGTATTTAAATATTTTTGAAAGTAAATAAACTATAATATTTTTGTACATATCTTTATATTATATTTTTTTTATATACATACATGTTTTTTAATAAATTAAAATCCTCTCTATATAAAAAATAAATTTAAAGGTCATCCTCTAGTCCAGACTCTCCATAAACGCCACCATTTCAGCTTGTTTCTCTTATTGTTTGCTTTAGAGAACAAAAGCTAAAATTGAAAATTGTTAAGATATCGAAGGAACGAAAGGAGATTGAGCTACTTTCATTCTATCCTATTTGGTGGCCTTTTTGCCTGGTTTACTTTCCTTTTTCTTGGCCCCGTTCCCATTCCAGCTCTCCCCCTCTCACCCAGAGCAAACAATGGCCAAAAACTGGACAGGACGCCAATAAATAAGCGCAGGAGGTTGGCCGGACAATGGGAATGCGACTTTTCCCAGTCTCTCCATTGGCATTTGTTTGCTCGCTCGAAAATGGTTTTAATTGTTGTTCTCCCCTGTTTATATATTTTTATTTTCTTTGTACTTTTTTTTTCTCCTTGGTGGCTCCTTATTGTTGGCCAAATATAATAAGATAGCGGCAGTGCGTCATTTTGGGTAAAAGTGTGAGTGTACGCGCTTCTGTTTGTCTGTTTGCGTTTGTTTTGGTTTTCGGTTTTTGGCTAAAAGTAAATTAAGTGCCAATGTTAATGGCAGTTATGGCCTGGCATCTGGCTTTGGGATCTGCCAACAAAAGCCTGGCCATTTGGGTGTCTTAATGTTGCAGTAATAATGGCTAAAAGTGTGTGTGCACTGAGATAGTAGCTTGAGATTTATAGCTGCTCAGCTCTGCTTTCTTTTCTTCAGTTTTCGTTGTCCACCCAATATATGTTTTTATTTTATTTTATTTTTTTGGCAAGTGAAGTAAATGTAAGGTCCAAGTTGGGGATGGCAAGGACTCTTCTGATTTACTTGGTTTTTATGGAAGGAGATAGGGAGAGTTACTATAAAGGAGTTCATAATTTCTAGTTAATTTTTGTTAAGATGGGGTTGAGAGGTTTTTTAAAAATTTAATATTTAAGGATTAAAGTTAAGCCTATTTTAACATTTGGAAATCCCTAAAAAACATACTTTTAGATTTCATAAAATATTTATTGTAACAATTTTATGTTTTTAAAACGTATATCAATCCAAATATTCCCAGTAGAACCCTCTATGAAGTTATCTTTGATTTAATTGTTTTACCCTTTGAGCTTGGTCATTTGATACCTCCTTTGGATCCTTGGGTTGCCTTTGCCCTTTTACCCTGAACTCGTAATCTCAATCGCCGGGCCAGACTTTATTTATAGGTAAACAATAAACGAGTCAGGAAAACCATTTAATAAGTGATTTGAGTAAGCAATCATAAACATTAACTGCATGTCTTTAAGACACTACAAAACGGGCATTAAAAGGGCAGTCCAAGCCAGAGACCAGAGACCAGAGACCAAAAGATATCCGTCCCAGGCAAAACCAGAAAACACCGACGCCAGACGAATTCGATTAAAGTTAAGCCATAACAAGCCGGAGAGAGACGAGCTGAGCTGCAGCTAGCAGGGTTCCCAAGCTCAGCCAGCCACAAATAATATAACAATTTAAATAACAAGCCATGGCCAGGCCAAGACTCCTAGGCAGCCGGCCCGGGCAAACACCAGGCGCGTTAGTTAGATAGATTGATCTACATGTACACGACAACACAGAGCTGGGAGTCTGAAGTCGGGAATCCAGAATCCAGAGTCGACTGTCGGGAGTCTCTGACTCCTTGCTGGCTTTGTGGACTTTGTTGCATGCACTCCATCCCGGCCGAAACGAGACCTGGCTGCCGTTTACCAAGCTGCTCTGGCCCGGCCAAGAGCATGTCAAAACAAAATAACATCTTTAGCGCGCAAACATGACAAAACATCAGAATTCCAGCAGATTAACGTCAATTTTAATTGCATTCACTTAGACCAGGCTCAAAGTCTATGAGAAGCAGCTGGAATTATGCATACAGGCAGCAACGAAAAAAAAAAACAAACACGGGATTAAGCCCGGTTAGTTGAGCCATGGAATACCCTGACTTGGGAATAACGAGAGATGATGCAACCATATAGCATACATATGATATATATATGGTTGTGATTAAGAAGTTTATAGAATATTATGAAAATATTATTGCAGATGGAAATAATCTATTAAAAATAATCACTTATTTAAGATAGTTAAACATATTTATTTGAAAATAAGTTGAAATGTTAGAACAGGGAGAAATTATAGCATGTAATTTGCAAAAGAAGAAATTACTTTTGCCTAGTTAAGCTTCTTATATATACTCTACCTCCTGCCTAAGCCTCAATGAATACACAGTACTCCTTGGCAAAAGTGTAGCCATAAATACACAAAAAGTATTCCGCACAACCGAAAGGGAGAAGAAGAACTCCACCTGGCAGCAGGGAGCTGGGCTGCAGTCCGGGAAGGTAAACAAAGTTCCACAAGGTTGTGATTAACATGCGATAAAAAATGACCGAGGCTCCTTCAGCTACAGACTCAGACTCGGACGCGGACTCGGACTGGCGACCTGGTCAGCGTGGCTTACGTGTTTGCATTAGGCCAGATCCCAGAACCCAGATCCCAGCCAGGGCCAGAGACTGAGCAGCTCTCGAGCACTCTGGGCCACTCGGAGAGCCAAGAGTTAAGTGTCTGGCTGTCACATGCGATTTGCACCTGCCGGATGAGCGAGTGGCGCAGGTGGGGATTGGGGATTTGGGGGAGTAGTAGTGAGCACTGGAGGGCGGGAGGGATTTGCGTGGATTATTTATCATCTGCGGCGCATCGCAACAGGCCCAGTCCAGGTTTCGTTTTAAGCAGGTTCCACTGGGAGCCCAACTGCAGCCGAGATGCACGTTGCAAGATTCGCTTTTATTTCGCTTTTTCGCTCCTCTTTTTTTTTGTACACTTTTTCTTGGGGGTATAATCAGGCCCGGGCAAACATACAGCGACGTTCATAAATTTTAATATTTTAATTTGACTTAAGCAGATGAACACATAAAGCCGGCCATTAAGCGCCTGCACTATGTATGCATTGGCCAAACACGGCCGAAAGGGCCGAGAGAACGAAATGCAATTTCTTGAAGAGCGTTCTCCGTTCCAGTTTGTCGTCGTCGTGTTTTTGGTATTACCGCAAAACGGTTTACATTTCCTGTGCATTTTGTGCTTTGATTTTAGGAAAATTAACAACAGCTCAAACATTGCCCAGCGGCCTGGCGGCCTGGGCCCAGCGAGCAACCAGCTCGGAACCATCTTCGTAAACCAGCAACCGGCAACCAGCCATCCAGGCGAGTCAACAACATGGCCCAAAACGAATCGGCGTCATCATCACCGGAATTCTCGTCCAGCAGAAGCCACCGCCGCAGCCGTAGTTAGAGCAGCAACAACAGCGAGAACAAGGTGAGTGGAGGCTGGGTAAACAGAACTTTGGATACTCTAAAATTTGGTAGTTAAAAAAGTTTAAGAGAAAGTAATAATTTGAAACAATTTTTATTTTATATTTTTTTAAAGGAATAATATGAGTAAGGACTTCATACTAAATTGGTTTAGGAAATTTATTTTTTGAAAAATATTTAAGATGGATCTGTAATATATATTTAATCTAGATCTCTTACAAACCATTGGACAGCAGACTAGTGCATAATATATTTCCCTTATTCAAATTTAACTTTTTGATCTGAAGAAACATAAATAATGCTATTTTAAAACTATATGATATAGGGAAAATACATATTTTTTTTATTTTATCTACATTTTCATACAACTTTTCTAGATAAAGGGTATCAATAAACAGCGTGCAGTCATTCGGATTGCAGCATGGCATGTTGTTTGCTTCGCTGGTCTCATTTGGCTCCCCCTGTCCCTCCCCTAAGTCCCTCTAATCCCCCATTAACCGACTCCAACCCCGACTCCAGCCCTGACTCCATCCCCCATTCCCATCTCCATCTCCCGTACCGTTGCCAACTTTCGGCTATGATGCGACCAACTGGCATGGCACGCTGACTTGGCTTTGGCCACGCTTGTTTGGTTTTGGCCTGGCTTTGGACTGAGCTCGGACGCTGCTGCTAAACAGGTTAAAATGTCGTTCAAAATGTCAAGTCAACACTTTGATGTTGTCCGTGTCCGTGTCAGTGTCCGTTGTGGTGGTTCTACTGTACTGCAGTTGCTGCTGCTGCTGCTTCGGCTGCTGCAGCAGCTTTGTTTGCGTGTGATCTGCGCTTTATTTATGCAACATTCAGCACACGACGAAACATGCAACCAAAGCCGAAAATGTTAAGTGCTCCGATAGAGACGGCCCCATGTACACTGGCCTCTGTGAGAGGACGACATCGTGCCGTCGCTGGCCTGGCCAGGCCATGTTCTCCACGTCGACGTCGTTGTCGTCCATCGATTGTTGTTCTAATGCCAGGAAGTGAAGATTTTCGGTAATGAAACGGTAGCGGTTAATGTGGGAATGAGGTCGGTGGTGCCTCTAGGAGGTAAAGGAGGAGGAAACCCCTTTCAAGGGAACCATTTACCCAGTGTCGGGCTTTGGTGGTCTGCTATTATGTAGTACAGAAATCAATATGTATATGTCTATTAAGAAAGTCATTCATAGAAATATCTTGCAGAAACCACAAGTCTGAACAACAATTATTAAATTCTAGTACATCTTATAAGTAGCTTTTGCTGGTCTTGACTAACCTGAAAGTTCATTAATAATTTGTATAATATTATTTAAATCTCCTTTCTTTCTACATTAAATCGTTTCATCTTTAAATTTTCCACAGAAACTGTTTTTTTGTCTACTCCCTCATAGCTATCTTTGCTTTTTCCGCCCCACTTTGGGCGCCAAATGCTGGTACGCTCCTGTGGCCTTCGAAATTCTGCCAAAAGGCTGTTGTCTGTTGCTGCTGCTGTTGATGCTGAAGCCGGAGCTAAAGTTGTTGCAATTCTAAGAATATTTTACGCTTGTTGAGGCTGACGACACAACATTGAACCCACCGCCAACGACGACGACAGAGACTGAGACCGAGACGAGGACGACAGACTGCGTCTCCTACTCGGACTCCCAGTCCGGACTCCTCTGTCTCTAATTCTCCAGATGCTGGCAGGCACCCCGGGCACCGGGCACCGGGCACAAGACCAAGAAGACTACTAGGGTTTCGTGTTTTGTTTTCTTTGCACTCGAGTTGTATCACATCAATGGCCATTGTGTACGTCAACTTTGATGTTTCGGCCAAAGTTTTGAAGTGTGAGGTTTTAGACGTTCTTATTGCACTTCCCGACCCGCAGTCGGCGGAGTCAGAGTCGGAGTCCGAGAGCGTCCACCTTGACAGGTGAAGAATGCCAAAAAAGGGGGGAAAGAAACAAGGTTTCAAGTGCCACAGTTGCCGGGCCACTTGAAAATCAACTCAAGCCTTTTAGGAGGAAAATCGACATGGCAGGAGTCGGCCACAGAGTCAGAGTCAAGTCGGAGTTGGAGTTATGGCTGGCTGGCGGAGCTGCCTGCCTACGTTTGCCTACAATTCCGTATTTATTTTGGCTTGGCACACACACACACACACAGATCGGGCCGGCGCACACATTTCCTTCGAATTTTCTGTTCTAATTGAGTAAGAAGTGTGTGCGGTGAGGTTGCAGTTTTCCTCCTTCAACAACTGTTGCGGCCCCGATTTGCCTGACGGCTTTAATTGGATTTTCATACCTGCTCCAACAGCCCCTCGGCCCATCGATGTTTGATTGGTGTTTGTATAATGAACTTGCAATATTCTGGATACATATCTGGTATCTTGGATCGGTCGGGTTCGGGTTCGAGTTCGGGTTGAGCACCTCAGCAGCTGGTATTTGTGTTATTGTTGGGATGCTTTAAATGTAACGCGTGAAATTTAACACACCTCGTCATCGTCATCGTCATCGTCATCGATGATTCCCCCCTTTCATCTTTGAGAAAATAAAAGTTCTCTTTCTCTCGCCTCCATCCGTTGTTTATTTAATTTATGTTATTATTACCTGATTAAGTATGAAATGCTGCGGAAAGTGTTGGTTTTTCGTCAGATGTGTCTTCAAAAATTGATTAGGACCGGAAAAAATAATAACTGATTGAACTCTCCCTGCCCCTGACAATGTAATTACGCGGGAATAAAGTTTATTTTTTTTTTATAACAATAATAAAAGGGTTAGCTAAGAGGGAGTTCTGGGCTTCATTGTTATATCAACAGGAAAGATGAGTTAATAGATTGTTTTATTTAAGGAATGTAGATCGAATTTAACGAAAAAAGAGGAGGTAACATATGGTAATTTAATTAAGGGACCTAAGGGAATTCCGCAATTCATTGTGAGTTATATGAAAGTATCATGGTTGTAGCCTAAAGGATATATATTTATTTTTTACTATATATAGTAAAAAATTAACGTTCTTGTTACTATAAAATTAAAGCCAAAACACAACCATTTTAAACAACACATTTCAGTTTCTAATTAACACAATACAAAGCAAAAAAAGCTCCTTTACATAATCGCTATTAAAAACCGTTGAACAAAGTAATAAAGAGCCATCTCTGTTGCCATTTTTACGAGTCTAATAAACAGAAAACAAAAATTAATCATATCTAGAGCATGGCTAGGCCTGGAACTGCGCCTAATGAGCAACTTGGGTGAGAGGAAAGTGCAACAGTTTTTAATGGTCTTCGAGGCCGTCTCACTCGCAGCTCGTAAAATGTGCCAAGTGGCCAGGGCATTTATGGGGCTAAGGAATAACAAACGAACACGACCACATAGTATAGTACGTATGTATACTGACGGAAATTAAATTGCTGCAATAATTAAAACACCTGTTTTAATTAAATGGAAGTGCACGATGGGGTGAGGGAGCGTTCTCTGGGAATCGACTAGAACATAGGTGCGAGACCCTGACCAGCGGCGACAACAAGTTGTTGAAAGAAAAGAACTTCCAGCTCGAAATTAATGACTTTCGGCTTCTTCAAAAGTTCTTTGAGACGAGCGAACAACTTCATCACCGCCTTGTGAGTCGTGGAAAACAGCTGGAAGTCGAAAAATATTGAGCTACACTTTATATACCGCTAGCTGCGGTTTTCCTTAGAAGGTTCCCTATCCATTGTTCGGGGGTTTGGCTAACCTTTGACTGCCAGTCAACAGATATGACAAAACATCATCAGGATCATGCATAGGGGCATGGACAGACACACTCCCTAAGCTGCTTAATCCTTTCTTTTCCGTTTTTTCACATGAACGATCATCTATCTATATGGAAAATGAACAAAGGGGGATTTTCGGGTATCTAGGGTGATCTATCTTAAGATGGAAATTGTGATTTTGATGTCTTGTTGGACGAAGGCTAGATGTGGGTTGGTTTTTGGCAAAGATGGGAGGTTTTGATTGCAAGATCTAAGATGGAGATAACTTTGTCAAGATGAAGACTATATATGGTTTGTTTAAAATACAAAAAACTGAGCTTAGAAATAAATATTTTGATCCTGAGTGGTATTTTTTAGTAATTGCTATTTATAATTAAGGATAATTCAGGCAAGTAAATTTTCCTTGCATTTTTTTTCTAGCTTTTCAAATAAAATAAGTAAATTCGGAGACCTGCCATAACTTTCAATATTAAATCTATAAGATGTCAAACATTTTCCCGCGAAATCCAGACACATCCTTCTTCAGTGCCGTTCACCTTATAAACCAAAGTCTGCCAGACAAATCCCCAGAACTTCACTCCCTTCGGGGAAGATAATGCCTGAAACCCCTTTTTGGTTTAAGCCACAAATATGCCAAAACATGATCATCGAAGAGGCGAATGGGAAATCAACTGCAGCACACACCCATCGCTCTAATCCTTTAGGGTTTGACTTGAGCGCTGCCCTCGGAGGTTTCTCCTGGTATGATGTCCTGGTAGCACCTCTGCCGCTCTCTAACAATGAGCTGTGCATTCCTTGTTCTTTCTACTTCAAATGAAGTGCATTCATCCGGTAGCAATCCTTTTCTTGTCCTTCTTCCCTTTGGTGCCACTGTCTTGTGCATCATTTCACTTGAATTTGCGTTGACATCCTGCTAGACAAACGGACAGATAGACAGACAGACAGCTCGTCTATATAATAACGAGCGGTTGTCTGACATATCCTTTAACCGTGATTAAAAACGCAAAGTAAATGAAAATGTTTGGTGCTTACGCCTCCTTAGCACACCTTGAAAACAGGAAAACAAAGCGAAGACTGAACGGGTCGCTCGTCCCTAGACAACACGAACTTGAAACCGGGGAGTTTTGCCAAAGGACAATAGGAGCTGCGGTGCGTCCGGGACTTGGTTCCGTTCCGTGCCAGGCAGCACTTAAAAAATCCTACAGATTTTCCCACTTAGTGATAAAGTTGCTGCCGCTGCTGAATGGCTTTTGTCCTAGCACCGAGGACATTCTCTTCATATTGTTTTTCTTTTTTTTTTCTTTGTAGCTCCCCATTTAAAACACTCGTCTTGAAATAAGCCTATGGAGGGGATCCTTTGAGGTGGTAGGAGGAGGGAGTCCCCCATGAAGTACGGGCACTTCCTTGCAATTTTATGCCCGAATGGAGTCGTTAAATCATTTTCTGAAATTGAGTCGAGAATTTGTTGCTGTTGTCCTGGCAAGCAGTCCTTACTGTGTGGCATTGACATTGGAGTCTGTAACAAGGCACACACATGTGTGTGGGAGTCGCACGTCTAGCTGTAAACGGAAGTACTTACTGCGTCCCCAGCTAAACATTAAATTAAAATATGTTCTTCGTACATTTCTCTGGCTCTCTCCCTATTCTTTAATTAAAACCAAAATGTTTTTTCCCTGCTTCTCTACTTTTTTTTTTTTTGTTATTTTTTTGATGTGGCGCGTTAAATGCACTTTGTATGTGATTTCACGGTTTTATGGCTGGCTTCTCCTGCGTTTCCATTTCCCTTTGAAGGAGGGAGCTAATGGGAGCACATGCGGGATGCCTGCCCCAGGTACCCTTGACGGGCCAAGCCTCCTTGGAGGTCATCGTAGGCAATCTACAATAAGGAGTAGCAAGAAGGAGCCTGCTAGGAGGAAGCCTAGATTGGCTATGCCTAGGCAGGTGTTGATTATGCCAGGTTAAATCTGGCTCATAAATCTAGTTCTTTTTAGTCGCAGATACTTAGAAAGATTTATCTGGATTTTTTTGTAGGTCTTAGAGTATTATTTTTGACTTTAGAATATTAATTTTTAATCTCTAAATATTTATGTATTTATATTTATATTTATGGCCATATTTTTTATATTATATATATTCATTTAACACATATTTTTTCCACGAACTCCCAAAAAATCACTCTGAAAAAACCACTCAAGCTGTCAGCAACGCTATCTGCAAGTGTCCCAAAAAGTATCTCGAACCCATATTAACCCAAGCTGAATATTGCCACACTTCCCCCATATGGGTCACCGCATCGCAAACACACTTTAATGTCCTGCCAGCCATATTTTCAACTTTAAACAACCCATAAAACACTTTCAGCCAAACAAAAAGCCGTAAAAAGGGAGAATTACAAGCAGAACAAGGTCAGCCAGCATCAGAGAAGAGCTCGTTCGAAACTCGGACCCGAACTCGAGCCCAAAGCTCAAATCCAGCGAGCGATGCCCAATATATCACATGACGCCTACAATTTAAACTGCCAAAAAAATGAAATGCAAACTGGGCGAACGAAGAGAAATGGCAAACATTTATATAAATAACACCATCGGCTCCAATTAAAGCAGTTCGGGGTTAAGGGAAAGAGAACAGCTTGGTTTCAGCAGCTTGTGTCTCTTCTGTGCGTGATAAAAACCACAAAACGAATTTTTGTTTATGTGTGTGTGCTTGTGTATCAGTGTGTGTGTGTGTGTGTGTAATAAAAATGCAAAACAAAAGCGTTCAAATATGTTTGCTTCTCCTTTTTTTTGCAGTCGTTCAGTGTTGCCGGCGTGGGCGTGGCACTTGCAGCGCCAAAAGAAAGACTGGCGGCCACCAAAAGGGGGGTTTACGTGGTGGAAAGAGGGTGCTTAAGGGGCTGGGACAACCAAAACCACTTCCAAATGTCATTCGCATGCGAGTCAATGACGTACCGATGAGGAGCAGAAGCAGCAGCACGGGACAACAGGAGAAGATAGAGCTTCTAGGGATCGGAGCAAGTCGAAGTTTGAGGTGCTCTGTAAAGGAATAAAATATTAATATATCAAATATATTTATAAATTCCTCATTTAATTATTATTTATGAAGAGAAAGAAGTAGCTTTCATTTTTGTTTAAAAACATGTAACTTTCTGTCTTCATTAAGAAGGAAAGCCCGAATTTTCTACTCGAAAATATGTATGCTAACTTCTGAGGAATTTTTAAGGAGAGTCTTATGGCTTTATTACCTTGATCCCTTCAAATTTTAACTTCCGATCTCCCCAAGTACGATCACCTACTTCATATACCCAACTTCCATGTAGGGTCAGCGCGGGAGATACTAACCAAGAAATGTTGCAGCTACATTTGGCAGCAAGTGGCGAGCGAGACGAGGAAATAATAATTTATGCATGCGTTGTGGTAGCTTGCTGGCGACGGCTATGGCCAAAAGGGGAGTGGGGGAAGTGCACCCCAGAAACCGCAAAATGTTGCGCCTTGTTGTTGCACAAAAAGTGAATCTGAGCTGCAGGCGCTGCAGCTTTTGTGGCAACCGGAAAACGGAAATTGTGGCCAGTACCCCACCGCTCTCCCCAGATCCCACGAGATGCCCGATTTCCCGCACTATAATAATACCGCTCAAGGATTTATGCTTCAGTCGCCGTTTAAGTCGCGTTGACTCTCTCTTCCATTGTCGGAAAAACAATTTGCAATTAAATGCTTTCTATTTGCAAATTTACCAGGCCTTTGTTGCCTAAAATGGTAAGGAAAAAAATTAAAGTAAAACGAACTGAGCCCAGATGCTGTTGCCACACTTCCTCTGGCATCGCGGTTTCAGCTGAATTCGTGGCAAAAACAAGTAAACTGAATGCAGATTAATCGGGTTCTGCATCCTGCCAAGTGTGGTTCTATATCGAACGAGTTTTGTGGCTTATTTCTGGGATTTCCGATATTCCATTTAGCTAAGATTGGCGGTTTTAATTTATTTATATTGCTGTCTTTAAAGGAAGTTATTTAGAGGGTATCTTGGGTTGTAAAATAAAATAAATACTAAGGCTTTAACTATGAGTTTACCCTGTAAAATAAGTGGTTTAAATTGTTAAATAAAATGTATATAATACATGTAATGTTTCTGAATTGTTTGGTATATATAAAATTCATTTTTAACCCTTATAACTATATATTTTTCGACTCGGCCCCTTAACAAACTATTTAAAGCCCGCACAATGCAATCAACAAAAAAAACGAGGAAAAACCTTTGTGGAAATTACAGAAAAATCGGAAACGAAAATCAAACATATGAATTTAATTGCCTAAACAATTCTAATCAAGCTGTGCGGCCATCAAAGCCATCAAAAGGACACAAAAGGACGAAAATTGCTGATTGCATTTAATAAAAATATAATGTTGCCGCAATCGAGCCACGAATAACCACCACCAAGCGATCCCGATCTGCTCGGAAAAATCGAAAAATGGGAGGAGGAGGATGTGGCAGGATAAATGGCAAACGAATGGACATCAAAATGGAATCAAATCGAGGCGGAAAACGAAAATGAAATAGAAATCGAAATCGAAAACGAAAACGAATGCGGAACGCAAAACTCACGAGTACGCCGACAATGCCAACTTAATTTGTGTCATAGAAAGCATGAAAAGGAGCGGCAGCCAAATTGACATATTGACAGCCTGACAAAAGGTCCACCCCACAAAAAAAAGGAGGCGGGAGGCAGGATGCGGTGGGTGGGGCGGGGCCTGTGCCGCAGTGCAGTTTGATGGCGGCGTCAAAAATAAACAAACATTGCGACAGCAATAAAATATCAAAACAAGCCACGAGTTGGGGCTGCTGCAGGATTGGAGGCGGCAGGATAGCTGCTGCGGTGGCTTAATTGAGGCAACAGAAGGCCGTAGAAAAATCCAATCAAAACGCAATGAAAACAAGGATCAAGGCTTGTGTCCCCGGCCAGCTGTAAACCTCAACTCGGTGTGTTGATGTGTGTTATCCTGACAAATAATCAAACTCGCACACAAAACACAACCAGAGAGCAGCAGCAGCAGCAGCAGCAAACAAGCCAACAAGGACCTTGTCAAGCAGACATGTAAGCGATACAGATGGAGATACTGTACAGGCAGGACAATTGCCGAGTGAGTCCTGCCAGAATCGCATCCTCTCAAGGCTGCAGTTGCATTTTCCCAAAGTCGGTTCGGTGGAGCGTGCGGCAGCCCACCAACCAACCAACCAACCATCCCCTGATGGCAACCAGCACCACTCCCGATCCCTGACCTAATCCAATTTCAATGGAACAATGGATAAATCCTATTTTTGTTTTCGCTTACCTATGCCAAGGATTGATGGCATTATTAAAGCCGAGAAAAGAAAACACACAGCCGATAAGTATTTATTTAAATTCCATTTTCCACTTGGGGGTAAGAGCTCTATGAATTGGTTTAGAGATACCTCAAAAAAGATATGGGTTAACCAAAGTATATGTTCTTTCTAAATTAAAACTCATTTTGAGAACACTTTCCAGCACCCCCCTAAGCTGTTAATAACCTCCACCTCCTTCCAGTCTTGGCCAAGTCTCTCCCCTCCCCACTCTTGGCTAATTTTATGTTTGGGCCATCAAGCAGAGTCCCAAACTACACCAGGCCAATCAAACCTCATGACCTCCTTCTCGCCATAAAGCCGCCAAATGTTTGGCGTATAAAAACAAATAAGACAAAGCGCACACACATAAACCACGCCCCCAACGCCCCCACATATCCCTAAGATGATCAACAAAGGGAAATTTGTTAGCGTGTTATGTAAATTGCACACAAGAGGCTGGATGGCTACATTATGTAAATAAAAGAAATAATAAGCTTGGAGCTCAAACAAAAAAAAAAAGCGAGAAACAAAGGCCTGGGCGAATTGCGAGCATGTATGTTTATTATTTTCATGACGCGTTGATGACACTTTGGAGTCGGGGTCCTGTCACGACCGCACTCTTTAAGGAAGTGTCGCTGGCAAATGACATTTCTGGCGCTATATTAACCATTCCACATTTAAAATGTTTTATGGGTGACTTTGTTAGAGAAGAAAGCTAAAGTGTACTATTATTATTAAATATTATATTAAATATTACTTTTAGTAATATTATATAACTTTAAGGCAAACTTAAGCTTATTTAAGACCAAATAAAATCCGTCTCTGCTTCCCTTTTTTTACAATCAGTTTTTAATCATTTTTTTTACACGTAAATATACCTCCCTCAATTTCTAAAATCAAGTTACACCCCCCTTTAATTAGGGACTCCCCCCGTGAAACACTTTTCAATGCAACTCCACAAGACTTGCCTGCTTGCAGCACAAAATTTAAGTAAGGTCAACCAGACGCCGCGGGGGATGAAGGCCTTCATGTCCATCCTTTGTAGCCGCGGCACCAAGTGGTGGTCCCCACTGATGGCGGATAAGGTGCAGCTAAGAAAACATCACCTGCCCCGTATCTTCCAAAGGATGAGGTCGAGCCAACTTCAAGCCACCCCCCAAACTCAAACTCCCGCGTACCGGGAGCAGCCCAAGTGCAGATTTATTCAGTACCGCCGCCCCAATGAGCATTCGAAGCGTCTGGGCATGGTCTCCGAGGATGGCAGCAAAATGGTAGAGCTGTCCAACGTCACCTGCGCCTCACCCAGCATGCTCGACTTCATTCGACAGCGGTACTGCATGAAGAGTCTCCTGCACAGCGTGCAGTACATGAAGGCCAGGGACGTGGATGCTGTGTGTCCAGAGCTGTTGCCGCCCCTTGAGGCGCCCGGGAAGATCGTAGGCGTGGACTGCAATTACAAGGATAACTGCGACGAGCAGAACATTCCGATACCGCGGGAGCCCGCCTTCTACGTGAAGTTTGCCACCTCGATCACGGGGGCATTGGACATCATCGCGCCACACTCTCCAGGCAAGAGGATCGACTATGGTTGCCAACTGGCCGTGGTCATGGGGAAGCGTTGCAGGCAGGTGTCGCCCAAGGAGGCGCTTAGTAACATCTTTGGCTACATGGTTGTCCAGGATATCGTGGCCCGTGACTGGAATTCCCTGCTTGGCGGTCGCAGTATGGACAACTTCCTGCCCCTCGGACCAGTCATCGTGCATCGCTGCCATGTCCCCGATGTAAACAATTTATGGATGAGGACGCTGGTCAATGGGGAGGAGCGCCAGTTTGGTCACACTAGCAATATGATATTCAAGGTAGACACTCTCATCCATCGCCTGTCCCACTATATGACCCTGTGTCCGGGCGACATCATACTCACGGGCACACCCGCTGGATCCGCTGCCTATTCGGACACGACCTCCTTCCTCCAGCCTGGCGACATGATTGAGACAGAAATTCAAAATTTAGGAAAAATGTACAATAAAATCATAGAAGCGTATAAGTAAAATTAATTTCAGAAAAAGGAAAGATTTTTATATATTCTTTATCTAAAATCCTATTCAAAAATACCCACTAATCATATTCCTTACAAATTCCATCATAACATATTCGACACCGAAATTCCTGTTGCCAATAAATTTACGTTGATGCCGAACCAGGCCAAGGAGGCACATAACCCAGCCAGAAGGAGGAGGCTTCTAATGCGCCTTTCAGGAGCGGGAGAATCATTTTGTAATATAATTTGTTTGGCTGGCACAGGAAAGGGGGAACCCGAGATTGGGGGCAGAGATGGCAGCGCTTTTATGAGACGACGCAGCAGCATAATCAACATTATCCTCGGAGAGTCACAAGCCGCAAACAAGGCGCCTACAAAGGGCGGGAACGCGGGACTTCCCGCTGCGAAAGCCACGCCGCATTATCATCTCATTGCACAGGACTTAATCCTGCGGCAAGTTATTAAAGCGTAACGCGTTTCGTCCTTGCTCCCAGCACCATCGCCAGCTCCTGGGATCCTGCGCTCCCTTTTTATTGTTCGCGCTGCGCTTAACTTGTTTCGCATTGAGCCAGAGCACAAGGGGGGGAAAGGAGATCGGGATTGGAACTGGGTTGGAAGGCGATGCCGCCTTAATGCTAAATGATCCAATATCCTGTTTCCTGCGTCGGCGGCAGCAGCAGCAGCAGCGTTAAAAGGTCCTTTGTGGCCTCCGCTCGCTATTATTTGCCCTGGCCAACTTAAAGATGTTTTCCCTCTGTGCCAACTTGTCCTTCTCCTTTCGCACAGGCTCTCCTGCTTCTCTCCTCCTCAATTATTTGCTCGGCGACGAGGAAGAAAAATCGTCGGCGAACATAATTTTGTATCTTTTCTTTGCGCACGGCAACTTAAATAGCAGAATGTAAAGTTTTTAATTATGCAACTCAACGCTGACGTTGTCGCATTGTATGCAAAGGACACTGGGAGAAATATTCAGGGAGTTTGATTAATAAATATAACAATTATAAGTGAGAAGAAAATATAGTTTAAGCCTTGGAAAATATTTTAAAGTAACACCTAAAGTAGCTTCAATAATAAAATAACAAAATTTACATATAAGAAATCCGAGACTCTGCTTAAAATATACTATCTTTTATAAAGCAAATTCTATCATAAAAATGTACCTCAACTTACGCCTTTATTTATTCATTTTATGTATAAATTTCCAAGTTTTTTTGAGTGTAGCTTCCTGTAACTCCCATCTTTCCCGTTAGCTAGCTAGCCAAAAAACTTAAAATACACATAATTAGCCATAGTACTGAGTTGCTGCCGCCTTTTTTTGGTAGTTTTATTTTCTGGCCGTTTGCTTAGCGACGAAATTTCGGCACTCCCAACCCTCCCCTCTTCTATTGTGCGGATTGTGTATCTTTCGGATATCTTTTGGGTTTAGTTTGCTTCCGCTCCAGTGCCAAAAACTAGGCCAGTTTCTTTCCAAAAGTTGATGTTTAGCTTGGCACAGAATTCAGCGTTGACAAAAGGCTGGGCTAATTAAATGAAAATATTAATTGCTGTAAAAATATATGATCTTTTTAAACAATAAAATATATACATATCATTTTTAAGGTGTCGTAAATGATATTCCAGCAATAAAAATTGTACAAAAATTGTATCAAACGTATTGCGTATTTTATTCCACTTCTCAGATGAAAGCCTTCTTGGCTAAGAGATGGGGACCAGGACACATAAAATGTAACATGTCGTAATATTCACCACAAGCAGCGCCAGAACCACGGCCAGGACCAGAAACCAACCAAAGTCAGGAACATGCCAGGGAACATGGCATTGAAAGCTGTTGCCAAACAAAATAAGGACCAGGAAGAGGCGGCCACAATGAACGCCAGAAAAAAAAAAGAAGTAACAATACTCCCCGCTCCTCTCTGGCACAGCATAATCTTTTTAACAATTTGTTTTTGGGAGCTGGCAGAAGGCGGTGGATATGACACATATCCCGGAGTAAAGTCAATGCCGAGATATGCTGAAATTTGTTTTGTTTCTCGGCTCCCCTTTGTTATACATAATCCTTGAGAGGTGTGACATTTGTGTGTATAAATTTCAACTTTGATCCGCCAGGGATAACCCTCGGGTGGCCAGAGCCAATTGCCAGGCACGAAATCTAAATAAACACTGTTGGAATGGGAAGAAGGAGACCCAAAGACCCAAATACCCAAGGAAAAATGTGGCCAAGAGAGCCAAGTCCTCGAGTTCCAGGGCTCCGACTCGGCACACACTTAAGTTGTCAAAATCAGCACAAAATTCCACCATGCCCGAGTGTGTGTGTGTGTGTTCAGATGTTTGTGTTTTTTTGTGGCAAAATGTTATTTTCCTTTCATTTAACTGTCATGTATTTTGCATACACCAAAGCCAGGCTCCTGTCGGTGCCAAATTGAATGCCCGAAAGAAATGCTGCCGCTTTGTTTGCTCCTCCGAATGCGTAGGTGTTGTGACATTTGACCGCCGCCGCTGCCGTCTGCTGAACATCAAAGGAATGTTCTCCTGTTTTTATTCGCCTTTTTTAGGGGACATTAATCACACCTTTTTGGGCATTCAACATGACACAATATGAAATTGAATTTTTGAAATGAACAAAGGGCCATGGTAAGTCCAGGAAAATATTAATTTGCAAAATGTCCCAGCCAGTGGTCATTTTGCCATTTCGTTTTTGACTTTGTAAAGATGAAAGTTGGGGCTAGAAAACATAAGATTTATTTTTTGCATTTGAGACAGAATTTAATTTGTAATTACTTATTTTTGTGAGATTTTTGTGGCAGCCTAAATCTTTCATTTTATTTTTAATTTACTTCTTGCCCGACTTCTTAATGCCACCGCCTACAAGAGGTCCTTTTTTGGAGGCATTCGCCTTGGCCGCATCTATTGCCTTCTGCTGCTCCTTTTGCTTCAGCTTGAAGGCCATATCATCTTCGTCCAGGTCCTTGGCATCCTTCTTGGGGGCTTTCAGAGGCTTTTTCTTACCGCCCTCCCGACTAGACATTTTTAATAGGCAATAATAACAATGAGTGACGGATTTTTGGGTCTTTAAAGAATATTTTTCAATTTTAAGAGAATTAAGAATTATGATATGTCAAGCTATGAGAATTCTGGTGACTTTTAGACATTGATTTCAAGTTTACTTTATCAACTAAATATAGAGGTGCCAATATATTTAAAAGAATATTATTATAATATTAAGGATTTAGGCAAATTTAAGTTTTAATTGAATGGAAAAGAAGCCTAATTTATTTATTTATGAAATGAAAAGAATACTTTAAATATTTAACTTAGCATTAGCATTATTTTTATCTATTGAAAATAACTTTCTCATCATATTTCCCATATCATTTCTTTGTGAAAAATTTATCAACTTGTATAATATTCAGCTTTTGCCTCTACAAACACACCTCTTTGACCCAGAAGTACTTTAAATTCCCAACTACAATATTTATTTAGAGTGTGACAGATCCCATCTTGATAGGGCTAACTTTTTGAAATGCCTAAATGATCTCTAATGGTTTTAAACACACGCAGTCTCCCTCTGTGACAGCCATTAAGCAAATAAAATAAAATTTCACATAGCGTGTGCCTTTTTTTCTAGCCCAAACCGAGAGTCCTGTGCTACTCTATGAAAATCCTCTAACGCCCGATAATTACGTTGAATATTTCCAACGATAATTGCTTGATTTGCACAGTGTGTGTTGATGTTTTCATAATGGATGCTTTCGGGGCATAAATTACGTTCCAAAAGGGGAAGGACTGCGACTCCCAGGCATGTGGTGAACAAATGTTGCATGCAGCCCCGGAGTCGAGAGGCAGATTGATAAAACTCTGGCATGGGATGGGATGCGGAGTCTGTTTCGGGGAGAATTAACACATTTGCGTTCGATCAGGATAATGACGACGACAAGGCGGCCGCCACAACCCTAAGTCGGGATCAGGAGCAGGAGCAGGATCAGGGTGGTTTCTCCCTTTCCCCTTTTTGGGAATTTCCTCGGGGTGTGTGCCAAACAGTGGCAGCTGCCGTTGCGCAGTTTTTCGGAAAACCCATTTAAACATTTTCCATTTCCACATTTTCCCTCAACGCATGCGTCAATCTTGATTTACGTTCTCGGCTGTGCAGTCTAATAATTTTCCACTCGCCATCGATGGTTATTATATCCTGGATAGTTTTCATTTTCAAGTGCATCAAGTATGCAATACATTGACCCTGTCAATTTTCAAGCATTTGCAATTATTTCATTGAAGGAATTTCCCGAAAACCGATCTCTATCTGTGACTTATGGGGGTGGACTGTCCTGCCATGTCAGCTGGACATCATTGGGCTCAATGAGCCAGCTCCATTTCGATTTGTCCAGCATTTCCTGTACATAAATTGGATCGGATCCGTCACATAATGTGTGCCAACGGGATTAGAGCCTTTATGGGTTGTAATAATCAAGGAAACTAATGGGCAGTCGGATCTTTGCTACTGCGGGAAAAATATATTGAAGGGAAAAGGAGGTATTTATGAATAGTTTAGAAGGAATAGTTGGAGTTTTAAATGTTTTGTTATATATAGAAACAGCAATTCCTTACAATATTGTAAATAAATAAAAATTCAAGAAACTTTTCAGCAAGAAATGCATTTATAAATATATTTAAAGTAAAAAAAAATTGTGTCATTTAATAGTATCAATAATAATTACTCTTAAATATTTAACTTGCAAACTTTAAATAACTAATTAAATACCCCCAATTCCCTGTATTTAATTCATAAAAACCCACAAAACCCTGTTGAAAGCAAATACTCGAAATAAAGTAGGAGCCATTGCAACCAGTTGAGTGCGACTAAGCCCTCTTAATCAGTAATTAGCTCCAGTCAACAAATCAAAGTAAAGCTCACCGAGTTATTTCAATTTTAATTGCCTTAACCCTTCAGCCAGAGAGCTGCGAGTGGAAAAAAAAAGGAGTATAACAATAGTGCTAAGACCTAAGCTTACTTAATGTGACCACTTTGAGCGGTGTCGACGGGCGCAGACATCGGGGATCTGGGGCGATCGGAGGAGTACTCAACCCGTAATCGGCTTAGGGCAATAAATTGTTCACGGCCCTCGTCTCCACGACAAAATGGCCAACAAAATGCAGCATTTTTGTCATCCTCTCCCTATATCCGCTTGCCTCCGATTTTGCTTTATTCTTATTTCTTTTTCACAATTTACCACAATGATTAATCACCGAAAAGGAGGCGTGCACATTCCCTTCCTCGCCGTCCGTGTGTTGGTAATATAATATTTGTCATAGTTCATAATTTAGATATTTTTTACGTACCCCGTGAGGGGTTGGCAACAAAAAAAAATAGTAACATTTTGCAGTCTGGTAAAAAACATCAACTACATATGCTGCACGCAGTTCAAGTGCAGTCGAGTGGGCTTCCGAGGGTGGCAAATATATATGTATATATAGTTGGTGGGTTGAGTTTGTTTGTACAGTTGAGGGGTGACCGGCATGATATGTCCCCGTGTGTATGTCTGCTCAGTATCACTATATCGATGTATCGGTCTGTTTTTTTGTTTGCTTTAGAGGGTGCAATGTTGCAGCACTGTGCAGGTCAGTGTTTGGTAGGTGTTTCCCGGCGAAATGTGGTTGCATTCAGCGCTCAGCGGTTAACCAGAAGGGTTGGGTTTTGTGCCAGTGCTAATGTCAGTGCCAACATCTGATGTAATCAGGAAAAGGGGACTTGAATAGCGGACATAAGGATAAGTAGTCCCGAGTTAAATGGAAGTCAAGATGGGCAGTATAAATAAGAGAAATGTAAACATTTGTTAGAGATTATCGCAGCTTTGATTTGATTATTTTTCAGTTTACACTTTGAATTTGTTAAGGGAATATTCAATTTTAAAAGGGACTTTTAATTCAGACATCAAATTTGCATTTAAACATAATAATAATCCTAATAAATAAATAATAAATATTTTATAATAAACATTTATAATTTTAAGTTCAGTTTTATTTCTGAGAATTAAGATAATGTTAAGATTTATAAATGTAATCTTTAATAATTTCCAAAGTCATTTCCCAAGACATCCCAGCAGCAAAGGTGATTTTCGCACCTGGAATTGGGGGGGAAATCGGAGAAGTCATCAAGGATGCAGGTTAGGTACGTTAACAAGCCACACACACAGCCAATTTCTGGGACAAAGGAGAAATTTGCTTTTGGCCAGGATAATAGGTGGATAATTTATTAGCCATCAGACCAGCACATCGAGTATCGGTGTGTGGATGTTGGATGACAACTGCAGAACTGCAGACCAGATTGCCCAGATAGTAGATGCAGGATCTCTCTCGTATGTGCGCAAGGATGCGGGCCGGGCATGGAATGGAATGGAATGGCTTATGTTGGGATGCACAAACAAACGGACAAAGGACGAGTGTTTAGGGTAAACACAAAGGCGACCATAATACAATCATAATTGCATTTTTACAACGGCCCGAGGAGAGAATGTGCCGGATTTTGTACACCCAACTTGGGTTATTGACAGTTCGCACCAAGGACATGCATTGAAAACACGCACGGTGGGCGAAATTAAATTTTTATCTAATACAAACTCGCAGCAGGCACCCGTCCCTTTTAGGTCCTTTATTATTATTATACTTTTTTTTTGCACTGCGATACGGGATTGGTGGCTCAAGGACATTCCAGGAAACGACACCACACACGCACGCCGTTAGTTTTCACACCAATTCCCGGAGGATGCCAATGTGTGTCCTTCGTTTGGAACATTAATTTGACTTATCCGGGGACAAGGACACGCACTCAGTTGGAAAGTGCAATTAATGCCAAACAATGGCGACTTTTGTCAGCTCTGGACACACACGCGAACGGGCCAAGGATACACAGACCATTAGCCGTCCAAGTCCAAGGACCTTGTGCATAATTAGCCGGCACTCCCGGCCCGAATGGGTTGTCCTCCGGATGTCCTTCGGAGTCAAGTCAAGGTCTAATTGCACAATGCACCGAGGACGCAGCAACCTTGAGTCATAATTGAGGTCCTGCGGGATAATGACTTGCTCGTGTTTATTCCTTTTGTTTTTTGGGCTCAACACGCGTCGCGCTTGCGCAGAATAGTATTCCAAAAGGCGAATTCCAGGCGTGCGCTGATAATAAAACCATTTTACGTGGGCCCCAAGGTCAACCGAAGGCCCTGACAGGTCCTTGAACATCCAATTGAGTCATAATGGGTTTTTCTCCCCTTAGGCTAAAAGCCTGCCGAGTTCTAGGATCCATTAAGAAGTATCTCTCAGATAAATATATCCATTGAGTGACTTTTGAAGGACATATCAGAATGAGATACATAGCCATTGCCACGGGTTTAAAGGGGAATTTTAATGGTAACAAGGATTGCCCACGTGCTATGGAAAGCGTTAAAAGTTTCCACGAAAATCATCAACACTTTATAGCTACGAGAAATGATTTTCATTGATATTTTACATTCTGAAAAGTGTTCACACGTTAAGTTTTAAGTGTCTTTTAAACCTTTAAATGTGTTATTACCTATAATATATGGTTTATTTTAATATTTTCCAAAACCTAAGGCTTCAAATTGATCAGGTATATTTTTAAGACTAAAGGTTTTAAATTTTGTAAATCGAAATTCTTGGAAATATGTCCTTAATTGCCTTGACTTTTTTGAATAACTGTAGTCGTGCTCCCCCTCAAAAAACTCCATCTTCCTCCTCAGTTTCTGCCCATATGAAGCTCTTCTGTCAATTACGAAGCCATCAGCCTTGTCCAAAGTCGTGAAATGCATCTTTGCTCTGTCCTCGCCGGCCGCCCACGGATCTCGAGGCTCGAACTTGAGCCGAGTGGTGCACTTATGTCAATGCAGCATTAAATAACTAAATCAAGCTCAAACACAGCTTCTCCTCGGTGGTATTGTGCCACCAAAGGAGTGGGTTCTGAGACGACAACGGGCCTTTCGGCGACAAACATCGGTGGCTGAGGCTGTGACGGTGATTGCGACGGCGACTGCGAGTTGCGGCTGCGGCGGTCCAAAGTGGATGCCAAATAACCATAATGGTGTTTATCCACAAGTTCATTTCGCTGTTTAAACATGCCTCCGAATTCAGCCCGGACACAATAAACAAGCCAACTGGATGCGATGCCATCGATGATGCCGCGGCGCCCCAAACATTTCGGTGTGTATTTTTTTATTCCATTTGCACTGAGAGACTCTGGACCTGGACCCTCTGGGGCATAGACATCGATGGCGATGTTTTTTATTGGAGATGGGTGCGTGAGACGGGTTTTATTTTAAACTAAATTTGACCTATTATATTTAATATATGATTATAACTGAAATAGGTTGGATATATTTAAAAGTCTTTAATTACCTTCTCTAAAACAAAAATTAAGCTTACAAAATTTCCGGAAAAAATATATTTCTTTATATATATACTATATTATAGAAATATATCTAAGCTAAGACTTTATATTCCCAATAAAACTATAATAATTCTCAATAACAGTACACAACACTGAAGTTTCAATCGTTAAAAACCCCCATCATGTTCGCATCTCTACTTTCAATGAATACGATGCCTTCGATGGCTTCGATGGATGGATGGCTGAATGGCTGGACGGCCCAAGGGGCTTGGATTGGACTCGACTCCACTCCACTCCATCTGATGCAACGCCAACTCCTATCCATGGCGAACGCGGTAGCCACTCACGAGCATCATCGAAGTGCATTGCGCTGTTATTTTAACGATTATGCTGATGAGCCGCGATGGCGACGCGGGCGATGATCCATCAGGGTTCTGGACATGGAAATGCAATTTGTGTAAGTTATGCCGATGCCCGGCGAACGCAACCCGATATGCGTACGATTAGCCAGCGATCCGCCAGATACAAAATGTTCGGCTATCGCAGATGCACAACCACTTGTCTCTTCGTCTGTCTGTCTGTCTGCCAGACTCCCGACGATCCCCGATGCTTTTGATTTATGATTTCAACAGCACCGAAATTAAAAGGCTTTCGGGTTTTAGTGTTTTTGACCTGCAGCAAATGTTGTCATCGGTAGAGATGACCAGGCCCATCTTGGCCAACCCATCATCAATTAATAAAACTCTTCTAGTTCTAAGTCCTCTCCCAGAAGACAGAACATCAATCAGCTTATCATATCACTCGGCCTGAGTAGACAGTTTAAATGTCAATTAGAAGGAAGGGCTAGTCCCGGCCTGGCATCATTAAATATAAATTATGAGGGTCTTGAACTGGTCGGCAGTGCTATAAGCCGGTAAGACGGTAGCTAGTTGGCCCAAAGGCCAAGACAATTCTCGGGTTAAGTCTCTGACAACGGGGAGAATCAATCAGAATTATCATAAGCAATCGGGTTGGGCTTACCTGCAGAGGAATCTGGTCTTTATGCACCATCGAAAGCCTATTTCCCACACGGGGGAAATTATCACAGAAATTGGTAATTAATGCTTGGGGAATTTATATTATAAAGTGGAAATTTAACGTAAAAAATATAACTTAAAAATATTTGTAGATGGTTCAATTCAATAAATGATCTTCGCTATAGTAAAATTGAATAAAACTTTGACCTGTACAATTTTTAAATTAACTTCATTTGACTTTTTCTCCCTCTGCACTCACATAACAAAATCCGTGAATTATCCTGCCATCGGAAAGCGGAATTTACTATTTGGCAATATTTTTGCTTTATGAGTGCATCAAGGATACACGCTATGCGAGCAGGAAGAAGGCAACCTTCGACTGAGTTGTGTTGACTCGGCGACAAATCGTTGCCAACTCGAGCGTCTCGGCCGGGCCAAAAGCAAATCAGAGCGGTGAAATCTCAACTGCATGAGGAGAAGACTGAGCGAAAAGGGCAGTGGCGGGCAATAGCATTTCATTGACGTTAATAAATGACCGGAAGGACATTGTATGGCATGCCATGGCGTGGCAATAAACAAACAAAAGCAAGAAAGGAACTCGGACCTCGGATCCCGGACCTGTCCTGGAGCCTGGCTCCTGGACCAGGTCCTGTTGCATTTTCAGCCAGCCGGAAGTTTACTGCAGCGTCTGGCACCCTTTTTCTCCGGCTGTTTGCTGTCCCTTCTTTTTGTTGCCTTTTGCCGCTGCAGAAAATTTCATTTCTTGGCGAATTTTTCACAGGATATTCAATGTTGCAGAGAGAGAGAGAGAAGGAAAAGCAGCTGCTTTCCAGGATGCTTGCTTAGGTGTGGGAACCAAAATCGCCTTTTCTTCGCTTGGCAAAAATCAATCGCAGTTAGTCGGAAGTACTTGCGCACTTTGCTCTCAGCATTTTACGCAATGATAAATTGCCCTCCTTGTTAGTGCTAGGATAACCAAGGAAAGGAAATGAAGAAGGACCAGGAAGGATCTGAAGGCAAGTGCGGTGTTTTTGGCATGGGAATTTGGCTCAAAAGGAGCTGCAGAAAATTAAATAAAATGTTTAAGGTCCAAGAATGGGGTTTTAAAGTATTTAGGGAAATTAGGGAATACATTTACCTCAGAAAATTTAATGGATTTTATGGCTAAAAAGAATATAATAGTAATTTATAAAGACTATACCACCTAAAAGAGTTTTTCGACAGTTTTTAAATGGAAAAACCATATTATACATAGCAAATTTAATTAGAATTTAAATGTTTTCAAAGCCAAAACTTAACTTAATCTTTTACTTATTAAGCCAAAATATATCCTCGATGCTATTACTATTTCCCAACCAGATATAGCCCCATAACTCGCTTACAATTATCCATTAAGACAATTTGTAAATCGTATAGCAAATTGTTGGCACAACCTACGCCACGCCAATCAAGTTTCAATCGGCCAGCAAGCGGAAGCTCCATAAATTCCGGCTGGTCCAATGTCAAGGCAGTTGACCATTGGAAGATCAGGAAGAGGATGAGCAGGCGGCGGGGACACCAGCACATCCTGTTAATGGCAACAAACTACGTAATAATAATTGTCAATTGCCAACACGTACGATGATTACACATGTTCCAAAACGGCCAGCTGCAGACGGCGGACGGCGGACTGCGGACTTCTGGCCGTTGGCTGCTGTAGGAGAAGCCATTTAACGTAATATGGGTAATATGTGAGACAGGCCCCTAAGTAGCCTTAAGGCAGGGGATAACACAGGGCATTACAGGACACAAGCGGATACGGATAGGGAGACACAGCGACCGAGACAGAGACACCGCTACCGATACCGAGCACAGGAGTTTCCTCTCCTGGGTAATCCCCAATTAAATTTTATTCTAAAGCAATTTGCCAAAATAGTTTTCCTTTTCGGCAGCAAGATAAGCAAACAGAGAGTAGCAGTAGGTTCCTTCCATTCAATATTTTTTCGCTCTTGGGTTATTGTATAACCAACACAAAAAAAATTGTCAGGGGCGCGCTGGCCATAAATAGCCTCGTAAACATGAGGATTAGCCTTTGTGCTGTTGAGTCCTGGCCAAAAGTGTCACTCACTCGAAAGACAAATATTGCCTTTGGCCCCGAAGGAAGCGGATATGTCGCAAGATTTGCCCATGCCCATGACAGCCCGATACAACAATGCATGGCATATCCTGGCTGTGTGGAATCCTTATGTGTCGCTCTGGCAATTGTATGCACGACATTGATGGTCCTTCTCCTTCGACTGAAATCCAATTGCACAGCTGCCACCGCCTTCTTCTCCTTCTCCCAGTAAATATGAAACAAATGCACAATTTCTGACTTCAGGTTCCCCCGGAGACATGGCTGCTGAAAAATTGTCGTGAAATTGGCCAACAATGAGCAACGAATGTCTGTCATTCTCCGACGATTCGAATTGTATTCCGATATATTCCGGTATCTATGTCGGAGAATGATTTTTATCACAGGTAGAGGTATCTTTGGTAGATTCCCATCCGGTGGCATTGTGTCACGGGTCTAATAGGCGCATCAAATGTTTTGCGGAAGACTTTTGTGGTCTAGGGAGAGGATGACACAGGAAGTTGGCCGAGACAAATCGCCAGGAAGCCCGGGAACTAGACCCCAAGGAATCGGCTAAGAATGGGTTGTCTTTTAGAAAAAGAAAATCAAAAGGTTCCGGGTTTGATTTATGGCCAAGCATAGCAGCTTCTGTTGCATTCTTGTCATTGGATTATCATTATATATATTTTTATAATACTCTGGCAATAACAAAATCTTACCTAAATTATTTATTTTGTTTTAATATTCCACAGATCTCAGTTAACATTTTCTATAATCTTTTTTAATCAAAACAAACCTACGATTTACCTTAAATCACCCAAACTCTTAAACTCGATGATGGCCTTGTTAATTATTTTTGATTTCATTAAACCTAGCTTACAAGTAACCACAATACTTAGGCCTTTACCCTCGAAGAAACCCTCTAATAGCACACAGTTAACAGCTAGGCAATCATCTTGATCATCTCCACTCATCAAAACGGGCAAAATGGTAACAATGAGTGGAAAAATCACTGCAATTATGCGGAACAATTTTCCAATGAGAGACCTGCCTTCTTACCACATATGAGAAACCTGTCTGAGAGTCATATTTTGCTTTAATTAATACATTCCCCTTGGCAAGACAAGGCCAAGACAATGCATCATGACGATGATGATGATGAGTAGGCGACAGGTAAGCGCAAGATCCAGATCCCCTCTACTCTGGCTACCTTTAAGGATAAGACACGCCTCGAAATCCCAAGTTGATGTCCGTTATTAAAAAAGAACTAAAAAAAAGTAGAGGTAAAACAGGTTTCAAAGCAGGTCCAGAGCACACGCAAGCGATTACAGAAATTATGGGGTCAGAGCCAGGACAATGCGTGAAGGCATTTCCTCCCGATCCCGATCCTTATCAAACCCTGACGTGTGCAGGTGCATTCCTCTGAATGGGAAAGTGTTTTTTCCTCCGCTCTCCCGCCTCTTCTTGATGTAATTAAAATTGCCAAAAAAAATAATAGAGCTCGATTCCAGCTCGGTAGCAAGCTGAAAAATATATAGTTCAAACCTTGAAGCTGATCGGTTGATAGCCAGGCTAAGGATTGCTGGACAATTGCCAAGTGGGATGCACTGGAAAAATATGGGGTTCTGTGGGAGTAATTGGTGGGGAAATAGTATTTATTTTCAAGTTTACTAAGAGTATTAATCTTGAAATAATTGAATATAATTCAGAAATAAAACGAATAATGGGAATAGATTTGAAATTGTGTCTATATATATACTCCACCTTCCACTCTTGGTCCAGAATCCAATTCAAAGTTTAAGTCCAAGTCCGAATCCCAGTCCAAGACACCGGCCATTCGGCTGATAACGCCATGAATAATGTGTCGGTGCATTACTGCATTTGTCTCTGCCAACAGCAGGCACTCGGCAGCAGCGGCAACGGCAACAGAATCAAAGTTTTGGCCTCTCTGGCTGCTGGCCAAGACACATGCGGGTCACTGGACCTGATATACCTACGACGGACTTTGTTTTGGGCTGCCTTGCCTTGCTTTTAATTAAAAGAAACTTTGGCTCAGATAAGGCCGCGTAGATAGGCCCCCAAAACCGAGGCTGAGTGCTATCGACATTCTTCTCTCGGGCGGCGGGGAATATTTAATAAGCGTTATCATTGAAATACGAGCAAGTCCCCCGATCGAAGAATACAGAAAAAAAAATCAAGTTTAATTTCCTGAGGCAGGAGAAGACATAATTAATGTGATTCTTGATAGTCCAAACAGGTTGTACTATCGCCCGCTAAACATGAGCTTTCCAAATTAAGTTTATGTCGATGGAAGAGGTAGCCCTAATATCCAAACAGTGAAAACATGTGCAGTTATAATTTCCCAGCTATTTATTTCGATATATAAATTTGGATCACTAGAAAGTCGGAGGAGTGTCAAGTGTGGGAGTTTGGCTATTAATTTGAAGATATTTTAGGGTTTTATGGAGGGAAATGAAGTTAAGGAAGTTTATTTTAAAGAATATATAACGCAGCCTTGCGAAATAATTATTTCTTGGTTTTTTATAAACGGTTTTTTGTATGTTATCCCTAACAAATTGTTACACCTCCACAAAAAACCCATTAGCCTTATTGAATTACTTCTAAAGGCCTGCTAATTACAACTTTCTTTTTTTCTACAGACAACGCCCCCAAAAAACCTTTGCGAAAATATAAAGAAAAACGTTAGAATAGAGTTTCACCTGCTGAGTACAAAGTGCAATTAAACTAATTGAAAGGCCCTGGCTGCATCTGAAAATTCAAATCACAAGAAACGCATCTTTCGGCAATCATTTTTGATGGATGATGATTCCTACAACGTCGTCGACGAACGGCTGCAATGTCAAAGGATATCCCAACGAGAGGCAGACTAATGCCTGCAAACATATATCAAAAAAACAAATATCGGCCGGTCGTCTGGGCTAACTGGGAGAGCCAGACAAAGGTATGGCCGGGCGAGCAGGCGAGGAAATCCAGGTGCATTTACAAATTTGACGCCGCCGGCTTTTCAGCTAAAACCAAAAACCAAGCCGAAGAATGGAAACAAAACACACACACACACACAGCACACAGGTCTCTGGACTCCCGGCAGAGAAGTGAAAAGAAGATGCACAATGCCAGATAAATGCCACGATGTGAGCGATGATGATGTTGGTCTGCGGCTGCGGTTCCATAATGCAGAATGCACCTTGCCAGAGAGCCCAGTCCAGAGAACCCAGTACCCAAAACCAGTCCAGGCCAGAGCCAGGCTAATGATTTCAAATGCTAATCGAGGCGGACGGACAGCAGAGAGTTTTATACCGGGCACGCGTTTTATACCTGCCTTGTACATGTATATCGAAAAGGTTGTCGAAGCCGCAAGATGTACCCTCTCAGATACCGATACAGTTGCCGGTTCGGTCGATTCCCTCGAAAGGATGCAGGTGGAAACTGATTTTCAAGAACACTGGAAAGAAAAGGGTCTTTTGTTTGTCTAAGGCGTGTGTGTGGTGTGGCTGCGAATTAAGGGCGCCTCTGGGCCTTACCATCATATATCGACTTCCCAAAGTCGAACCCCTATCAGAAATGGTTCGAACTTTGATGGCGAAAGGTAGATAAAAGTCAGGGGGTAGAAACCTACACATGTCCTGGAAGTGAACTCATATGAACTTTGTTTTAAAATTGGGAGGAAACATTACAGAAAGTATTTCTTAGGCTTAAATCACGGAAGACCAGGAAATATTTTGGCATATTTAAAATTCATTTACTTTATAAATATACAAAACCCCTAGTCCCTCTGACTTGACCTGAACTTTACCAGTTACTCATAGACAGTTTCCCAGAGCCCTTTTGGCCATTTTGATCGCTAATTGTCTCACACTCGAGGCTTTGGCTCAGCCTGCTGAAGTTGGCCTTTCAATTGCAGCTTTCTTTTGGCCATCTCGAATGTCGTTTGTGTGAATTTATGCATAAAATATGAATATGTCTCGGCGAAAAGTTTATTGAAAACGTGTCTCCGTCGCGGGTTTTTCCCTGCCACTGTTCCTGCTCCTGTTCCTCCTGAAGTCGCGTCGTCCTGCATGCGTTATAAATCACGCAAAGTTTCCCAGAAAGCGAACTTTACGCAGCACTAGCAGAAGTTTTATGTCATCAAGTTTGGCAGGCGGGGAGAATACTTTCCGCTTTCCACTTTCCACTTTAATTTTTTTTTTACTTTTTGGAGGCAAGGGAAGCGATCATAGTTCAATGAGCAAATTGCACGTTGATTTGTTAGACTTGAATGCTGGCGACGACTTCCTCCGGCGATATTTGCCTGAAAGAAAGTTCTCTCTTCCGAAGAGCCTTTGTGCCCTGTGATTAATGAGCTAAAACCACCGAAAAAGAACTGCAAAAAATTAAGTAAAATCCACCTTTAGCCAGAGCCAGAGCATAAAACGCAGCTCAGAAACTTTGAACTTTTCGCTCTTGGTTTTTGGGAGTTTTTTGCGGACCGCCGAAAGTTATTAAAATCAGTGAAGGAGAAAGACCTCGACGGCAGGGGGCACATCCTTGGACATATATAATTAAGCCCTCCTCGCAAGAAGTTCAATACCAAATCAAAGTTAATCGGCCTCGTCTGCACTCGAGTCGAAAGCCAGAAAGAAAAAGGTTCATGGCTTGCGTGACAAATGTCATTTGACTTTGGATTCCCCGCAAAATACCACCAAATCGAGTCTAAACTTTTGGATTTCGGTGCCCTAATGGGGGGCAGGGTATAATTTTCCAGCTCTCCAACACGCATCCCCCCGCCATTGCCGCCGAATAATCGACGGTGAGAAGTACACAGCCAACTGACAATTGTCGGTAATTATGGGTTGTGCACAAACAAGACGAAATAAACCAAATCAAATACCATTTCATGGCATTTAAATGTAATTGGAGTTGGATTCGCCGCACAAGAACAGTGATTAGCTGCTTGACTGCCTGTCTGAATGACTTGGCTTTGAAGAGAGAAGGAAAAAAATAATGCAGACCATTTAGACTGGCATGCAGAACAGTTAAGATATTGTCTAAGGTCTGTCATAATTCCAGGGGAATCCAAGGCCTCAGGGCTAAGACGGTTCTGTGGAAGAAGATGGCAAATTAGAGGTGATTTTATGTGGGCCTCACTTAGGGTAAGTTAATGAACATAATTAAATATAAAACAGTTATAGGAGCATTATTTTTCTTAAGGCTTTTTATAAATTTATAAAGCATTAGTCTAAGCACCAGAAAAAATTATTAAAATTAATTGCAGGGAGTTCCTGTAAAATTTATATATATAATTATATAAATATTATTATTATTGAATACCTATATATTGTATATAGCTTAGATAGGCATAGATACATTTTTCTAAACTCAATATGTAATCTTAGTTCTATCTAAAACTAAAAATCTTAAGTATTTTCCCTAAGATTTATTTTTCTGCCTTTTCTGGATCTCAAACAATAAATAAATGTGGTGTGACATTGAAATAAAGTTTGGAAACTTTAGCCTCAAACCTATGACTCATGATTTTAACCTTAAATAAATAACAAGATTTCTTCTAGTCCTTCCAAGAATATTCTTTAAAATCCCCTTGTAATCCAAGTATAAAAACCCCAAAGCTTCCTAGGAACCCAGCTTTCTTTCAGTAGACTTCCGATTAGATTTCAATTTAACGACTTTCCCCCACTCGCTCTTCAGAAAACCAATCTTTGGAGATCCAACAAATCAAATAAAAACCATTCAAAGTTTCGTATGAAACCCAAGCTGAGCCACAAATATTTTGATGGCCTGAAAGTGATCTTCGATTTTCCATAGCTCTTATCTATATGGGTTTTTCATCCGCTCCGAAAGCCGGAAACTATAGAGTGCACATTTGGAGGCAAGGTAACGTAATTTATGCGATTTTACGAAAGTAAACTCGAAGAATTCCGAGACAGAGTGGTGCCCCCCGCCTGCTTAGCATTTAAATGGTGGCCACATTTCCGCCTCCAGGGATCCGCCGAGTGCCAAAGAGTTGAACTTATTAACATTTAATTCGAAATCAAAGTAAGAATGACTTGGCCCCGGGCCAAACTCATTACGGATGCGTGTGCATTGCCTCAAGGAGAGTCCTGACCAGCTGGAATTTGAACTGGAGGCAAGAAGCCTTTGTCGGCCGGAGGTGACAAAAGTGTTGCCTTGCATTTGGCAGGTGACCAGGTAGCAGTTACCCGACTCCTTCATTAGCATTTCCAATGGATTTGGGGGCCTTTCGGTGCTCTTTCTTTCCTGCAGCTAATGAAATTTAAACAGCTCTGAGCCGGGGCTGAGCCCAAGTTTCTTCTACCAAGTTCAATAGGTCGTCTGAATGTCTGGGCCTGGGCTCCCGCTGATAGAATTCGTCTTTTTGGGTCTTATGCTAATGCCGCACGAGGGCCAACAAAGGAATTATTTAATTTACGCTCCGTAGCCGACTTCTCAGTCACTTTGCTTGATTCGCATTATAATTTACACGCATGTTAGGCGCTCGTCTTTTACCATTTTGTGGTTTTATTTTTCCTTCAACATAAACGACGACATAAATATGGTTCTTTGGTGGGGAACTCCTTTGTTTGTCCCCAACAAAGGGGGAAATTTGTTGGATGAGAAGTTGTGAAAAATTGTTATTGATTTTGGTAAGCTTTGTCTGAGTCCGAACTTTACGATCATCTTAGAAACTGAGAAACGTGCTTTAAGTAGCTTTAAAAATACTAACACCCCAAATGAAAGGGTTTTATTTAAGGAGTTAGAAATGTATTAAGACTTTTTTGAATTATTTTTAGAGGTTTTTAAAGCTAAAAAAATATAATATAATTCTTGAAGTCTGACCAATCAATTAAAAGTATTCCTTGATTTTCTAAATAAATTATAAGAAACCCTATTTCTATTTATTATTTTCTACATTTTCAAACTGTTTTAACTCTTCTTTTCCGTTCACTCTTATCATTAATGCCTTTGTTAAAACCCACAAAATGATCGTTTGAAATTTTCCCAGCTAAATATCTGCATTTCGCCCGAAATTTCATTTAAATGTTCAGCTGTTGGACTTCACACCGGGAACGGCAAACAAAAGTTGGCTTAAATGAGCTGGTTGGGGCTCCTCCGAGGACCTCCGGCTATCATCAGCTGCCTGATGTCGTCCTGTGACACATCAAAATAATCCTCGACAGCTTAATTATGTACGCTCCTCTATATCCCGGTGTGTGCCTGTGTGAGTGTGCCAAACAATAACCCACGAGCAAACACATCCTTTCTGCCATTATACCGTATATTCCACCGCTGAATTCCATTTTTTTGTGTCTGAACCCAACGGAATGAAAGGATTTATGCGCAAAATGCCACCCGCAAGTGGCCGGAACAGCCATTCAGTAACCAAAAAAAGAAAAAAAATAAAAGAATTCCCCGCCAGAGTGCTGGATATTATGAATTTTCACAACGCTCGGCTGAGTGGCTTAAACGTCCTGGTAATTATTTGCCGGCAGCGCCTGCTCCTCTCACATACACACATTCGAGTGGAGAACGACCCAAAAAAAAAAATGTTTTAAATGACAACAATTTTCACTGGCGGCCGCAACTTTTAATGAGAAAAATTACCGCGTAAAGAATGAGCCCAGACCAGCGACAAAAAGCAACAAAAAAAATATATAACAAAAAATGTAAATAATTCTTATCATTTTTGGACTGTCAAATATCACACCACGGCGGAGCCGCAAAGCAACCGCAGGCCCAAGGAACTAACACCTCGGCGCGCATCCTCTTATCTGGTAGAAACAAATTGTCGGGATCAGGACCAGGCCTAGCAGCATCCTTATCACAGGCGGGCCTCTTGCTTATAAATAAATATATTTAAGCCGGCAACATCTGCATACATCTTGTTTCATGTTTTGGAAACTGGATGTTCTACGTAGGTGTTGCTGGCAAATGTTTGCCGAAGATTTACGCCGCCGGGCGGAAGTTTTCCTTCCTTTTTGGAGTACACGCTAAACGCTCTTCCAGCTAATCCCAAGTGTGATAATTCTCGGTGTGTGACATTGACATTGTGGAGAGTGTGAGGAGAGATAAGTTTCCAGTAACATATGTCGGTAATGATTGCGCCCGAGCTGATGGATGTCGAGAGCTGAGGGAAGGCAACCCAAACCCAACCTCGGCAACGAGCTATGATAATGAGCTGGAGCAGTTGCCGCATCTCTAATGGAACTGGGTGTGTGGGTTACCTCACGTAATGCGACTTGATAGTTAAAGTTTCGTTCTGAGAGTCAAATTCCAGAGATTGCTGACTGAAACCTGCTCTGAATCAGCTATGAGCTCTGATATCCATGACAATCTGCTGGGATAAACGTCAAGGATGCGGAAAGGGAATAAGTTTCCATTTCAGAATCCTTGCTGATTTGCTTTGGCCTTAGGGAGTTGCTTAAAGCCTTTAAGAAAAATACATATATTTATCAGAAAATCTTGTTATTAATGATCAATAGAAATGGTTACTTTTCCAAAGCCAAAACGGAAGGAGTTAGCATATATATCTTTCCCAGGCCCAAATGCTAAAAAGACGTTAATAATCGACAAAGACCCATTATATCCTGATCCCATTCGTTATGCAGGCCTGGGAAGAAGCCTTCTCGATGGCGGCGTTATCACCTTTTAGGGACAAACAACCCAGGAGGTCCTGGGCCACAGGACTAGCCGGACTCGGGCTCGTTAAAATTTCATTCGTTTGCCCTTTCATTAGCGAAGCTGTGATAATTTTACCCCGAAGAAAGACGACGGCGAGTATCCATCCCAAAAGAATAGGAATCGGTGAACGGAAAAGAGTCGACGGCGGCGTATGGAACTGATCTCATCTGATCTGGTTTAAATATTACGGTGGCTGTCGGCAGTTCAAAGGACCCCGTCATCGGTCTGGGCGAGAGAGAGGCGCTGTCCTACAACACATTTTGATTAAGCATGAAGTCGTGTCTACGGGTCCATGCTTCTATGGTTCTCGGAGTCTATGGGACTATTTCCTTTGTTTTTTTCCGCATTAAAATTCTTAATTTATTTCAGTCAGCATCGGGCCCGATGATGAGCATCGGCTGAACTTGAGCAAACAGCACTCAAGTGCAGGCCGCGCATTAGGCACAGTCATTCCCACCGCCTCAGCCCTTCTTCAAATCTATCCATCGAAAACCATTCCCCGAATCATGCTCATACTGTCTGTTAGTCAAACTCCTTTTACACTGGGCAAAACATAATACAGAAAATGCTTTGGTAAAATATAAAGAATTGTAGAACATGGAAACATAAAATTAACCTTGTTTATTATATTTAAAAAGGTATTATTTGCTTTATTGTTTTAAAGTAGATTTTTTTTATGCAATGCATTTAAGCATAAACCTTTTTTATTTAAAAAGAAAAGTAAATTTCTATTTTAAAGGAAAACTACTTGGGAATTATAAGGCTTAAATAAGAATTCAAATAACCCCTTCCACGAATATGAAAAATCATTTAAAATGAACTTTAAACCTAAATAATCTCATTTTTATAAATTCCTTAATATCCATAGAAATTACTCTTTTTAAATCTATATCCCTTGAATTTTCTTCCAGTGCCCCAATAGCTCTATATTCTAAGAGTTGGGCGTAAACTGCGGCACATTCTCAGTTCAAAGGTGTGTGTGGGCCCGATGCGTGAAGTGGGCGTGGCGGCGCCCTCTTTGCAACTGCAGCACTTGATTGTGCAATAAAAATTGAGGGGCGGCAAGGGCATCGCGAATTGCTCGACTCCGAGAGAGAGACACAGCTGTGGGCCATTCGCCACGCTCTTCCACTTCGATTATTTATTTATGTTCATGTTCCTGTCGCGATGCGGTTTTTGGGAAGGTGCCAAGTCATCGAGGATCGCTCAATTTGCTAAGCATCTGAGGCCAGATGGCGCCACGGCCCAAGTTCCGCTCCTAATAAGACAATAACAGATTTCTTGTAAATTATGGCTGGCAGGGTGCTAGAGAGGGTGGAACAGACTGCATATGAAAAATGAGTTGTTAAGGTGGCAACACAACATAAGGTGCACGCAAGGGAAAGAGAAGGGGGTTCTTTTCCAAGAAAGTCTTTCGATTTAATTAAAAAGCACCCCGTATGCGAAGACTAAAGTAATATCAAAGGAAAGCACAGCCTGAATGCATAGCCATGAAAAGCTATAGACGGAAAAGCCCAGACAAATATTTGCCCTCGGCATGCACAGCGGGAAAGTCACATAATTCAGGTTTGAAACTTATTAAATATGAGAAATAATTAAAGGAATAAATTAAAAATCAATTTAAAAACTTAATATAAACCTAAAAATTAAATATAATTGACACATTTCATAAAATAAAATAAAATAAATAAGTTAAAATTTAATTTCCAAAGATTTGTTTAATTCTTCTCATCATCATCGCATTTTCCTATGGTTCTATAACTTTATCCTTTTCACTTAAACCTTACATACATCTAATCCCTTTTTCAACATAAATTCCCACTCATATTTTTCTCACAGTGCAGTAAAGTGCACAAGTGATGTATGTGGGGGCCACGGAGATGGAAAAGATGCGAAGCAAACTGAATGCCAATGACAAATTTATGTATAAACTTTAGCGCTAAAGTGCCACTAACTAACCTCTTCACACACACACTGAGACACACGCACACACCTGTCGCCCCTGGATAAAAGGTGAGTGCAATGGCACGGCGCTTTATGAAGGAAACCAAAGGATCTATGAATAGATGCACCTGAGTTAGAGGACGAGCGATGAGCACCCACAATAAGGACTCCCACGTTGATTACTATCAAAAGAGCGGCCTTCTGAAGGAGGGAGACCAGAGACTGGAAAAAGGGGTACCAAAATGGGATACAAAGGGGTCAAAAGGAGGTTACAAAAGGGGATCCATAAGGGAGTTCCAAAAGGGGTCCAAGAGGAGGTACAAATGGGGGGTCCAAAGGGTGGTCCAAAAGGTGCCATAAAAGGGGATCCTGCAAGTGGGTGCAAAGCCTCCTGACAATGTCAATGTGCTGCGGCTGCCGCGCAGCTTTTAATGATTTATTTGAGAAAATTTACACGTGAGCGCCGGAGAAAAAGGGGGCGTGGGGGCTGGGCGGGTCGGTGAAAACAAACACTAACACACAGACGCCGGCAAACAGAAGATGAATGGAAATGGGAGCCCGCATGGAAATGGAACTGGAACTGGAACAAGGCAGGGCCACGTCGAAACGGGGGAGTCGGAGTCCAAGAACATATGGCAGAAGGGGTGGGAAGGGCCATCCTGGTGAATTAAGTTGCCAGACCATGAAATGCTTTGGCACGTACGTAGCGCCAATTCCGCGAAGCTTTTTGCATAAACAAAAGACAGCGGCGTGGGCGCAGAAAAGGGGGGTTGAGGGTTGGAGAGTATTGGGCACAGGGCCAGGTGGGGTTCTTCCAGTTCTCGGCTCTGCCTTGCTATCTTCTCTCCTTCATCGCTCGTTCGCTTTTTGTGTGTGTTATTTCTGTTACAATTCGCGGTTATTTTTTTGTTCATATTTCTTTAACGATTTATCATGCGAAAATTGTCTGGGGCCAAAGCCAAGCTCACTTTGCATATGCCAAGCTGAAGCTATGCACAGTGGGACAAGACTTATCGATAAATGTTAAAATAAATGTAATAAAATTTTAACACTATCGTTGAAACAAGGATATACCAACGATAAAATATAATAATAATTTGTAAATAATATAAAAAGTGAATTATAGAAGTTTATTACTTAGGATGATGAATTCTTAACAGCTTAAAAAGTGATAAACTGTATACCTTAAGCTACGAACATTTTTTTTTTCTATTATAGATTTAAGGTTGATGTTAAATAAACTAAATATTTACTAAAATATATTTATTTTAAAAGCATAAAATCTCTAAATGTTTAATGTTTAAATTATTGTAGCTTCCTCTAAGCTAGTTAGTTTAAACTGCTACTAAGTATAATTAAATTAAACTACAGTTTATTATTAATATACTAATATTTTAAGAAGACAACTCCCATTTCTGTTCGCTATCAATTCCATCTCCAATAATATATGTTAATCTTAAACTCTTTACTCAATAAAATCTTGAATCGAAACCAAAAAACACACAGATTTCGCAGATTTAAATTGTATTTTCCGCATCCATTTATATTTTTGCGAATTTCCATATTGATGTTTTTCCACAACCGTGATTCAACCACCGTGCAAGCGTTTACTATTATTGTTTTACCACCTGCGGGTGTTTTTCTCTCCCAGTGCCGCCGCGCTCTCCTTTGGCACTACGTAAATTTAGTCACGTTGTTTAAATAATAAACTGCAGTTCACACACACGCCCCCACAGAAACACACACTCCACCCCGGGCGAAATTATGCAAAAGCTAAGAAAAGATATATCTGGGAGTCAGAATCAGAGACAATGGCCGGAGTTATGATGACAATGTGCATACGTCATGACGGCTGAGGTGAGGGAGTTACGGCAACGAAGGGCTCCCAACTCCCCAACCCACGGTTCGATTTGGTTTAGGGCGCCCGAAACCACCTGAAACTGATTCCCAGATACAACTCAATCAGGGAGCAGGTGGAGCAGGTGGAGCACTGGCCGGAATGGGAATAGAAATAAGCACAATTAATTATGGGTTATCGCTAAACAAATATCTCTGGGCCTTTTAATTAGCATGAAATATACGAATTCTCGGATAAGATCTATCTGTGTAATTTTATGGGCCAACTTGGGGAGTTTGGTAACCGTTAACGGTTGAACTCGGGTAGCGATATAGATCGAAAGTCGTTGTGAATTGAGCGATAAAGCCCTTAAAAACCCCAAGATGGGAAATTAATGGGTTGAAGTGGAGTTATGGCTTGAGTTAGAGCTAGTTAGTTAGGGTTCATCCTAAAGATGAGGTCGGAGAAATAATAAATTCATTATAAAATCTACGAAATTAAAGGCAATTTGATTTTATTTTGTAATTTATAATTAATAATATACAATTTTAAATATATATTATATATTTTAGAGAAAAACTCATTTAACAAACTGTATATTTAAAATTTAAATTTGTTTCATTTATCGATAACTTCCGATATTTGGTCGATATCTAGTTAAATCTATTTTTGACATATTAAAATGGTAAATTAATATTTTAAAATATTTTAAAATTTTATTTACATTACCATATAATATATATATAACATTTGATTGAATTCGATATTTTCTCGATATCTCCTATCGCTTTTATCTCTTCGATATACATCGCTAGTCCACCCCATTTTAGGGCAAAACTGACACAGCTGACATTTGCATACGCAACGGACTCCAGGTACGGAGCAGAACAATTTGTTACATTGTTTTTACCAACTTAGTTGTGGACCAAGACCAAGAATTATTACGCAGCATAAATTACGGAAGGAATGGGGGGCGAGTGCGACCCACTTACCCGGCCGCAGGCAACAAAAGGGTTACCAAAAATAGCAATCCCAGCCATATAAAGCGGGAGACAGAGTGCCAGCATCCTCGACCTCATCCACATCCTCCTTGTGGCACATAAGGCCATAAAATAGTTGTCGCTGGCTGCTGCCTGTTGGCTGCCGGCTCTCTGGCCTCGGATAAGCATCTGGCCCCCGCTCTTTGCAGTTGGCCTCTGATTACTTCGTTAAGTTGCATGTTCCTACAAATTGTTTCCAAAGAAAGGCAATGAAAACGAAAATATTTCCCCCATTTCAAATACAAAATACAGAAAAGAAAAAAGAAGCAGAGGGGGGCTCCATGGACCGTAAAGGGGTTAAAGGTAATCACAACAGAACACAACATGAAAATTGTGAAAGGTGCATCTCTCTCTTCTCTAGTTTATGCTTGGATCCCAGTGATCCCGATCTCTGGCCAGACGACTGCGCTGACTCCTGTCAAAATATATTCCAGCTCTTATCGGGGCTTTGTCATCGCAGACAAGTGCCTGTGTCTGGGAACTGGAGCTCTGGCCGGGGGAACTTCATTAGAGAAAGTCCCCCCAAAACATACTATCCCCGGAGAGATGAGACCCCGGACCCCTTGGCTACTAATTTTTAGTAGCTTTGTTTTGGTGTGTATATTTTGTCAAAGCTAATTAGTACGTTGAACCATTAACAATGCAGCTCCTCGCCAGTGATGAATATATGACTGAGCCCAAAACCCCAGGCGGAGTGTGAACTGCACATTTTCGTCTTCTTTCTTTCGGGTTTCCTCCAGTCATTATGACATTGGCATTAGCATAATACGCGTATTATGCGTATTAATTACAGCGCAGACATTTGCATTTAAACGCCTATTTGTTCCAGACCCAAGACGATCCCAAGACGGTGGTGGGTCCGAGTCCCGAATACCTCATAATACCCACACTCCCCGGTAGCCAAAGCTTGGGCTGTAATTATTGAATTAGAAGACAATAGAGCCTAAAGAGGCAGAAAGCGACAGAAGCCGCGAGATGCGTACGCTTTGATAGCCAAGAGAGACGAGGCAGGGAAAAGACCACCCGAGCGTGGAGGAATATCCAAAGATGATGATGAGCCCAGGACAGGAGAACAAAAAGAGTTATTATGTGGATATTTGCATAAATTTCACGCCCTTGCCGGTGAAATCAACCGGAGAGGAAGTGCCCTGGGCCACCGAGGTCGTTCTCTAAATTTAAACTGACATTCAAATTTGGGAAAATAAATAACACAATGTTCCATTATTTAACAAAACATAAGTATTTAAATTTAAACCTAAATATAAATATTATAAACCCAAAGTAAATATCAATATCACATATCTTTGTACACACTCAACAAATTTAACCCATCATGCTGAGAAATTCGCTGCCCAGATGATGTACATCGCTAAAGTGCTCCAGCAGGGACTTGGGACACCTTGGATACACCTGATTGCAATCGCTGCCAGCTGCTCCAAGTCGCTCGGCCTGCAGGTAATCGTTGTCCGAGTGCTCTGCCAGGGGATCCGCCGAACTGGAAGGTCTACAAAATTTAAAGAAGTGTGTTATAATCAACTCCTCGATATGGCAAGGATCCCACGATCGTAAACTCACGTAAGCAGGATGTGAAGGACTTCGCCCAGCAGGCCATTCCGATCGTCAAAGGGTGCGGCGGCACTCTCGCAGATGCTTTTCAGGACACAGACTCTACCATTGAGCTTCATGCGAATGGCCAGGGCGGTGAAGGCTTCGTACACCGACCAGCGATAGCTCCCTAGGGCTTGCAGATCCTCCTGCAGGATACTCGGATCCAGGCCCATCTGTTCCTCGGACTTCTGCAGGATCTTCTCAAAGATAGTGGCATTCTCGGGCAGTCGCCTGGCAGTGATTCCATGGACATCCTTGACTCTCAATTGCTTGGCGGAGTAAGGCAAGAAATAGTCAGCCTTCAAGACATAACCCGTGACCACATGTTCCACTTTGAGATCCTCCACGGGAATACCAAAGCCAGCAATCATCTGAAAAGGATTTGGCTTTATTCTCCTAAAATCTGAGCTTGGATTTATAATTTTCTCACCTGCAAACGTGTGGGATTGCCTCTGGGATAAATCAAGGGCAGCCATCGGGCTTTTCTCACTAAAATATCACTCTCACTGTGAATGCTTGAAGCCACCTTATACAAATTCATAAAACTAAATACCAAAATAAGTATTTTTATAAAGACACTCATGGTTTAGTCCTTGGAAAGTGCTTTAACTTCACAATAACTTCACAGCTCAAGAGCAGAATGATCACTAAATTAGCAAACTTCAATAAGATTTCACTTTAATAACGGACAACCGATCTAAACTGATGACTTTCTTCGATTAGAAAAAAACGAAAGTGTGATTAACTCCAGGCTATATAGCACACTTTAGTCACGATTGGAACTGGATCCAATATACCAGCCGACACTGTAAGCTTTCTGGCTCCACAATAACTTCACGTTCTCTCAATTAACACTCTTTCGAGGCAGACCGACTTTTGTTTGTTTCACCCGGCCCCGTTGCCACACAGAACACTGAGCGAAAGTTTTGGCTTAATGAATTCATTCGATTTATTGTCTCAAAACAAGACCTTGTCCAGGTTGTGATGCAGTTCGCTAAAGTGCTGGAGCAGACTGAGCCGGCACTCCTTGAAGACCCTATCGCAGCCAGCACCGGACTGACCCACCTTTTCCGCATAATAATACTCGTTATCCGAATGTGTCGATAGCTTGTCCACGGAGGAGGAGGGTCTGTGAAAAAATAAAAATGGAAAATATATATTTTCTAGCCTACCCTAAATCTTAAAATATTAAATCATAATTAAATTATTACTTACGTTAACAATATGTGCATAATATCCGCAAAAAGCCCATTGGCAAAGTGAAAGGGCTCCTCGGCCGCCTCGCAGATACTCTTTAGCACACAGATCCTTCCCTGGTAGCCCAGCCGATCCGCCAATCCCTCGAGTCCCTTGTATAGCGTCCAGCGATAGCTGCTTAGGACCTTGTTGGTCCTGGTCAGCAGCTTCCTGGTGTTCTTGCCCAGCTCATCCACGCCGACCAGAAAGTTCTCGAACATGGGTTTCCGCTGTCTTCTCGCTCCTGTGATACCTGGCGTGGCCACTTGGGTGAGGGGCAGAGCCGTGGGTGTCCTCAGTTCATCGGGAGTAGTGGGCAGCCAGTACTCCACCTTGAGGACATAACCAGTAGTCACCGCCTCGTAGTTGAGGTCCTCCATGGGAATACCAATGCCGCCAATGAACTGGAAGAGGAATCAAATTTGTTATGATTGAAATCGATGTGTATCCATTATCATCTTACCATGACACGAGTGGGCGAGGTGGTGGGATAAATCAGCCAGGGAATAGGCGCTCTTTTGCTCCTTTGATGCTTGGAAAGACTCCCTAAGGTGGCCATCACCTGGCAGAGCAGGCAACTGGCCAGTAGGACGGCTAAGCTTGACTTCATGTGTCTGTTTATAGAGCGAATATACCGAAGCGTGCTGATGCCAGCTCGTTCCCTGAGATACTAAACCACATTCTTGCTGTTCTTTTTTTCTGACACACGAATTTTCATTTTTGATTTCTCAATAAAAATGCCCAGATCAATCGTTCCCGGCGGCCAGAAGAAGACATCTACTTTCTCGCGCGAGAATGTTACACATTCTAGCAATTAGCACCTCCACTCCGCATGGAGACGGGGTCAAGTGGTAACCGTGTAAATCTTGCATATTCCGGTTTTCTTTTCTTGGCCACTTCTCACATATTCAGCGGAGTTGCTGCCAATTCCAACACCCATTAGAATAATGGCTGCTACAACCTGTTATTTTTGCAAAATGCATTTAGTTGCCGCAAATACTTTCTTCAAGATGGGTGCACTTAGTTGGGAGTTCCTCTGGGGATTGGTCTTGGTTTTAAGTTTGGAATTGGTTCAGTGCTTTCTGGTCTTTCCACGTCAGGGATCTTTTGGGGTAAGAAAATATCAAAGCATTCAAACCAAGTGGATTTCATTCTTCAGTTATTTTTAGTTGTTGGCTGCCGTGGCTGTTCCTTTGGATTTATCGCCCAAAACTGTGTACATGGCTTTCAATTTTGAGTCCAACTATGCACTGCCCTCCAATGATTCCTACAATCAGTGGATTGATAGGGTGAGTTACTAGGAAAGTCCTTTACAAAAAATATAAATAAAATGCAACTCCCTTTTTAAGTGGCAACTTTACGAACCCTTTATGGGCGTCCCGGGCAATGTAACCCCTATCAATGCCCGTCAACAAGCTAGCGAAGACTTGGTCACCCAGGAAGAAAACAAAGAAGAGGAAGGAGCCGAAGTAAGACGCCGCTCGGTGGGATCACCACCACCTTTCCGGCGACGCGACTTCTACCTTGGCATCATGAACTACCTGTCCCACTATGGGTTCAATGGCTCCGCCTGCCTGCTCCGCGTCATCTGCGAGGTCAGCGAGGCGCCTCTAGATGCCCACAATGGGCTGGTTGGCAGCCTCTTTCAGATTCTGTTCATGTGAGTGAGGAGGAGAGGCAAGAGAGCATTTCCTTTACTAATTATGATATCTTTTGCCGCAGGCCGACGACGAGTGCCGCGGAAGAGGAACTGCAGCACGTGGACGCGCTGTACGAGGCCACCGATGCGGGCACGCGTGGCCTGGGCTGCTCCGATTACGTGGCCAACTGCGGACACAGTGCCCTGGACCTGATAAGCGTGGTGCTCTGAATAATATCTGCCAAAAAAGATATAAGAAAATAAGACTTTAAATGAAATTAAATTTGGAGAGGTGGTGTTCATTAGGTAGAGGCTTTAAGTGAGGTTTTTTGATGGTTCTTAAACACTTCTTCGACTTAGAAATTTCTTAAAATAAAAAAATTTAATTACAAAATATAAAATCGATATGTCTCAATCACAATATTTATTCTTTTTAGATATAGCCTTCTTCTTTTGCGTTTTAAAATTGATTTAAAGGACTTAATCAATGTTTCTCCTGGAATTCCCGAGTCACCTCCTGCTGCGGCGTGAAATGTTTTAATTTCGCTTAAAGAGCTTAAGGACGACGACACAGTGTCGCGGCAACAAAGGAGATGAAGAGCTGCGGCCAAAAAACGTAGTCCTAAGCTGGCCGCAGGGATCTGGTTTTGGATTTTGGTTTGCTTAGGGGTTTTCAGCTGGGTTTACCTCACGTTTGGACATGTGTGATGTCTGCTTTATATTTTTTCCACTCTGTGTTCTTTCCCTTTGCTTTTTGTTGGCTCTCTGATCGCTTTTTCCGCTCCTTTTGTGAAGAATATATGTATGCTCCTGCTCCGTCTTTGTCCTTTGAGTGCGTTTTGCGGCCTGTCAACAATGCCCCAGAGGAGTCTCCTGTTCCGTTGTTCTTCGGTGTTTTTTTCTTTTTTATTTGTTTGTTTGCTATTTCTTTGATTCGATTTGCCGCCTTAAAGGACCCGGCCAGAGAGCCGAATGTTCCGGCAAATGGTGAGAGCGAATTACGCCTTCTTTGATTTTGCCAAACCATTGAAATCATAATTAGAAGACAAATTATTCCTCTTTTCTTCTCAAGATCCCCAGACAATGGCCAGGCATCGAAGCTGAAGTGCTTATGTACGCCACAGTTTGAGAAAGGTTCTCAAACAAAAATATATAAAAAAAACACACAGAGAAACTTGAGTATTAATAAGCTTAGAGGAAGGAGTTGGAGTTTGAGCACAACAACAAAAAAAGAAATGGGATCGGGGTTAATGCAATCTTGGAAATATAATTGCCGAAAAGGTCTTTAGTTTGTATAAATATAAAATTCTTGGATTGTCTATTATATTTTGTATGTAATTGATTTTGTTTTTGGTTTTTATTGTTCGTAAATAATAAGGTTGTGGTAAAATTTTAAAGAAAATATTTTAGGCTTACTTAAATATATAAAACTGTAAACTTTAAGTATGTATTAAAATCTCTTAAAGGAATACGATTTTTTGAAACAATACCCATCCATTCTTATCTCCTTTTCTCATAGTAAAATATCTCTAAAAGATCCTACCCATTCCTGAAAAACCCTCCATAACCTAGGCCACCTTTTCCCATGACTAAGAATAACATCCATCAACTCATATCCATATCTTGCTCCTTGACTATCTCCACCTTAGCTATATCTGCATTTCATATATCTCACAGACCACTTCATCTTCTCTTATATCTCAATTGTGGGATCATAAATGCAAACCATCAAATGTGATCCATCTCCTTGGGACGCCAGTTCATTTTTATGAGTTTTTCTGCAGCTCATTTCATCACTTCAACGTGGAGAGATGTCAGAGGATGTGTCCCCACTGATTTACGGCCCAGCTAGAGATGTCAGTTTATTTTCGTGTTTCTCTGTTTTTAAAACTTCGCATTGACATTCGGCTATATAACATATACATTTTAATGGGGTGCGGGCAGGTGTTAAGGAGGTTATCCACGCGATCCACGCTTCCTGTTGCGGTTAGCCTGGGGCTGTGCCTTGTCTCTCCCTCTGGAATTCATTTGCCTTTTGGGGGCTGATACGAATTGATTTGTAATTAGTTGCAGTTGCAGTCAACAATGTGATTATGCCGAAGTTTGAGAAAGGAGGAGCCTTCTGGGAGCACTGGGGGCGGAGTGCGATCTAGGGTTACACAGATGCGAGCAGACCGACCATGATCCCGAGAAGCGGATCCACTTGAGATCTTGAGGTTTAAGCATAAATTACACATTCTGAGTGGAGGAGCACGGGGTATTATCCTAGGAAATTGACAGCTCCCCTAAGTAGTCATCTATCCATGACATATGCGGAATGTCGACTCTCGGAGGGCGTTCTGGTGAGTTGTAAACGCATCTGTGGCCAGGGATTTGGTCCTGCCTTTGGGATACGGACAGGCGATCCCCGATCTCCATACCCACTCCCTTTCCCGTCGCCATGTGTCGGCAACTGTTCCGTATCCCATGGCCGTTGACAGTTCGGTGGTGTAAATCATTGTACGGCAACTGTCAACCGCTTTGAGGTTTCCATTTAATAAATTCAAGTACTTTGTGTGTGCGCACAGGCGGGTTATTAAATTAGAGTTTAATCCACTTCGGACACGCGTCTGCGAACATTAATTGAATTCATAAATGAGCAGTTTATATGATATTTATATATTAACTAATTACTGTTTCATTCGATTGTCGTTTCCCTGTGCAGCAATTTTTTTGTTCCATTTTTTGTTCCTTTTGGTTTCATCAACAATTGGATTAAATTCATAATGCAAAATGGCATTTAAAATGACGCTTTTAATAAAACCAAAGCGTGGTAAAGAAAAAAAATCATGGTAACGAAGTTGCAAAATTCCATTTGACTGGTTGGGGATTTTCGGTTTATTTTAATTAACTTAATGAAATGCATTTGGCGAGGTTTATAAATGTATATGCCGCAAGATTGTTAGTTCGGGTTAAGGGATTACGCAGGGGATTTGTTCATATTAAGTTTACTTAATATTGACTGAGACATTTTTAAATCATATAATAACAAATTAAAGGATTACCGGAAGTTCTACGTTGATTATCCGGCTCGAAAGACCAATATAAAAAAACATTTTCCAGCTTTCTTTTTTAAAAATACTAATTTACGTATAAAAAGAAATTAATTCACAAACAAAAACCAGAGATAATTATATAGAAATTGTAATAAACCTACGCCCAAATGATCTTTCGAGCATGGAATCTACCATTTTCTGGCTCTTATCAAACACCAATCTTAATGAAGAACTTCTTTGGATCTCTATCACAAGAAGTTCTCCCATGAATTTCCCGATTATATAGTTTCTAATGGCTGAACCTTGTCTGCCCACTAAAAACCATATCAAATTGTAAATGTAATAAAAACGGGAATCATTAACCAAGAAGCCGCAAGGTGTGGTGTTCCCACAACTTCTTCTTTATCGAGGCAAACATCAACACCTCAGCTCATCTAGGTTATCGGTCATATTCAGCGTCGGGTCATATGAATAATGTCAAATTATTTCATTGCACCAAGAACCCACCCTACCCGATGCATTTATATTTTGATCGATTGCCAGGAAGAAGGGAAACTAGTTTGACATTAATTGACTGCCAAATATGCACAAGCGCATGAAATTATGAAAAATCTTATTAAAGTCATCCCATCCTGGAACCCCCAAAGAAAAAAAAATCAACTCGGCCAAAAGTTCATAAATGCTAATGTGGCCCGGAGCCTGACGATGATTGATGGTCGCCACGGCGTAGTAAAAGTTCCGCAATGTGGGAAACCCCATTTCCCGCAGACTTGCGGCACCGGAAGACGGATCAATCCTTGGATGAAACTGTATACATTTCACCTTTGTGTGCTCCAGGTCGGTCCCCTTTTAAGCCAATTTAATCCCGAGCCGGCTTAGGGCATTACGATCTGGGATTAGGCCATGTTGCAGCATCTTTAACGTCGGCGCAGATTTTCTTGTTATATGCGTTGGCAAATATTTGTGAACGGGATTTGTTTGTAGGCGGTGTTCGCCTAATGATCTTTGCCAAAAAGGAAATCAGATTTTCCAGTTCCTGGGAAAGTAGGCGGCTCACCCAAATATCCTTTTGTCTGTCTAGTCCGCCATTCAGGCTCTTATCCAGCTGCATTTAGGTGTTTTTATTTGGCCAAAGGTCGGGCTTTTATTCTTTTCTCCCTGGACAGCCCAAAGCTAACAGGAACAGTGTTGGCTTTTTAGGGATAAATTTACATTTATTTTGTGAAAAAGAACTTCACTTAAAAGGTTAAAACTTACACAGAAATAAATGTAGAAAAATGAAACACATTATAAACACAAGTTTGAAATTGTTAAAGTTAAACTTTTGAAACAAAATAAATAAAAATAAATGAAGAGAAAAATCCAGAGCAGCTAGAATGACAGCTCTGGCGGCCAGGACCCTTTATTCCCCATCCCCCACATCCCTGGAACCCTTCATCCTTTTGACTCTCCATGTGTCTGCTTGGACTCCGCATCGCATAATTTTTCACTCGCTCGTTGTTTTGGTGCGTATATCCCTCGGCTGTCTGCTGCTTTTTTCCCCCCTTCATATTTTTTTCATGTGTTGATAAATTTGCTTAGATTATTATCCTGGATCCTGGCGTGGCGCTTGGAGCTCTGCTTTGCCGCTATCTCCCTGTCGTAATTAGTCTCGAGCTTGTTTGCCCAGCATTTACACAGAATACTTTACCAGGCGCCGCCGCCGCACGCACTCACGTACACGGACAGTGGTCGCTAGGACATGGCCTGGAGTCCTGGAGGCGGACAAACAAATGGGCTGGGCCTGGACTTACGTCTAGGCAAATTGCTGGAGGGGAATATGAATGAGTGAAATTCGTTTTTGCAGCACAAATACCTCATATTCTAATAGATAACCCGCCTTGGCGGCCCTAAATTGCGGGATATGTCAGGAAGAAAGCGCAGCTCTCTATCTATCTCCACTTCCCCCCCAAAAGTCAAACTGGCAACCTTTTAGCATAAATTTCTACACGGGCTCTGCGAGCACGACAGGAAGTCGTCGCCAAACGCCTCCGTCAACCGCAATTTCCATTAGCAGCTCAAGGCAAGGGAACTCCATTCACATGTGGAATATGTACACATATATAGAGTAGTATATGGATGACGGTCCCGGGGTACATTTGACATTTTAAGGAGCGCCAAGTGAGTTGCAGGTAGCTCAGGTGAGCTGCCAAAGGAAAAGGCCCCCAGACGACAGCCTCGCCCATGGAAATGTCAACTGTTTTTAGCACGCACAATTTGAGGGAAAGCCAAACAAACACGAAAAAAAATAAAATAAACGAAGCCGGGGAAAATCGCTCTCTACGGTAACATGAATATATAAACGATGGACTGACACTGCCTGGCTGGCAACCTGCTCCAATTCCAATTCCCCGGTCCCCGGTTCTCATCCCCACCTGTGGGCAGGGCTCGAATTACGCGAATGCAATGTTCAAATAGAAATTAAATGCCGGGGCAAACCGCATTTTAGACAAATGCCAAAAAGCGGGAACACACACTCCCGTATCGGCTTTCAGGACACGGGACCTTAGTCAGCATCCCTTGCCAGGAGCAGGAGCAGGTATCAGGACCGAATCAACCACAACATGTACACCTACTTCCTCCCTGACACCCGAGAAGTTTCGCCAAAACAAAAAATATACCACAATGCCAAGGAAGTTGCGGCCCAAAACAGGAATATTCGGAGAGGAAATGCGGCCAGATCGAACTGATAGATAGGAAGTAAGTGTAGTATGGTAAGTGCCCCTGGGTCTGGCGATGGTTTCATGATAAGTTCAAGCTGAAGATTCGAATACAAAGTGAAAATCGAAGGCACAAAGCGGCTAAACCGAAACGCCAAGTGGAGATTGATCTAAGCTCTCAAGAAAATCAACACTTTTGGCTAATACTCTTATCTCACAATCTAAAATGTATTAAAAGAAAATGTAATGAGGTTTAAAAAGCAAAAATAAAACAATGTATACTCTTATCTGACCTGATTTCTGAGTGAATCCCTTCCAGACCAACGATCTCTTCCGAGTATTGCCAATTCCCGTAAGGCGAAGAGCTCACAAATCAAACTCCGCTTGCGGTGGACACTGGACATTAATAACGCCTCAGTAGAGCGCCGACAATGGTCCTTGGGATGGGCTGCCATCGAAGGCTTTTCAATAAAAGTTGGCCCCGATTGGCGGCAGCCGACAAAGGGCCCCGATACCGAAACAATTGCCCAACAAAAGGTGGTCGAAATTACAGCGCACTTTCGATTGCAGCTCAGGCCAAAGCATTTCGCCAAACGGGGCCAAGAGTCGGTCGAACAATTAGTCCACGCCCCCGGAGAACTCTGGAGCTGTTCTTTACACCTGGTAATTGCTCCGCAAAAACTTCTTGTAATTTTTCTTTAACGAATCTCAAATGACTGGACCGACCTTTGTCCCTTTGTTGACCGCATCTCCGGCGGACTCCTGTGGTTCTGGTTTTCCAGCTGCCCCTGGCAAGTGTGAGAGGGATGCACCGTGGAAATCAGCTTGGCCCTATTAAAAGTGCAGCGACATTTATGGCCTTGATCTACACGCAGAGTTCTGGCTTTCTGATTGCCCCTGCAATTGGTCCTTGATGATTAATGTTCGGGTTCGCCTCCAACTGAAGAACTGAATGTTTTTCTGCAAAATTTCTTCAGTCCGAGCCAGCCAGAGCCTGTTTCTATTGAGGCATTGTCCTTGTGTAGGCGTTGGGCTCCTTTCTGATTCTTTGTCCTTGGGTCAGCACCTTTTCTTTGCACCTTTGAGGCGGCAAACTCTTTTTGGTATTTGGTAATTCTTTTACAATGACCCTCGGATGACTTTGGAATTGTTTGTTTGGCAGCAGCTGAAATTGGCTTGCCGGGATCCCCAAAAGAAAAGATCTGAAGACTTATTTTGATTGGACTATTCATGTGTCAAAGGTTCCTTTATAAGAAGGTTTTTTCTTCACACATTCTTTGAGAATATTCTTGATTCTTTGATATATGTTTTTATAACTCTAATGAAATTAGTTTTGAAATACTTAGGCAGAGAAAATATAACCTTTTCAAGCACTATTTTGAGTCTCAAGTCTTTAATATTTCTTTAAATTCATTTTTTAATATCCTATAAATATTAAAATAATTTCCAACATAAAAGAAAATAATCTAAGCACTTAACTATTCAATAAATAATGTATTTTGCAAGCTTTCTTTCATCTTGAAACATTTTAACATTTTTTACTTATGTATTTCCCACAGAAAATACACCCTATTTTCTCCTTATTAAACCCTAATCAAGACCGCTAAGTGTTTTCCTTACAACTTTCCTTTTTCTTAATGGATTTTCATGGATAATCCCTACCCCGAGCGGCATACACACATATTATATATTTGTTTTACAATATTGCACACTTTGTGGGTCAATGATGTCCCGGGCCCTGTAATAAGCAACTGTTTAAGCATTTACCCCCGAAAATCGTTGAAAAAGAGATTTAACATTTTGATGGATTTTCAATAAGCCCCATTTCAGCTGGGGAATCACTTTGGCCGTTGATGACATGCCTCATTATTCGCAGGGGATCCGCTTTCGCAAAGGGTCCAATTAGAGAGTACGGGGCTGGGTTTAAAATTGAATTTAAAATGCATCAGACTGTTTACCGTAATAATATCGACACATTTATGGGGATCTTCGCCCAGGTCGCCCAGCTTCACTCCTGTTGTTGCTGCTGACTCCCTCGGGGGCTCATCCGAAATGATCTTCGGTCCAGGTGCTACAGCTTAATGGGCTTTTGTCCTCTGATGACCAGGCCCGCGGCAGCTTCATCCTTTGTAGCTGTATCTGTAGCTGTAGCTGTAGCTGTGTTTGTATCTGTATCTGTCTTTGTATCTGTATCTTTTTCTCGCTTGCTGCATTTATGCCTCCTACTTTGCCAGCTGACTTAAATGCATTTTAAGCTGGCCGGATTTTATTTATTTTTTTTTTTTAACAGGGAGACAGATGTTTTTTTGGGAAATAATTAAATATTCAGCAGGCATTTAAATATTTTATGATATACGTAAAGCTTATTTTACGTTTCAGTTATAAAGAAATAAAGCCAAGCTCCTCAAGAATCCTTTATAAAGCACCTTTCTTTTTAACTCAGATACGGTTTAACCCTTTAATTAATAATGTCAATACAAACTTTGTAATATAAGATATAAACTTTGTTTTAAAAAATTAAAAAGAACAAATAAATATTGAATACCCTTTTCTCTAATTCACATTTATTTTTATTTAATTTGTATACTTATACATTATTTAATTTTTTTTATTAAAAATTCTGCAGCCTTTTCTTCCTTGTATCCTTGCATCTTTATCCTGCCTTCTGCCAACTTTAATAAATTTTAAACCTGTCGTGCTTTTTACTGGCTTCTTACAGAAAAAAAGAGGAACAGATGTTTCTGTTGGTTTGTGCTTTTTTTTCAGACGTTATGATTTTTTCTTTGGCATCCTCGGCTGCTGCCCTGAGTTAACTGATATTGTGGATGCTTTATTATTGTGTGCTGTACCTGCTGCAGTCGGTTCCTGCATCTGTTGTCCTGACAGCAGGACTCAGCCAGAGTCACCTCACCCGCACGCTGGGGAGGTAATCGATCTCATGTGGTTTATTTACATCCGTTATTGAAATTCACTTTTTCGCTCATGCTTTTGTTTTATGAATTGGCTTTGTGTACACCCGTGTATCCTTGCATCCCCGCCTCCCCGCCCTCCCGCACCAACGCATTGATGACAATTGCAGTTTCTGGCATGCAGCTGGGCGCATTTACATCCGCTTGTTGTTGCTGCTTTAACAACAGATTTTTTTCCGCCACTCTCTCTTCCTTTCTTCCTTTTTCCTTGGGCTTGTTTTCCAGGGCTTCATCGTTTTTTTTAAGGATAATATTCCTGTTTTATTTGCAGCAGGCGGAAGTGAAGTTCGTCCCGGGGGCTTTAATATTTCAGTTTGGCGAATAATGACCGGGCTCAATGATATGGGAAATGATAACTGAATGGCGGATTTGCTGTTGGGCTAGGTCGGTTTTGTATAAGCGGAGAGATTGGGTTAGGTCAATTTCAGTGAGATTGTATTATAATTCAATTGAAATTGTAGTTTGTTAGTGGTTAAGTTGAGTTTGGTGTATTTTTTATTAATTTGTTTTTTAAATTTAGTTCCTCCTTGCCGGAGTTTTGATTTTGAAAACTATTATGTAGCTGTAAAAATTATATAGATAAATGTAGACTTTAGTTACATCATTAAAATTTTTGATTTTGATAAAAAATTGAATTTTCAAAATTTTTAAATGAAGTATGCAGATTTATTAACTGTAGAAAATCTTGCACAGAACAGTTTTCCGATTTAAAATTAATGCTCTTTTGGCCGAGTTATGATATTTTTAATTTAAAAAAAATAAAGAAGTTTTTTAATATAAAAAATCAGATTTTATAACACAAAATAATATTTTTCTAAGTCAAGGAATCATTTCCGACCCCATAAACCATAGGTATATATTCTTGATCAGCATTAACATGCGAATCTTTCTAGACATGTCCGGAAGAAATCGATTTTTTTGCCATTTTTGCGAAATTTGATAAGGGGTTACATCATTAAAATTAGCAAAAATGGCCAAAAATTTTGATTTCTTAAAATTTTAAATTTGGTATGCAGTTTTTTTAAATTAATAAAAACTAACACAAAACTGCTTTCCGAATCGAAATTAATGCATTTTTGGCTTATTTATGATATATTTTAATCCTGCAAGGGTATACAAACTTTGGCTGGCCAAAGTTAGCTTTCTTTCTTGTTCTTATTTGTATTAACCGAATGCTTTTACCTTTATTTTATAGCTGAGTCTTGTCTAAAAACAGAATATAGCCCTAAAATACAACATTTTATTATGTTTTACTATGCCGGCTTTTTAGATTCGGTTCGTTAAGCAGGTCTTAGACTGTGTCAGCTTTATCTGAAATGTATTTCTTTTAATTATTTTAATGCAAAGTCATTCCTAGCATATTTATGACATACCTTCAAAATAAAAACTCTGAACATTTCCCCCTTAAGAACCATTTCAGATAGCCAAGGCTTACAGGGGTAATTCTGCCGAATTTTCAGTTATATTTACTAAGAAGTTCTCACAAAAGTCCCCCCTTTTGGATATGGAAATGTACGTCATTTGAGTCAGAAACCATTATGTAATCTTGGCGCGCTCATATGCTTTATGGAGCACATCGGCGAGGATATCAAATTGTATCTACAAGTCCAATTTAATTATAAGCCACGCAAGTGAGGCCCATCAAAGTTCCCCGATCCGTTGCAGGTGCAAATGCAGAACCTCCAGTGGATGACCAGTCGTCCCGGGCTCATTTTCGGTTCCACATTATTATTATCCACGCTCTCCTCGGAGCCGCGGATGTGTTGAGTCCGGTTTTGGGACCGGGAATGCCGCCGCTCTACAATTCATTTGCAAAGCGTATCCAAAAATGCTGATGGGATTATTATATGTTGTTGATCTGGAACTGGGGACTGAGGACTGAGGACTGGCGACTGCCACTGCCACTGCCTTTGCCACTGCGACGACTGCAGGTGGAATATCTCAATGCCCGGGCAGGTCTTTATCTTTTTAATGCTGTGGATTGCTTTGTGTTTTTCGGTTTCCTTTCCCTCCGCATTTCGGCTTAAAGCCTTAATTTATGTATTAAAAGTTAGAAATCCGTGTGGACAGGTGAATTTTCGTTGCCCTTCTCCACTCTCTTCCTTTAAAGGTATAATTTTCGTATAGGTATCGTGGCTCAAACATTGATCATTAACAGTGCAGGTGAATCGATCGGGGGAACTCAGGTTAATAGGTGGGGAATTTAGCAGAACGATAGAAGCGATATAGAAGATATAGCAATGGAGGAGAATCTGAATGAAATCACTTGCCGAAGCGAATCAGTTATGCTTAGCTATTAGTCGAGGATCTAGGGAGATTCTAAATATGAATTACTGAATTCTTAGAATTTTTCAAAGCTAAACAATTTTAAAATTTAAAAATGTGGGCTACATTTTTTATTGGTTTTGGTTTTTAATAACATTTTCTAACTTTTCTAATTTTGGTTTCAACACAATTTTGATTGATGTTTCCTACAGTCTGCTTTCCAAAAATTAATCCCCCTATGAAAGGTGTAAAAAAGAACCCCGAAAGCGGAAAACTTAATACCCAAAACATAGACAAAACCCTGCTCATTGTCATTCATCATATAAATCAGAATTCGCAGACAGAGCGGACAGGACATAGAATTCGAACCAGGAACCAAAGAAGCGTTCGATTGTATGCAAAAAAAACTGGAAAACAAAAAAGAAAATAATGAGAATGGTATTGGGATTGGGAGGCAGAATAAGAATGGAATCGAATGGCTTGGGTTTGGCATTGGGTTCGGTGTGTGGTGTGGAATGCCGCAGGTGGCCGCCAGCAGTGGTCCTCTTTCGCTCGCTTTTCAAGTGTTTGCCTTTGCAGTTGGACAAATTTACATGCTCGCCCCGCACACAATGAGACGGCGCAGCGGCTGGCCTGGACAGGTAAGCGAGGTAGCCATGCACATAGAAAAATAAGTACTAAATTAAATTTATAATAGTTATGAAAAGATATCAAAATATCTAAGGTTTGGATTTTAGGTCGCTAGTTCACACTTTTGAACTAATAATATTTAATTTATATAATTAAAAATAAGAGTATTTTTAATTATAATTTAAAAGACTTTAAATAATAATATATTTTCTGATAATTTACATAGAATATAATATACAAAAAAAATATATATTCAGGTTTAAATTACATTTTACTAGTAGCATTTAGTAACATTTACAGGAAGCAATTTTTATTTAATTTAAAATTTGTAAGAAATTGTTTTTATAAAATCTGGAATATATTTTTTTAGGCTTGACATTTTCTTAAATATTTTTTTTTCAAGTGCACAGACTGCTGCAGGCCTTATGCAGCAGCTACCTGGAATGTCCGGCAGTGGGACACACCATACATCGGTATTCAAATAGTTCGCCGACCGTCCAAAGGCAGCAGCCAGCAAATGCAAACGCAATGGCAAAGGCAGCGCAGCAAACACACAAACGCATCATTTAAATGATGGAAAATGCAAAAGGATGCTGGACCGTGTGATTTCCGCTCTGGACACGACCTTTTTATATCCTTTGTGTGTGAGAGTGCGTGAAAGGTGTCCGTCGCTCCTTTTGTTCGGAATATATTTTAATTAAATGGACTGAGTTAAGCTCCGTGGGCCTGGGTAATGGTCGGTTGGGATGGTCGGTTGGATGGATGAGTGGCTGGAATGGCAAATCAATCAATTCATGCCAAATGCGGTCAAAATGCAATGCTCAATTAAATAAGCCATACAATTAAAAAGCCCAAGAGGGGTCTCTTTGTAGTGGGAATAACACAGATTCCAGAGCAGGTTTAAACTGAAATGAGAAATGGTTGGGTTTTTTTCAAAAAGCATTTTGATTTGGCATCAATTTTCAAGTGTTTTCCACTGCAATCTGTTCTCTAATTGTAGAGTGCCTAACAGATTGACAGTTGATCAAGTGAAACGGCATGCTAAAAGCCCCCAAAAAAGCGTAGAAGGATTTAGAACAAAAAAAAAAGCGGAAATGATACTCTAAAATTCTAAAACAAGGCGGGTGCGGGACTAAAGTGTTTTAAATACTATATTTTCTTATAATTTTAATATATTTAAAAATCCAATACGAGATCATTTTTAATTTTGATATTAGTACTAAATAAAATATTTAATATTTTAGCTATTTGCATTTAAATAAAATATATATAGACCTGTAGTTAATATATAAAATTACAAGATGGCTTAGCCTATATTTTTATATATTTATTATTTTTACAACTTTGTTTACATTTACAAAATGTTATTAAATATTAAATAAACTCAGAAATGTCTGGTTTAATTATAAAACGATCTTTAAAGTGCGTCTAAAAGTATGCAATGAAATATTTCAAATGCTGAATTTGCCGGAAATGGCATTTCAAATATTTTATAGCATACTTAGAGCAGCATTTTAATTAATTTAAAATTATTACGTTTTTATTGTCACCTAATACAAGTATTGTCAACTAAGACAAGCTTGATAATAAAACTAAAACTCCCTCTCGATTTTAGGGTGTTTTTAAGAGTCCTCTTCGGTGCTAAAACTGCCAATCCATAAAGGTCTACCCCCGCACAATTGCAGGTTGAGTGCCAAAATGCATTTGCATGCTGAAAACACTTCAATTCTGGTGCTAAACTAAAAACGCAAAACGCTCGAAAAGCGACAAACGAGTGCACTCGGGACTTGGGCACGGATCCTGTGCCCACCACCTGTCGCCCTGCCGAGCGATGGGGAGGCTCATTTGCATGCGATTGAAAAGCGCGGCGGAATCAAAGTGCATGGAATGGATAAAAGAAAAAATAGGGAGAAAAACAACAGCAAGCAATTGGCCGTGGATTTTTGCCCGGCTGCATGTGAGTGAGTGCGGGATGCTGGCTAATTAAAAGCACATCAAAAGCGGGCAGAATTTGCATAGCAAACGAAACGAAACGTTGCGAAAATTAAATAGAAATTGTTAGTTGCACTTTTTCTTTATTTTTTATTACATTTCTTTTTTTCACTTCGTCAAAGCTGCCAATGCCAAAAAAGTTTGTCATGAATAGCTGTCGTTAGAGGAGCGGAACTGAGGAACTGTGGAACAGCGGAGCGGAGCAACTGCACCAGGAATCGTCCAATAAATGTCAGCGGAGCAAAGTTTGTTCGCCAACTATTTTTATAATTAAACAAACTGATTGTGATAAGTAGGAAAATGAATGCCAAAGTTATGCCAAGAGGGGGATACTAAAGGTCCGGCCATAAATTGGGCAAACGTCAAAGTTGCTGCGGGAGTGCTTGCTTGTTCAACAAGCCCTTGAGACAACGCAAGAGCAATTTTGTGAGCATTCAAAAAAGCTAATGGAAAGCCAAAAAAATACAAGGAAACTCAAGGATATTGGACTTTTTTCTAAAATTTAAAGAATATTTGGAGCCTTTGACGAACATATTGATGATTATTGTGTGGAATATGCGACAGAAAGCAACAAGAAAGCTTGGTAAATCCATGCATAAGAGTCGATATGTGCTATAGAACCTTTGATCTAGGTTGTCAATTATAATTTTATATTTTTAAACAAATTGTTTATAGTTTTAAAAGCAAAATTGGTTTAAAATGAATATTGTTCTTACAAATTTTATCCAATTTTGTAAGAAACAATACAAATTAAATCTGTTTAAAGTTAATATTGTACAAAATATTATTTAACTATTTAAAACAAGATGCTTGCTAAGAATTTCTATTAATTTTTAGACTAATGAAGGTCAAATTCCAACAAGGTCCTGCAATCTGCCTCCATAAATCCTCCTTTATACAATAAACATCTCTTTCAATTATCAACAGTGTATAAGAGTATATTTAAACCTAAAATGTAAACTATTCTACGGGTTTTGAGGTACTAGCCGCCGCTGCAGCCGCCGCCTGGGTGGCATGGTGCTTGGCCACCGCCTCCTGGGCCTTGCTCAGCTGGATGTAGCCCTCGTGGGCCCGGGAACGCAGCTCGCTCTCGACACTTTTGTTGACCGACTTGGAGATGACGGCCTTGATCTTCTGCGTTTCATTGAACTTGGCCTTCTTGGCCTGAATTGGAGCATCTAGTGAAAATAATTCAGATACAAAACAGAGTTCCACACAGCCAACTGGTTGCTACTCACTTGACCGGCGGGTAAAGGCAGCCTGCTTTTGCTTTTTCTGCTTCTGCATGGAGGCAGGCATCTTGGCCTTTTTGAATTTTCCCTGAGGCATTGTTAAAACGTAATTTTTTAAAAGAAAATAAAAGAAACAAATATTCAGCAGCACGTTGTTTTGGTTATCGGGTAGTGTGACCGTTGCTATCGATAGCCGGCCTATCGCTAAGAAGGCGCTGCCAACTTTTCCGATTGTTGCCACAGCTGCTTTTGGCGCACTTATTGAAGAATTCAAATTACTCATTTTTGTTCAGTTTATCTTTATTTTCGATTGCTGGCTCTCACTTAATGATAACTTGAATTATAATAATTATTTAACATATATTGGTTGCTTACTCGCTTGCTTTAAACTAAACACACAAAAAATTTCACATTCAATGCAAAACTTAAATTGTTCGCGGCAATCATCATTTGTTTTCAACAAGAAATCATTAATTAACATTTAAAAGCGCTGAATATTTTGTTGTTTATATGCAATTTAAGTGGGATTCTTTATCCTTATTTACGTATGTATATATATATATTTATGTGTATATATGTATATTTATAAATATTGTATTTCCGCCTTAGCTTTCCTCTACATTCTTGTTGTTCTTGCTCACATGGTGATTATTTTAAACAGAGTTTTTTTTCAACATTTCGAATCTTTCGTTTCTTATAAAAATCGGTTTACAAAAATGTATGTATGCCATGTGGGAGTGTGTGTGTGTTGTGTATGTTTTGCGTGTGAATAAATGAGTACAAAACAAAATAAAACAATTAACTGTTCAGTTTGGCAACAATAACGCCAGTTACAATTAAGCCTATTATCACAGCAATCACCAGGAGTATCAATATCTTGCGCCGGTAGCTCTGACGACTCCTGGCCGCCTTGGCCAACTCCGAGGTGCCATCCTCCACATTGGCGGCCGTCTGCTCAATACTGTTCTCGATGAAGTCTGTGAATTAATTAAGTTTGGGTTTAGTTTATGAGGGTTTTATTTTGAAATTAGCATTTTTTGGTAAATATTTAAGTCGCAAAAGTTACTCATTTCATAAATATGTCTTGGCAAATAGCTCTTATCAGCTTATCAGTCTTTAAGTTTGTTTACCAAATCTACACCTCGTCATCGATGTTCAAATATGTTTTATAAAATTCGGTTCAAGTTTATAATTTATAAAAAAAAAGAAGGCTTTTAAGTTACCCAAACTGGACTCACCCATCTGCTGACCCTGCTCGTGCACCATTCCACTCAGCCGCGTCATGATCTGGTTGACATCTATGATGTCAGACTCAATCTGCTCGACCTGGCGCCGGCGCTCGTCGAGCATATCGACCTCCTGCTGCAGTCCGGCCTGCTCCAGGCGCTGCTGCTGCAGCAGCTCGGCACGGGCCGTGGCCTCCACCTCGTGCTCGGCCAGATCCTGAGCCTGCTGCAGGGTCTGGCGCATCGCCGAGGAGATGCGCCGCTGCAGGTTCGAGTACTTCTCAACCACGCCATGAAACTCACGCGTCAGCTTCTCCAGCTGCAGCTTCTGCTGGCGATCTCCATGCCGGACCACGGCCTGCAGCCGCTGCAGATCCTGGCTGGTGGTCTGGACCCGGGCATTGGTCTTCGTGTTGATCGCATGCACCTTCTCGCGCAGCGCCGCGGTGTCGCGCGGCGTCCCGATCAGCTTGAGTTGCTTCTCCAGCTGCTTGGTGCTGCTTAGAACCGCGGTGATGTTGTGGCCAATGTCCTCGCTCAGCGACATGAACTCCGTGGGGCTGAAGCCGGATGAGCCGCCGGCTGCTGCGAAGCTCACCTCGGGCGTCGTTGTGGAAGCCGTATCCGCCGTTGAGCCATAGTCGCGATGCGGGCCACCACCTCCTCCTCCTCCGCCTCCTCCTCCTCCTCCGGCGGGGTTGTTCAAGGCCTGGGACATGATTGCTGCTCTCTGTGTGTGTGGTGGTGTGTGTGCCTGTGGGTTTAGTGGGGAGTTGGGGGCTTGAAAATGGGGCGACACCTAATACCGCGCACAAACAAACAAATCCCTACAAATGATTCACAAGCCAAGAGCTCGGCGCAGAGTGCTGGGCATTGTTTTTGTGCTCGACTTATCAACATATGATGCAGCTCTGTGTGCGTGTGCGCCTGTGTTGGTGTGTGTACAGTGGTGGCCCCTACTTGTTTCCCCCTCGCACACGATTCCGCCAGCAGGGGGGGACAGGGGACAGTTGGGGCACAACTCTTGTAGGGTTTCCGCCTGGCAGCGAACCTGGAACGACCTGGGACTTACTTCGAAGCGACTTCTTTTCCGCTGGAGCTCCAATGTCAGCGCACAAACAGTGTGACCACGGCGCGACCGTTACAGTATTACCATATGACTCGCGAAAATACGCCAAGTGAAAAGCGAACTGTGAATGTACCAGGGATGCCAACTGTTGGGAAGATACAGTGCGGGCCATAAGTATTGAACCTTAAATTAAAATTAATTAATTATTTAAATAAAATCGTAAAACTGCAGAGATATTTAAAGTTGGGCAGAATAGAGCTCGTCATTCATTTGGAAAATAAGAAGACAAAATTTATTTGTTTTTATAATACTTTTTTATAAATTTAAACCAAAGAATCCTAAATTAAATTATATAAAATAAATTAAATATATTGTTGAACAAAAAGCGTTTATTTTTTTAGAAATTTCCTATTTCAGGACTTGTAAATTGTTTCGGAAAATCAAAACCAACATTTTTTTGATTTTATTGTTTAAATTATTTTTAATATTAATTTGAACTTAAAAACCCCAAATTAAATTATGGAAAATAAATGAAGAATTATCCGTTCTTAAGGAGTTTTGCTAAAAAAATATATATATTACAAAAAAATGGTAATTTTTCTAAAAGAAATTTTGCTATTTGCCTTGGAAAATTTTAATTTTCAACAAAAAATGCAAGCGTAATGTATTATAAAATTTAAAAGACTGTTCTATAAAAAAAAATTGTTAGGTAGTGGAAATATCTACATTTTCAATATTGATAGATAGAGTGAATAAAATCTGATATATATGATTTAATAAATATATATTAAATAAATAATAAATTAATTAAATCAGTTCAGTGTCTCTTTGCATCCCTGGTAGATATGGCAAGCATATGACCCAAACAATGGGGGAACTTCGGTTAAGCGTGGTGGGAACAAAATATTTTAATTTATTTTAAATGATTATTAGTGATGAAAATCTTGTTCTTAACTCCTTTCTTCCTCCTAATAAAGCTCTCAGAAATTATCCTTTTGCAAAGTAAAATAAAAAATTAAATTACCGCAGTTTTTAAATTATAACCTAATACACAGAATATACACTTTCGTTCCCAAAGAATTAATATTCCGTACTCTCAAGTCATTTTTGGCGGGAAGTAAGCAAACAATTGATTATATTTTTTAACGCTTAAAACGAATGACTTTCATTCGTTGCCTTTTACTTAATTTGAAACTTGTTTCTTTAGCAATAAACGCAGGCTAAATAAATCATATACAAACAGCATTTTGTTAGATCCAAAGAAAACACATTTTCTACGTTCTTGGCTTGTAATTCCGTAGCTTAACGTACAGAGTTATGCTAAAAGGTAAAACTCCTTAAACTCCAGTCCTCTTCTTAGTGGGTCTTGGCGGCCAGACGCTTGTCGCGCTCCTCCGAGATGCTGAGCTTGACACCCTTGCCCTTGGGCAGGGAAATGTAGGGCTTGTTGCCCTTGCCAATGATGAACACGTTCGTCAAACGGGTGGCGAACACATGGCCCTGGGAATCCTTAATGTGCACAATGTCGAAGGATCCGGGGTGACGCTCGCGGTTGACAACGGTGCCGACACGTCCCAAATTCCTGCCTCCGGTGATCATGCAGAGGTTGCCTGTAGAGGAAAAAGCGTACGTTTAGTAAAATCAAAACAAGAAAATATTAGTTTGCGAGTGTAATTGCACGTAAAAGTTACTGCAACGGCTGTGGGATACCGAAGCAGAGACCGTCGTGACAAAAAATGCTTTTGGCTAAATGTATTTGAACCACGCAACTTGATTTGTTAACGTTTTGTGGTCTTCGAACCAGCCAAGAGGAGTTGCTATCAAACAAAATCTTACCGGAATCGAACTTGATGTAATCGGTGATCTTGCCAGAGGCAATATCGACCTGCACGGTGTCGTTGGCATGGATCAGGGGATCCGGGTAGCGGATGGTACGACCGTCGTGTGTGACCAGGAATGGAACACCCTTGGCGCCCAGCTGGGTCTTCTTGACCTTGCACAGCTTGTACTGCAAAAAGCGAGAAAAATAAATGCCAAAGTTAGTCACAATCGTTCAAAGGGGAAAACTCATTAAAAATTGTAATTGCACGTAAAAGTTACTGAAATGACTTTGGGTTGCCAAGTCAGAGACCGTCGTATCAAAAATTGCTTTGGGCTTCGATTTGAACCAATTAACGCATTGCAAAAGACGCAAATCGGTCTTCGACCAAGCCCGCACAAGAAGTTATATCTCACTATAGATGTTTATTACACTTGAATTTGCGTTTTTTGAATTTTGTAATTGCACGTAAAAGTTACTGAAATGACTGTGGAATATGCCAGACCAGAGACCGTCGTATCAAAAATTGCTTTGGGCTTCGTTTTGAACCAATTCACGCACTATTTGAAACACAAATCGGTCTTCGACAAAGCCCTTTTTCCCTTAAGTTCGATAGAAATAGTAAACTACAAAAACCCGGCACAATTTCATCTAAGAACCAACACAAACTGACTGAAGGTCCGGGTTAAACTCACCTTGGCTTCCTCGGCGGAGATGCGGTGGATGGTGAAGCGTCCCTTCACGTCGTAGACCAGACGGAAGAACTCACCGGTCTTCTCAAGGGTGATGACATCTACAAATCGGGCAAGAACAGAACTATAGTTTAACAAAAATCTCCATCAAACACTCCCCTGTGCACAACTCACCCATATAGCCAGCGGGGTAGGTGGGGTCGGTGCGGACCTTGCCGTCAACCTTGACCAGGCGCTGCATGACAATCTTGGTCACCTCGGCGCCGTTGAGGGCGTACTTGAGGCGATTCCTCAGGAAAATCAGCAGGGGCAGCGACTCACGCAGCTTGTGTGGGCCGGTCGAGGGGCGTGGGGCGAAGACGCCTCCCAGCTTGTCCAACATCCATGCCTTGGGCGCGGCTAAACGCTTCAAATGCTTCTTAGGGCCACGAGCCTGTAAGACAAATCGAAAGAGTTCAATTATCAGATTCCGGCGCCACAACAAATCCAAAGATTCTCCGGCGAAAAAGGCTCTCGTTCACCCGTTCCGCTGGAGACTCCTTTCTGATCATTAAACAAAACTCACCATGTTGTTTGATTCTCTATATTCAACGGGCGGTCACTGCAAAAAATAAGAACAATCGACTTTTTAGTTTGGTGTAAACATTCGGGCGACCCCACAAAAAGCGGCTTCAGTGACAGAAAATCCGTTGGCGCCGGGCTCCGCATACAAAAGCAGCCGTTTTTATAGGTCCCTCGGTTGCCCATTTCGAATGCCGGCTCACAATAACAAAGGCCGATGGCCGAAATATAAACGAATTAAAAATACACGTACCGTCCGTCTTGCAATACAAAAGGAAAAGGAAGTTGATGCTAGGGTTGTTGATAATATATCAATATATCGATATTTTTTGGTTCGTGAAAAATCGATATTGCGATAATTTTGTTTTGATATTTTTCCTTTTATATATGATACAGATTTTATAAAACAAGAAGAAACTCATCCAACTTGCCTTATTATATAGGGATTATTTTTTCTGAATGCCAGCTAATAAAATAAGTCCTAGCCAGTCAGAGGTGACAAGCTATCGATGGCACAAAAAATAGTGTTGATAAACACAAAAATTCGGAGCGCAAAACAAAAACACGACCGACGATTGATTGATCTATTGAAAATTTCAAATATATTGAAGTACGTAAACTTTCAGCATTAATCTGGGTATTCCTTTGACTTCTGAATTACTGAAAATATATGCAAGCTATGGCCTGAATCACAAAAAATATCGGCAGCTGAGATGTGTGCTATTCGTGAGTCAATCGATACTCCGATAGATTTTGGCATCACCTGGTCCCACCTAAAAATTTCGATTAACCGCTTGGGCACACCGATAAGACGACTGGCAGTTATTTTTTTTTTTTAATTTTACAATTGTTTACTTTTTATTTTCTCATTATTAGTTAATGCCCCTCAAACACACAATCAGCGTTTCAGGCATTATTAATTACAATCTGTAAAACCTACTTATAAATTAAACTGCGGCAACAATACAATTTGCCAAACGGATTTACGCTTGCCTATGTATGTGTCTGTGAAATTGATGCATTTAAAACCACTCTTGGGGCTAAATAGTTATAAATGGTTAATTGGTTTTCCCTTCATTATTCTTTGCTTTAGTTTTTGTACATAATACAAACTGTATTCATTCGCTCGCTAGTTTAGACGCTACGGTTTCTCGTTTAGGCGAAAGAACTTAATTTTATATGAAATACATTTTTAAGAATTACAATGTATGCAGTTAATGAATGTATAGTTTTTGCTTTAAATGTATAAATCTATTTTAATGGCTACGTACGTCTGTCTGTGTGTGAGTGTGGGGAGGGCGGGGGTGAGTGTGTGCGGCATGAGTGAATGTGTGTCTCCATGTCAATGAGTGGCGTAGAGAGGGCAGGGCCAATTTTCTCGCACTTAGTCTGTCGTTCAGTCCAGCTTTTTCATCGATTTGAGTGCCCGCTCCCGTAGCTGCTTCTCCAGGTCCTCATTAATGATCCCCGGCCCCGATCCGCCCGCTAGCAGTAGCGGCAGCTTGCCTGTGCCATTCCGTTTGGCGGTCGACTGCTGCTCCTCCTCGTCACTGCTGCCTGCGGAGCTGCTGTCCGCCCGCGATTTGCCGGCACTGCTCTTCCGCTTGTGCTTCTTATGCTTCTTGCTCTTCTTGCTGTGCTTCTTGTGTTTCTTATGCTTATGCTTTCGCCTTGAGGAGGCCTCGGAGTCGCTGTCGCTCGATTCCGCCGCCTTTTTGGCCTTCTTGCGCTTGCTCTTCTTTGCCACTGCCTCGTCTTCGGAGTCACTGTTGGCGTCTTCACCAGCCTCGTCTCTTCGCGGCTTCTTGTGGCTGCGTTTGCGTTGGCTGCTGCCCAAGGACTCATCCTCATCCCCGCTGGATGTAACAGCTCGCTTGGACTTCTTTTCCGATCGTCGCTTATCCTTCTCCTTTTCCTTCTCGCGCTCCTTTCCCTTAAGGACCGCTGCCGCTACTGCCGCCTCCTTCTCCTTTTCCTTCTGCATTTGCTGCTTCTTCTTCTTTTGGCGCTCATCGCCGCTGGAGTTATCCTCGTCATCGCTCTGATCACTGCTGCTGGAGCTGTCCGAGCTGCGTCGCGCCTTCTCCTTGGCTTTGCCTTTGACTGCAGTCTCGGCTGCTGCCGGCGGCGGTTGCTTTTTGCGGCGCGGCTGCTGCTGTTGCTGTTCATCGCTATCGCTGTCTGCGCTGCTGTCCGAGCTGCTGCTTTGGCTCTGGTCGCGGGATTTCTTTGGTGCCGCCTTGGCAGCGAGGCGCTCATGGGGCTTAAGGAACGGAGAAGGCGTGCGGGACAGGCTGGCGTAGCTGTTGCGCTTGGCGAGAGCCGGAGCTGGAGCTGGAGCCGGGGCAGGAGCCGGAGAAGGTTCCACCACAATGACTGCATCTGGCTTGGATTTACGCTGCTGCTCTTCGCGGCAGAGATCGATGGTGTTTAGCGCCGGCCCAGCGAACTCCACCGATGATCGTCCTAAACGGTTTAAGACTTGGTTAATTTCCAGATCGAAAGGAATCCCCTTTTCCCTGCTGCACTTACCCACGGGACTTTCACGCTTGCGGCTGGGTCGCGGACTGGAACGACTGCGGCTCCTCTGACGGCTATGGCTTCGACTGCGACTACGACTGCGGCTACGCCCCCGCCTCTCTGGCGGACTCGGACTGCGCTGTCGCTGCTGAGGCGGGCGACCACCTGCTCGCTCAACGGAGCTAGCCGATGAGGAGCGCCTTTGCCTGGCTGGCGGCGGATTATCCCAGCGATTCATATGCCCACCACCGCCCGGAGAACTGCGCCTCTCCCGGGAGTTGGGGCGGCGATCGCGCGAGTTTCGCCTCTGCTGGGGGGAGGAAAAGCGTCGTCCAGGACCCGAGGGTGGCGAGAACTGTTTGCGGAACTGCTGGTGACCCTGATGCATGGGGGACTGTCGGTGGTCGCGCTGGTTGAAACGGTTTTGCTGCGGCGACTGGCGTCTGTCGAAGCGTCCCATTCCGCCTCCTCCCCGGCCACCGCCAGGACTTTGCCTGGCCTGCCAATGGATGCGGCCACCACCTCGGAAATTGGGTGAGCCACCACGATGTTGCCACATCTGGCGATGCTGGCCGCCACGGCCACCGCGTCCACCACCCCTAAAGTTCATCATGGGCGAGCGGCGACGATTGTTGTTGAAGCTGAAAAGCGAGAGTTCCCCCAGAATTTGTCAATTAAAGGTAATTACGTGAATTATTATCCAACTCACCGTCTTGGGGAGCGCGAGTAGCGCATGGGTGATCGTGATAGTCGCCGGGATCGGGATCGACGGCGAGAATTGGAGCGCTGGAAACGGTTTCCACCATTATCCTGACGCATGGGGCTGCGGCCGCGCGGTGAAAAGCGCCTGCCGCCGCCGCCTCGTCGATTGCCTCCTCCAAATTGCCTGCCTCGATCGTTGCCGCGCTCCATGGAGCTGGCCGAGTCGCCGCGATTGTTGCGGTACTGCCGCTTGTTCTGCACACTGTTCTTGTTGCGCCGATGCTCAAACTGATCCTGATTGCGCTCTGGCGACAAGGAGATGCTGCTGGAGCGTCCTCGGCGTCGACTGCGACGCGAGGAGCTGCGTGAGCGGGAACGCTTGGCACTGCCCGAGCGAGAGCGGCTGCGCGGTGATCGGGATCGGGAACCAGATCGTGATCGCGACTTGGCCTTGCCCTTGGCAGACGGCAGCGCCGGCGACTTGTCCGTCGAGTGGCGGCCATTTACAGTCTTGGCGGGTGCGGGCTCCGTGGAGCCAGTCTTCTTCGCAGAGCCTCGCGATCCAGAGCGTGACCTCTGGCGGGAGTGGCGCGGCGAGCGTGAACGCGGCCTACGGCTGGAACGTCGCTCCCTGGAGGAAGGGCGGGCGGTCGGGGAGCCGCGCTTACGGATGCGTGCTGCCGCATTGGCCGCCGCCTCGCGGGCTGCACTGGGTACTGAACCGTTGTTAGCCGGCTTGGTGGAACGGGAGCGTGAGCGGGACTTTGACTTGCCGCCGTTGGGCGAGCGGTCCCGTTGCCTATCCCGGCGAGAGCTGGCACGCTGCGAGCGAGATCGTGAACGAGAGCGGGAACGGGAGCGAGAGCGATCCCTCTGCCGCTGCTCCTCCTCGCGCTTGAGTATCTCGTCCTTCTTCTGCTGTATAAACTCTGCGGGTATGCCCGAGTCGCTTTCCTGCGCGGAGAGCAGCAGTGCCCACAGCTCGCCCATAAACTGGCGGGCATTGCGACCGTTGAGGAAGCCAGTCATGTTGATCTGCATCTTCTTGGGGCACGGGTACTTCTCCTCCTCCAGCTGGTTGTAGACGAACTCCACCACAACATCGTCCTCAATGTGCAGGATGTCGGTGATCTTCTTGCTGATCCACGGCCGCAGTACGTCCAACTTCACCTTGGACATGTCCACCCGTTTATTTAGACAGTCGCCAAACTTCATCTGCTTCATCAGCTTCTTCTCCTTATCGCTGAACCTGGTGTCCTGCTGCTGGTTGGTGCCCTGTCGAGGATACATCAAATCGAAATTGGAAATGGTAAAGAAAACAAAAAATAAAATTGGAAAAATTGAAATCGAAGTGTAAAATGAACGGAAAGGCAACGACGAGGGTGGGGAAAAAAGCATTTATCGATTGCTGTGGACTGGGGCGGCGGGGGGCACGCGCTTACCGTGAACATCATCTTGGATGCGTTTCGCTGAGTCTCTATCGGGAGGGGATTTCGGTGCACTGCCGCCAAATCGTGTCCCCTCTAGGCCAGGCACATTTGTTTGCTCCTTCGATGGGGGAAAAATTCAATAAAAATATATGTAACCCGGCACCACGCAAGTCAATTGTCTACACGCACACACACACGCACAGCGTCTTTTCGCCACAGCCAGGGGCCGTGTGTATGTGTGAGGGCCGGAGATGCTCTGCGTTCTCGCGGCGAATTATGTAGCTGCGGATCGCTAGTAACGCACTCTCGGTGACGGGTGCTTAATCAGTTACACCTGTCGCGGTCATAAAAGTCTTTTCCGTCACTTATCGCTTTGCACTTTTTCCTCGCAAAATAAAAAATAGATTCGTGAAAACGGTCTGCAGACAGTGTGACCAGTGCGGCCGTTGAAAATATACCGAAACTAAGAACCGCGCACTGAATATACTAAAGATCTTAACCGGCAGTTAAATAAATCGAAATAATACCAAAACGAGAAATAATAACGGTTTTTATATTTAAATTTATTATTAAACTGGGCTAAAAATAAATGAAAACAATTACAAGTGCTCTATGGAAGCTTAAATAGCCTTAAGTAAAAAAAAAATGATTGAGAAATCAGATAAGATAAGTAGAATATTTCATATTAAATATTTTGGCATAATAGTGTTCTTTTTTAATTTTAGTTTTTGTCATTTAATTGAATGATTAAGAAATATCATGAATATAATTAAACATTAAATATATATATCCCAAAAATAAAACAATTACATTAACATTTCGAAACGAATGTTTTTATTTTGCATTTTCGAATGCCGTAATTAAGGGTTCTAATAAATACACACTACAAATGCACAAAGGCATTAATTCAATTTTGTTTAAATTTAGACTTAACATTAGGATTTGATTATTTTTCGAGCAAAATTCCATTTCAATTTTATACAGCTGAGAGGGGGGGATGAAAGGAGGAGAAAATGAGAAGATGGGGAAAACATTAAATAACATTGCAAAATTGATTTCGCTACAAAAAATAATTCCTCGTTTAAGTACACATTAATTTAGCCAGCCAGCCCAGCTCAGCTCCGCTCCGCTACGACCCAAAACTCGCTCAGTTCTTTTGGTTGCTGTTGTTGTTGTTGTTCCTGGTGGGGTGGATGGGGGTGTTTTTGTTGACCCCGCCCCCGCCTACGGTATCATGTTGGGCTCCTGGGCAGCGCCCGTCGAGTATTTTGGCTTGCACACACATCCGCTCTCCACCAGCACATAGTCCTGGCCAGTCAGAGTCACCGGGCCAAGGGGAATGACCAGGAACAAGTAAGGCACGTAGGTTTGCGTACACTCTCCCCGGACCACGTCGCACTCAGAGGACCTGGCAGAATAATAATTTAATAAAATAAATAAATACTATTAAGTTTTTCGATTTTCCATCTACTTACTCGCACACTTCAAAGACCACCTGCTGGAGAAGATCGGGGAACTTCTGGACTATGGTCACCGGCTGGCCGGAGGTGAGACTAACACCATACATGGGCGCCGTGGTGTTGTAGCGCGTTTTGCACAGTCGCGCCGGTGTCTCGCTCTTGCACTGCTGCTCCGGCGAGGCGTTCTTCAGCGATCGACCTGTGATCATATCACCCAATGATTAGCCAATCAATCAATCAATCAGCCAGTCAGTCAGTTAGCTATGTGGTGGAGGTGTGGACCAATTGGCTTACTTACCGTAGCGACTGCTTCCGACGGCCTCGTTATTCACCTCGTCGTAGGCCCGCAGCAGAGCACTGGTGGTTATGGCGGGGTCCAGCGTGCTGGGCAATTTGCTCTGGCGGCCACGTCGCGAGTTTCCGTTCCAGTTGGAGAAGGTGCGCGCCACGGCCGCGCTGGAAAGAGGAGATCCCAATTAGGGGGTTATGGTTATATACGTTAGAAAAGAAAGTTGGCTGACCGCCACCGATTGATTGACTCACTCACCTTGGATACGGCGCATTGTTGGGTCCCAGGCAGTCGGGCGAGTCCGTGAGCGCATCGCCGGACAGGTACTTCAGGCCACGCCCACCGGCACACCGGCTGAGGGGCGCGTCGTCATCGGTGCTGCTGTAACTCGGCCACAGTGCCGCGTTTGCGCAGGTGAGTGCGATGCTGATGACGCAGAGAGCCGTTAGGTGCTGCAACGATGAGATACGGATGCGGATATGGGTTACGAAACGGTCTGACTGAGATGGAGGCAATGGGATAATTCTATACAAGCTTTAATAGGGTAATTGGGGATATATTAATAAGCTATATTTTGTCAAATACTGATTACTTGGTCAAAAACTATGGGAAAATTGGATAAACTTGGGTCATATTGACACTATCCCTCTTTAGAAATGTGTTATTTTAATTAAATTCGTTTAAACTGGTACACAAAACAATACTTTCTCTGATTTGAAGAATAAATTAATATTAACATTCTTTAAATTTGTATTACTTTGTTCTCATTCATAAAATTTGAAAGTGATTTTACACTGTTTTAGAATCAGAAGAAATCAAATTTTGGAGTTCCATTAATAATAAGTCCCTGTTAACTTCTAGGAATTAATTAAATTTAATCAAGGATACTTTAATTAATTGCAGTTTAAAACCCCGGGTTTTGGGCCCGTGCGAATAACAGTAACTGATCTCTGGAAATGCTGCGTCACGCATTATGGCCAACTGGACTTGGCCAAAATCTCGTCTAGACCGCTGTTCCGTAAGTGTTGTAACGTGTTTTATGGCCTGTCGTTGAACCGCCTGACCCTGACCATGGCCCGGCTACAAGTACTAGAATGTCTAGCCAGGGGGACTTCTCTCCAGAGTTCTGGGAAAACGCACAAAAGTACGCCAATGACCAGTTACAAGGGCCTATCCCACAGACCTGAAGCCCATTCCGGGCCCCGCCAATGAAAAGTTTCTATTTTCACATACTTGACCCGCTTAGCCCCGAAATCCATAAACAAATTAATTAAGCTCATAAATAACAATCTCGTGAGCCATCATCCATCGTACGTGAAAGTAAAAACAAAGAAGAAATCCAGACTTGCCGAGAGCCGAGAAGAAATGTTAATACATACAACAATTTTTTTTCATTTTTTCAACGGCATGCAAAGCTGACTTCTAATATGGTCTGAACTTTTTATTGCCTCTTCTTGCGGTTTTTTATTTATCCGCGCGCGCGCGTTCATGTATTTTCTTTCACTTTCTCTGTGCAGATTTGGCTGCTGATCAAGTGCCAGAGCCGAGCCGAAAAACCAGTTTCGATTGAATTAAAATTGCAGCACAAAATTTGCTTTTGGCATTTATTTACCCTCTCAAAGTTGGCTTTCTGCTGAGAAAATCGCTGCACGTACATACGGACGACATGCGAAACGATAATCGTAGCGTTTCTGGCAGCCTTTGTGTCCGATTCCGAGGACTGTTAATGGCGGAATACCGTAAATATTTCTTAATTGATATAAATATTTTTGTTTTGTTTGCCAGTCAAGTCTATTTTTTTCCTCCAACTTTCTTTTAGTTAGGCATTTGACAAAAACGAAATGATTCAAGAGAGTGTGGGGCCCCGTAATGGTCATTGCGTGTGGTTTGGTGGGAAAAACGAAAGCGAAATTCTATTATTTAATTCTTTTCACATTCATTACACGGCTTTAATGATCGCAGAGAAGCGGGAAAAGGGGCGCTTGCACACGTGCAGACTGCCCCCCGCGTGAGTCTGGCGGTGCAGCGATGGACACGACACTCTCACCACCGAGTTCCGACAGTTCGTAACTGCCTTTTGTCAAATTCTGTGGCTCATTAAACGCGCTTTTCTTGGCATTGTGTGTCGTTTCGTTGGTCCGACTTTCCGTTTTTATGACTCTTCAGCAATTTCGTTTAATAAATGCTCTTCGTCGTCGTCGTCGTTCCCTCTTAATTCGACATTAAAAGACAGGTACGGGACCCCTGGGACCCGGAGAAGCCATTGCCATTTGAACCTGTCACCAGAAAGAGAGACGTATTTTTACCTGGTAATTGCCATCTTGATTGGGTCTCTCTCTTGGCACCTAATGAGGCGACTTTCTTAGGTCCGCGAGGGTTCATTGTTGGCGCGGACATGACTGTACCAAATCACCAACGATAGCCGCCAGAGAAATGCAAATAGTATCTGTACATAATTGGGCATTATTGCTTTGCTTTTGAAATCAGCAAATCACGCATTAATCAAAAACCCATTGACGAACCGTTGACAATTTCAAACAGCTCCCGTCATTAGGCTTACATAACAACAACAACAAGGCGCACCAAATGTTTTTGCCTTTTTGCTTTGCCAGCGAAAGAGCAAAAGAGAGGGCGCAACAAAGCCAGGCTAGAAAGAACCAAAGTGAGAGATATACACAAACAACAACAAGAACGGCAAAAAGAGACAAAGCGACGAGCAAAACTGTCAAGAGCAGCGGCTTCGTTCGTGTATCAGGTGCCGTTATAACGAGGTTAACGACCCACATCGCCATCTCCCTCTAGCGCTTCGATCTCCAACTCTCGGCTTAAAGCTCGCATAAACAAACATTGGCGCTTAATAACAAATGAAATTAAATTCTAACACATTGGAACAGCAAACAGATCAGGCGGGCTGCACGAGTGAAAATTGGTTTCGGGAAAGCATGGCAATGTCGACAGATTATTGACAGCTTACAAATAGCCACAGGTGACGTTGCCCGAGACTGTGACTTTGACTGTGACAGTGAGACAGCGGCTGCGACTGCGACTGCGACCGTTGCACGCAATGGGGGCTTGGAGAACTGGAACTGGTTTATTGATAAGCGTAGCCCATAGCTGGGGGCCATGTGGTGCCATCTCTGTCTCGCCTTCTGTCTCCGGCGAGTTCCACATTCTCAATGGATGTCAGTGATAATGCATTGTGATTGAAACGAATTGAGAATTGAGAGAGAATTGTGCTCGCTTGACTGACACAATTTCCCAAAGGCTTTTGTCCGTCGATTGTGGAGCAGTTGGTCAGGAAAAGCCAGCTAGCCAGCCAGTCGAGTCCGATGAAAAGCAAAGGCCAATTGTCTTGGAGCTGCTGTCAACATGGCGAGAGCCACAAATAGAATATGTTCCGAAATAGACCTTGGAGCTCGAAAAAATAAAGATTAATCATTCAACTCTAATCACTGATTGACAGTTTATGAAAAAAGACTAATATATGTGATTTAAAGATTTATAAAAATAATAATGATTTCGACGAAAGAAGTCATATTCTTGAAGATGGGATTTCAATAATTGAACTTTGCTCTTAAATTGACCATAGATTCCCAAAAAACTCTGGAATCAAATTTTGGGAAGGATATAGAAGGTTACGATCATCTAAAACAATTAAATGTCAAATTCTACTACTTGCCTTATAAAAGGTCTTTTGTGATTTGGATTACTCTTATATTTTTTCAAAAGGGGTGTCTAAATTAAAGGAACATTTTAAATCCAGATATGAATTTAAAGTTTATTCTAATTCCAGAAACCAGTAATTTCAATTATTTCAACCTATAATCGCTATATACGTTTAACGATCAATAATATCGATACGGGGAACCAAAACCAACGGTTCGTATGTGCAACGCAACTGTGCAAATGTTTTTTCTTGCCGGTTCTCAGCACCGTTGCGCATTAGACCGTTGTTTTTTGTTAGAGTTTTTTAATTTTTTTTCGTTCCGCGACAGACAACAAAGCTCGATGCCGTGATAACCCCGAAGCGACAAAACTTTCAATGGTTTTTTCTCCAGAAGAAGCAGCAGCCTTAACGGCCACTATGCAGATCACGTTTTCCCAGACCACAGAGGGGAATGGGGAGCAAGGTGAGGCAGAGAGAGCGAGACAAGTGCATGGACTCTGACTTCTTTAGCCGCCCGTTTCACTCCCCCGCACAGTGACGTATGAAGATTTTTCAACAAAGGGGGGTTCTCCAAAGATACTATTTGCTTAAGGGATTTTCAAGGTCTCAAAAGGAACACAACCAAGGAATTTCTAAGCTTAAGGTATTTGTATAACTTGTACTAGAATATCTTGTTTTAAAATTTCTCATGAGGGCATAGGTAACGCCCCATAACTCGCCTACGCCACTGCCCCCGCAGGTTGACGACAGCGGCGCTTTCATTTTTGGACTGTGACTGCGACTGCCCATTGTCCAGATGGTGGGATCCAAATCCGAGGAATCCGTGGAAACGGGGCTATGAAAACCCTTTTGGCTGCCGCACTGACCGCCACTAGAATCGAGGTATTTTAATGACAATAGAGAGCTGAACTGAGGGGGGGGACGTGCCAGATCCGAATTGCCTGCAGCAACACTTTTACTCATTACGCTCTCGTTTTTGATGCTTTGGATCTGAGCAGAAGTTTCACTGCATAATTCGCATCATTATCATTTACTGGATGGTCAGGTAGGCACATCACAGGTACTGTTACCTTTTGGCGCTACATTAAAGCTGGCAATTAACACAGATTTATGACAATATTCTCGAGTGTTGCCTGCCAATCAGAATGCGAATGAAGAGATGTCCGGGAATCTTTGACCCAGAACGCCGTTGTGGTTAACAGTTTATAATTCCGCTTTTGCAAATAGTTTACGCACCTTGGTGTTGTTGTTGTTGTTGTTAGTTTTCCTCAAGGTTTCTTTGAGGTTCGTCGGCCAACAACAAGAACGGGAGAAGTTGAGACGCTTGAATGAGAATGAGAATCTTCTTCTACCTGTAAACCAGAAATCGGAGAGACGGAGACGGCAAGCAACCCATAAAAATCAAAGTATGAATATATTTAGCCTACTTTTTATAAAATTTTTATTTCGCTTTTGCCAACGACACGGCTCAGCTTGGCATTCGAGCATTTAGGCGACGCTTTAAGAATCCACTTTGATTCATCGCCTGCACTGAGAGAAATTCTGTGTATTGAATTGTATTTAATTTTGAAGAAAGGTCAAGCCATAATTAATATAAAAATATTAATAATTATAAGTATTATATTAATTAAAACATCTTAAGAGAAATACAACTTGAAACATTTTCGAATAGAATTTAAAACTTTATTTTTTTGTTAAGAAAAGTATGCTATTCGTAAAGTATATATAAAGATTCCTAAATTGTTTTTATTGTTTTAATAATTTTTAGTCCCAATTTTTTTCTGTGTTTTCCGGCTAGCAAACAAATCGATCAAATTTCTTAAAAATTGCTGAGGACCGAATGAATCGTATTGGGGCAAGAAATCAACAATTCAATTCAAGGGAAATCGTTGATGAAGCTTTTAGGCGTGGGCGTGATTTTGCTTTCTACCGACTTTGTTAGCCTCTTGATTAGCATTTTGGTGGTTTTTAAGTCGGTCAAGTTCACTAAAAAGAGCAGGTAGATTTTAGGGTTCTCAGACGTGAAGATCTACAAAGGTATTTCTACTATTTCTTAGCTTTGAAGAGAGCTTAAACCCTGCTACTTTATGGTTCTCTCTCTCTGCGTGGAATTTAGGGGCATGCAACCTTTGGCTTTTAAAGTCAAGTAATTCCCGCAGGAATGCAGCTGGGCTCTGCTGTTCCACCAATCGCTGGGTCGAATCTCCTGGCCATATATCACTGGCAACAACGGACCAGCACTCTTTCCTGTTGCCAATTCCTAGAGTGCCAGCCAGGGCCTAGACGTGAGCCGACTGACAAACATTTAGCCACGAGTATGTGTGGTGTGGATACACACACGTATTTGGGAAACACGCAGCCTAGTAAAAGTTATTTGGCCAAAGCAAATTCATTATAAATTCTTCAAGACCAGGCAAAAAGAAAGTCCCAAGAAAGGTGCTAATTCATGCCATCGGTCGATCGAGCGGACCGGAGAAATGGGTCGAGGTGGGCGACGGAGATGGAGTCAGAGACGGAGCCCAGCTCCGATCCGTTCCGAACCTAACCGAACCCAGAACCCAACCCATGCCATTCCACGCCAGGCCAGGCACTTAGTGGACCACCACCGAAGGTGTTGCCTGCCTGCTGTGGGCTGCAATGTGTGTGCATATATATCGCCGCACATATAGCCACATATAATATGTGTTCTTTATGCCATACTGGTTTCCGAAAGGAAGAGACGAGACAAGAACAATGCCAAGTTCAGCAAAATACAACAAAAAAAAGAGCGTATAAGACGACGTGTAAAAAGGTGCCGAGGTGCGAGGAGAGAGAAGTGTAAGAGATCTTGCAGCTGCCTCTCCATCACCATCTCCATCCTCCTTGTGGGCGCTCCGGCAACGGCTTTGGTGTCTTTATTTTTTGTGCTTATTGGGGTCACTTACTTTGACAGAACTTCTACTTAAGCACCGGTATTCCATTTTGTAGCAGTGTGTGTTGATGGTCGATGGTTTCTTGTTGGGTTATTGGCTGTACTTGGGGCGTACTGGGTACTTGGGTACTTGGTACTGAAGCACTCGAGGCACTCTCGTTCTTATATCGTTTCTGGGGTCCGAATTGGCTTTTCACTTCACACTTCACGACCGATGATGGATTTAAAGCTAGGCACACGGGTAGTATCGTATCCACTGGAAGAGCCCTCTGATCTCTGTGATCCGTGATCTCTGGCAATGGCAATGGTAACGCGAACCGACCAACTCGAGCGCTCAACCTGAACTGACGGAGCAGGTAAGGTTTACCATTCCTTAAGCACTTGGTGCTGCCTCGTCTGCGCATGCGTCGCCGCTTCTGCCTCTGCCTCTGCTACTGCTACTGCTACACTGCCACTGCTGAGATCTTCGGGCACATCGTCGCACTCGTAACCTGTTGCTGTCGTGTCGCCAAGTGTTGCCGCTGCAGATCGGGCCTGGGACCTCCTCCCGCTGGTATTGTGGGTGCCGCCGATCTGGATACATGTGCAGGCAGCAGCAGGACAGGAAAACGAACTTACGAACCACATATAGTCGAGCAGTACCGCAAGGATTATCGCCAGCAGGAAATTCATTCTAATTTAGAGCTCGCTTTGACAAGTGCTGAAAAGTTTAGAGATTCCAGGTGTAGAATTAATCGACCGTTAGATGCGTGAAGAGGGGAAATCTCATTATAAATGGTTTTATTTTAGTTGATAAATTTCAAATGCAAACGCATGATTCAAGTTCAGGGTATGCTATGGTAAGAACACTTCAAAAATAGCAAAGCTTTTAATAAAGGCATACAACAAATATGTAAGTTAATTCAGTCCTTCCTCCATATCAACCACTGCAGTCAGGGCGTGGGGTGGTGCTAAAGATGTCGTTGACATTATTATGCTTTGTTTTGGTGGTTGTGGTCGCTGTTGTTGTGGTTGTTGTTCATCCTCGGGCTCGGGTTCTGGAGGCATCAAATGAACGGCACGCAAAAGCATCACCAAGCAGCCACAGCAAATGCAGGCAATACAGCAGACACAACAGCAAACTAATATGATTGGCACAAGGATGAACCAAAGCATTTGCTGTGCCACAGCCATTTTTGTGCTGGAGGTTTATAGAGTAAAGCCTTTTTAGTAGGAGTCGTCGTTTTTACAGCTGAAGCAGCAGTAATATCCAATGCAGCAGAGAAGTGCTATTAGCACCGCCAGGAGGGCAAGCAAGATGGCAAAGGTTGGTCCAGGACCGATCTTGCTGAAGAGATCGGAGGGAGTCTCGAGATCACTGGATGTCATATCCGTACATTGTTATATGTATTTAGTAAGTGTATAAGTAATAAGGGTATATATTGTAGAAACAAATATGTTTGTTAAGGAACCCATAACAAAAAGGCACATCTGATCATAAAAATTTGAAACTAAACCTAGCTATTTCTCATTTATCAAGTATAAATATCTTGTATTAGCTAAAAATAACCAAAATTACCATTACCAAACTCCAAATTGGAAAATTTTATGGGAAAATATGAATCTTTTACCGTTAGTGGTTTCACCTTCAAACGAATCTGAAAGCATTGCAAACTGACTTATCTACTTGCATGGCGGCTTGTTAATTGGTTATCGATTAATAACATTACATAATTGAATATTCTGTAGATGCTACGCTTGGCTCCTCTCCCATTTTGCTCTTCTCTGTCTGTCTGACAATTAAAAGGCGCTTTTCATTTTCTTTTGGGAAAGTTACCGAGCTATATTAGTTACAATTCGCTTTGGTTATTATCGAAAAATGAAGAAAACGCCGAAAGGCCACAAAACAAAACTTTCATAGTGGTTGTAACTTTTCCCCTCGTGACATTTCAAGTCAATTGTCGAGTGGCGGCGCGACGTGCAGAAAAAGTGTTTGCCGTCGGGTGTAAATAAATAAAATAAAATAAAATTAACGGTAACAATTGAAACAAACGCAGCGGCGGACCAGCTCGAAGCCAAGTGACACGACACGCATGCGCAGTGTCAGCGCAACGCAGCTTTTCAGCGAAAGTGACTGAACGAGTTCCAATTGTCCCAACGCCTTTATCAGAGCCTAACAATTAACTGGCGTAATAGTGGCAAAAAAAAAAAAAATACAGTACAAAAATGAAAAGCCCGCAGAAGTTACTGGCCTCAGGCTTGTCGTCGACAAAAGACCACATTTCTTTTCTAATGGTTTGTAATAATTACTAATGCGTCTAGACACTATTTATAACCAAATGGGATAATATGAGAATAACTATCTTAACTCCTGTAAGAAAAGCTCTAGCAAAAACCAAGATTTCATCAGGAAAATATTGAAAAATAACATTTAAATATCCCAGGAAAAACCAAATGAGAATTGGTTCGATAACAAGCCGAAATTTATTAACAATGCGAATGAAGAAAATATATAAGTAATTCTTAATCTCTAACTTGGAAAGTAGTATTTTAAATATATAAATAACTTAATAAAATTGTATTGAAATCTTTTCAATTAAAAGCCTAGTTTAAACTGTAAAGTTACCAATAACTTAACGAATTAAAAAGATAATAAATCAATTTGTTAAGTAAAAAATCGATAATCAACCTGTCTTTGGATGGGGCCCTTCTGACGTTCTGATGTCTGAACCCTGAAATTGTCAGTACTAAAATGTTTTTAAATTCACGTAGAGCAGAAATTTTGTTGCAGTTCTAAATACGTTTGGTTTGGTTCGGTTGATTGTTAAACGTGTCGTTGTCGCGCCAATGCATATTGACCATCGCCCATTGACACACCGAGTGCGCGGCAACCCTGTCCCTACCATACATATCTGTTAACCAACACTGAACGTCTGCAGCAGAACACGGCAGACAGCAACAATTGCCATATAACAGCATCAATTGACAGCGTGGGAGTCTGCAAGAGCTGCAATAGTGAGTAATTTAAATATTATGGCTGTAGATTATAAACAAAATCCACAATATTCAAATATTAAATGTTAACCCTTGAGTTATCGATGGTATCGATAGTAAAATCGATGTGCTTGCAGCTCTAAACAACAACAATTGACATTTAACAACAACAATACCGACGGCCAACGTGAGCGTGTGCGTTCCCCTGGGTGTGTGCGTGCGTGTGAGATTGGAAGACAATGGCTGCAGCTGCGGATCTGGTTGTTCCTACCCTTGCCAGTGAGTATTATCCTTGGGATTCATCTCCAAATTGACGCCAAAAGGCAGCCCTGACTCCGGGCCATCGAAGGCGGCCGCCTCCGCCGCGGGGAACGGCGGGAAAGGCTAAAAGTCGAACGACCTCGTGTTCGTTCTCCATCGGCCGCTCGTGCTAACCTCTCCCCTCTCTATTCCTTCTGTCCACAGTTCGCTCTAGCGTGGCCGTGGAGTTGTGGTCGTCGGCGGGCTCCAAGCAGCCGTACGAGCACAAGGCCCACTTGCCGCGCGAGGAGACGAAGAGCTCCCGCTCGATCTGCTTCAGCCCCGACGGCCGGTACTTTGCGTACTCCAACGGTCAGGCGGTCAAGGTGCTCGAGGCGAGCAGGGATAGCGCTGCCAGCTGGCCAGTGGTTGCCACGCTGCCCCGGCCGAAGGCCTTCTACCTCAACTTCTCGCCACGTGGCCGATATCTGTGCACCTGGGAGAACTATACCATCACCAAGGACCGGCCGGAGGGATCGCCCAATCTGTTAGTCTACGAGGTTGCCACCGGCGAAGAAGTCTTTGCCGTAGTACAGAAGAACCAGACTGACTGGCAGCCGTCATGGTCATCGGACGAGTCCATCTTTGCCCTGGTTGTTGGCGGCGAGGCGCTGTTCTACGATCTGGGAGAGGGAGCAGAGAAGGGATTCGCAGGCACCTCGCGTAAAATCGGTGGCAGTCGCGGCGGTATGCTTTCACTGGGACCCGGCAGCTGTCCACCCTTTCTGGCCTTCTACACCCCGGGCGCCAAGGGTGCTCCGTCCATGTGCAAGCTGTACAAATACCCGGCTCTGGGCCAGAACCAGACGGTTGCGTGCAAGAGCTTCTTCCAGGCCGACCGAGTCGAGATGCTGTGGAACAAGCGGGGAAGCGGTCTTCTGCTGCTGACCAGCACGGAGGTGGATAAGAGCGGAGCCTCCTATTACGGCAACCAGGCGGTGCATTTTATGGCCACCAAGGGCGACACTTGCTCCGTGCCCCTCTCCAAGGAGGGCCCGGTGCATTGTGTCAAGTGGAGTCCCAAGGCAAATGAGTTTGTGGTCGTCTACGGGTTCATGCCCTCCAAGGCGGCCCTCTACAATCTCAAGTGCGATGTGGTCTTCGATTTCGGCGAGGGACCGCGCAACTGCGCCTACTTCAATCCGTTTGGCACTCTCATAGTCCTGGCCGGCTTTGGTAATCTTCCAGGAGCCGTCGAGGTTTGGGATGTGGCCAAACGCGAGAAGTTGGCGAATCTCAAGTGCGCCGACACCACGGTCTTTGAGTGGCATCCCAATGGCGAGTGGTTCATCACTGCCACCACGGCGCCCAGACTACGGATCAGTAATGGGTGAGTAAACGTCTTGCAACAAATTAATTGAGAATGTAATGTCAAACTTTGTTTTTATTTAGATTCAAAGTTTATCACTACTCTGGAGCTCTTCTTCACGAGACCATGTGGCCGCAGGGCCAGGAGCTGTTGGGCATCGAGTGGCAGCAATTCCCAGACAAGACCTTTAGCGAGCCAAAGATCACCAAGGCCAAGCACGAGGGCATCAAGTCCAGCCAACCAGAGGCCAGCAAGAAGGCCTACACACCGCCCCATCTGCGGCTGCTGAAGGAGGGAAAGAATCCGGAACAGTATCTGCCCCAACCGAGCGTTCCCGGACTGGCTCCATCAGCAGCAGGTAATACTCCGCGGCAATTTTGGCACAGGCAATACGATCTGGACAATCCAATCATGCGACGTGGCGAGCAGGGCCAGGTTCAAGTCCAGGTGGTGGCCGGCGGACGTGAGGGTCAGCCGGCGACGGGGACCTCAAACAATCGTCCCTTTCGGCGCTATCGGCCCTACCAGCATAGACGCTACTAGGTTCCACAGCTAATCAGCCATTCCTCTTCACTCCTTGCTCACACTTTCCGTATTAGCCATGCCAATTAGGATTAGGGATTGACGCGCGGTCGTAAGTAGGCTCGGCCATGTGTTTGCTAATTGCTGTTTGCATTTCTCCTCCGCCTGCAGGTGGTGCCAACAATAAAAGGAACAACAAGAACAAGCCCCGGGGCCCCAAAAAGGATGTCGTCAATGTGGTGAATGGCGGTGATGCGGACTCTACACCTGCAGAGGTAGCGCCAGCAGGTGCTGCTGTGCCGCCAGGTGGTGGTGTCCAGCAAACGCCGCCAGTAACAGTGCCAGAGGCTGGGGAGGAGCAGCAACAGCAGCAGCAGCGTAAGCATCAGTCGCAGCACAACACTCCCCGACCGAGATACCAGCCCCAGGAGAACGCGGCTGATCAGCCACGAAACCAGGGCCAACAGTATCCCCAGGGACAGGCTAATGGCCAGAATATCAGCGAGAAGGAACGAAAGATTCGCAGCGTTGCCAAGAAGCTGTCGGACATCAAGAAGCTGAAGCTGCGCCGCAACCAGGGCGAGAACCTGGAGCTGAACCAACTAAACAAGATTAAGATGGAAGCACGGTACCTGGACGAGCTCAAGGCTCTCAAGTTGTCTGCCTAGGGGGGACGGGAGACACAATGTTAACCAAAAGCATAGCGATAACGAAGACGACTACGACGAAGATGACGATGGCGATGGCGGCGAAGAGAAGAGAGCGAGAGAGGAGAGTAATTCCTCTTGTAATTGTGATACACACCACCTCTTCTCTGCTCCACTCTACAACTTCACCACCTCTGTCCCCGTCCCCTTTTCTGCTGTCTTACGCTCATTTTTTGCGGTGCCCAAATTTGCCGCAAAACAAACATGGTTCTAGTTAAAAACATTTTTCTACTATTTGTGATTTCTTTACATACATTTTGGCAAAAACAAACAACATCTTCCCAAACAAACAACAAATTTATGTACCAAATTGTGCTACCAAGTAAATAAAAGGTGTTTCCAAAAAGAGGTCTCTTTCAGTCTCTTGTCTAGATGGCTAGCTCTCCCAGTTGGACTTCTTTTTGATGAATTCTTCGCGTCCGTCGTCCTTGACGGCCACATAGTAGCCCAGGCTTTCGTACTTGTACCTCATGTAGGCGATGTAGCCAAAGACTCCGGTAATGGCAGTCAGTCCCAGGCCCATGATGATGGCGTTCTGTGAAAGGCAAGGTATAGAAATTGTATCTCAACATCTCTGGTTAAAAATCTTACCGGCTTTGCGTACAACTCAAAGTTGATTAGACGGAACACTCCGGTGGAGCGCATGGAGCGGATGCCATCGCCCGGCTTCTGATCCTTTCCCTCACTCATTATGATTTTTAAGAATATTTAAATAAGATCCTGCTCCTCAAGAGATTGCACAATTCACTTGTAAATAAAAACATGTGTGAGGAAGAAGAATGGAGCATTGGGAGGTAGTGTGACCGTAAGTGCGGAAAATACCGCGGTTTTAAAAAATTTTAATATACGACTAAAAAAGTATGTGGTTTTAGTTCAACATTATTTTAAATAATAAATATATTTCTATGTATTCTCTTTTTACATATTCAGGGACAGTCAAATTCAAACTGATAGCCGCGATCCACAAAACTAAGACCCCGCTCCGAGTCGATGGGAAAGTCGGCTGTGAACACAATATAATCCCGATAGTCCGGCGAGCTTTTGAGATTCTAATAAATGAAAAAAAATATAAAGATTAGCCACAATAAGTAACCCCCAATAATCCATGTCATAGTTACCGCTTTCTCCACAAAATCCTCAAATCCACTGAGTTCGTAGTACAGCAGGAGGGGTGGTGATCGCCCAAAGCCAGGCTTATGCTTGTGGGGCTCTCGCTGTTTAAGGACACTCAATGCGCGGGTCAGGAATTTGGGGGTTAGCTCGCGGCAGTAGGACACGTCCAGGTGTTCCAGGCGCGGACACAGCTCCACAAACTTGAGCAATATGTCGTCGCTCAGGTCGTTCCAATTTCGCAGGCACAGTAGCCGCAGGTCTGTCATGCAGGTGTAGCGCTCCAGATAGTCGGCCGGATGGGTCCAACTGCAGATGGCCAGCCGCTGTAGCCGTCGATGCGTCCAAATGGGCAATTTTTCATCCCAGCCGGGCTCTAAAGGCATATAGTAGCCGTCCACGGCGAAACCCAAAATGTTCTCTGCCTTGCGCTCCATTATCTCGTAAAACTCACTGACCTCGCGGATCTTGTGGTCATAGCTATCGGGACTGACCAGTGGCGGGATGTGCCATTCGTTGTCCAGCAGAACCACCAGTTGCCTCAGAGCGGGCAGCTCCAGGACAGCCGGCAGAACGGGCTTTAGCGTGGCGAGGTTCAGCTTAAGAACGGTTAGGTTCCTGAGACTTGGCACACAGTTGGTCAGCTGCAGTTTGCTTATCACGTCGTAGGTTCGTATGTCCAGTACCCGGAGGTCGTGTAGCTTGCTGTGAAACAAACCGAAGAGTGAGTGCCACACATCTGAAGGAACCAAACTCTACTTACTGGCACACTTCCTCCAGATACTCTTGCTGCAGCTCGTAGGCCTTGTGCCAATCCTCATACAGATGCAGCTCCTGCAGGTGCTGGAACTGGGACAAGTATCGGCCGTCAATGGGAGTGGTTAGACGCAGTTTGCGCAGTCCCGGCAGCAGACCGGCTAGCTTGCGAATGCTCCGATTCGACGGATAGCAGTCCACGTCCTCGGGATCGTAGTAGAAACTGGCCACCGCGGGCAGCTCTGAAATGTGCATCTCGTCCAGATCCTTGAGCAGGGCGCACAAGCAGCTGCTAACGCACATCTCCTTGATGTGCGGCCGCATCTGGGAGAGGAAATATATGAGATCCTCGTAGTTGGGCAGCAGCTCCCGCCACTTGTCCAGGTCTAGCTGCTCGTAGGCGCGACTGGTACGCCATTTGGACTGGCAGATGTGCTGGAAGCGTTGGCAGGTTCTCGCGAAGGCCACCTCGGACGGCAGGTCCTGGAGTCGATCGAAAATCTCCTCCAGACAATCGTCATTGAGGCCAAGAATCCCAGTAAATGGCTCTGTAGCCATGGCCATATGGAATCACTGATCTTATGCGGATCCGAAGGGTCTGTAGGTCCAATGAAACATGCGAATTAACACCGACTTGGAGGTATTTTTCTATTTTGCGTTGCGTTGTTCAATTGAATAACAAACAAAAATACATTGCTCTGAGGCAGTGTGACCGCATGTGTTCTGTCCAAAAACACGAAAAATATATTTGAAAATAAAAATAAATGAAAAAACAAATAATTAATAACTATTAACATTTTATAATTGTAAATAAGCTGTTTTACTAATTTGTTTTTATTGAGTTGTTGTTAAATTTACAATAATAATAATTATAAAAAATAATATTAGTAAAAAGTTTAAAACGGAATTCGTGATGGTGTTTAATTTAGTGGTATTAAATTTATCTTGTGTTTTTCTAATTAAAATGCTTACCAAAATAAGAAATAAATTATTTTTAGGGAGTGTCTACTGTATGACTAGTGTTGCACAATGACGACATGTGCGGCAGGCTTGCCAGACCGCCCCGCTGATTAAAAGGGGCTGCCAGAGTTTTGAAAAAGACAAAACACGTGTGTGTGCGCATTCTTTTTGGTGTGAAACGAGCGTGCGGCTAGAACTTTATTGCGGACCGAAAATATAGAGAATCAGAGAAACAAACATGACGGAGGAAGTAAAATTGACCCATGGAGTCGTCCTGCAGCACCTGCTGTCCGTGGACAAGAACCTGGCCAAGGTCTATCAGCAAAAGACGAAAGCGGTAAGTTCGCCTGCAAAGCGGCAGCAAGTGCAACGGATTTGGATGCACCCAAAGCTAGCAATTGTGTGGGTGCCCACATCGGCAGGGCAGGCAGTTACAGTAAGATGGATTTCTCTCTGGAAAAGTCCTCCAGTGGCAGTCTCCCCTCCCGCTTAGGCCCGCCCCCGACCACGTGTTGTTCACTAACCACACAACTTGTGCGTCTTTTTATCCGCAGCCCACTCTTGGCAAGAACGCGCCTGTGGTAGTCGAGCTCATCAAGTTCTTCCAGGCAAACAGCCCCGTAAAATTCCCGGCCATCAAGGCGGCCGCGGCAGGCAGCAGCAGTGATGACAGCGACTCGGACTCCGATGCAGCTCCAGCGCCCGCTAAGAAGCCGGCAGCGGCTCCAGTGACAAATGGCAAGGCCGCCAAGGCGGCTGCCTCCTCCAGCAGCGAGGACAGCAGCTCTGAGGAGGAACAGAAGAAGCCAGTGGCCAAGGCCACCCCAGCTAAGGCAGCACCCGCCAAGAAGGCCGACTCCTCGAGCGAGGACAGCTCCTCGGAAGATGAGGCACCAAAGAAGGCAGCGCCAGTCAAGGCTGCACCCGCCAAGGCTACACCGGCCAAGAAGGCCGCCGCCTCTTCAAGCGAGGATAGTGACAGTTCTGAGGAGGAGAAGAAACCTGTGGCAAAGGCCACCCCGGCTAAGGCAGCTCCTGCCAAGAAGGCAGAGTCCAGCAGCGAAGACAGCAGCTCAGAGGAGGAGGCAAAGCCCGCCGCCAAGGCTCCGGTCAAGGCAGCGGCGGCCAAGAAGGCCAAATCTTCAAGCGAGGACAGTGATTCCGATGAGGAGCCAGCCGCCAAGAAGGCTGCACCTGCTAAGCCTGCCGCTAAAAAGGCAGCCTCTTCCAGCAGCGAAGACAGCGACTCTGAGGATGAGAAGCCTGCAGCAAAGGCCCCAGTTAAGCCGGCTGCAGCCAAGAAGGCAGCCTCTTCCAGTGAGGACAGTTCTTCCGAAGATGAGGCACCCAAGAAGGCGGCCGCTCCAGCAAAGGCTGCTCCAGCCAAGAAGGCCGATACATCCAGCGAGGAGAGCGACTCAGATGAAGAGGAAGCTCCCAAGAAGCCAGCTGCCAAGGCTGCTCCGGCCAAGGCTACTCCTGCTAAGAAGGCGGAGTCCGAGGACTCCTCCGACGACAGCGACAGTTCGGAAGATGAAAAGCCCAAGGCCAAGGCTGCTGCTGCCACCAAAGCTCCGGCTAAGCCTGCCGCCTCGAGCAGCGAGGACTCCAGTGACGATGAAGCGCCAGCTGCTGTAAAGCCAGCAGTCAAGAAGACCGCGGCACCTGCCAAAAAGGATGATACCTCCTCGGAAGAGGACTCCTCGGAGGATGAGGCCCCAGCGGCCAAGAAGCCAGTGCCAGCAAAAAAGAAGGCCGAGAGCAGCAGCGACAGCAGCGAGTCTGAAGAAGAGCCCGGCGAGGCCAAGCCCCAGCCAGTGGCCAATGGTGGTCAAAAGCGCAAGTTCAGTGGCGGCGATGCCGATGAGGCCACTCCTAATAAGAAGTATAATAACTTTGTGAAGTCAGGAGAGCAACAGGTGAGTTGGGGGATCATAATTTATAAAATTACTGAAAATATTTTAGGAAAACTAAATTTTTTAACGTGAAAATTCCTAGTTAAAAATATCATTATTACCAATGTTTATAGTTGGAAACATTAGTTGGTCAGTTGATCATCCTGATAAATGTTTTCTTTGTCTGATTCCAATCAAAACCCGTAACTTTTGTCACCCAGTCCGTGTCCAAAACAGTTGATAATAATCGCTTGCCATTCGCAGAAGAATGACTTTACATCGACGCCCAACAATAACCACCACAATAACAGTTGGAATAACAAACAGTTGAACGGCAGCAATGGGGGTGGAAGTGGCCGGAGACGGTCTCCCTTCCGGCGGGTTCGCACCGAAGAGGTGCTGGTGGATTCACGTGTCCAGGACATGTCCTTTGAGGCCAAGGTGAGTGCCGCAAATGCATTTGAGTCGCGCGTGCCTTTGGGTGTGTGTGTGTTTGGTTTGTTTTGTTTTGTCGAGGAGCAGGCCGCGGGGATTCGAGGTGCTGAGTAGCGGAGGGGGCTGACACACAAATTAGCAACAGATGCGCACGCCGCTTGAAGAAAACTCAAATCATTTGTGGCACTTTCCTTACCCATTTTGAAATTGCATTTACAAAAAAAAATCTTTGCTAATTTGTGGTTTGCCCTCTTTGGCATTCTCTACTCCCCTTTCAGGACGGCGGCTTCAAGAAGCACAACAATGGACGTGGAGGCCGTGGAGGCTCCGGGTTCGCCGGTCGTCCGGATCGCAGCAACTGGGAGAGCAACAAGCAGAACGGCGGCGAGGATGGCGGCGATGGTGGCGGCTTCAAGAAGATTGGTGATCGCCGATCCTTTGGAGGCTTTGACAACAAAGACGGCGGCGGACGTGGTGGGCGCGGAGGCGGTGGCCGTGGAGGCGGTTTCGGTGGTCGCGGAGGCGGCGGTGGTTTCGGCGGACGTGGAGGAGGCGGTGGACGCGGTGGTGGCGGTGGACGCGGAGGCGGCGGCTTCGGTGGTGGCCGTGGAGGCGGTGGTGGTTTTGGAGGTCGCGGCGGCGGTGGCCGTGGAGGCGGACGTGGCGGTGGCTTTGGCAATAAATCATTCGACTCGTCGGCGCCAAAGCCTAACAAGAAGATCACCTTCGACAATTAGAGTTTAGTTTAGTTAGCAACACACACACACACACGCATAAGCACACACCACCCTAGATGCAGTTACGTTATGGAATTAACCTGTTTATATTATTTGTAAACCACCATAGAAAAACGCCGCCGGCTCTTGGGGCGAGCGAGCCAACAAGGACCTGAAACATACGCGCGGCAAATCCTTCAAGCACGAGAAGACCAAGAAGAAGCGCGGCAGCTACCGAGGTGGCCAAATTGACGTCGGGGTCAATTCTATAAAATTTGACTAGATTTATAAAAAAACATAAACGCAACCTATGGATTAATCAATTATGTAACAAATACGTTTAGTCAGTAAGCCAAGAAGCGGAGTAAGATAAGTTTCTTATATGCAATCGCTTTGCCCACTTGAAAAATTGTTTCCAACTTAACAAGGTCCTATAATTTTAGAATCGTGAACTGGCGGTCAATAAAAACCGCGACCAAGCTAATCAGCCATCTTATTTCTCTCTTTTTAAATGGGCTTCAATCATAATAATATTGTGGTTTCAAACTTTTGTTTTCTACGATTCGTTTTTGATGAAGATTTTCTTAATTTTTCAATACATCTTTTTTAGATTTCCTTCTATTGTATTTTATATATTTTCTTGAAAAAGATTTACTGAAAGATCGAGTCAGTTTCAATAGCGATTTGTTAGAAGCAAAAGTTGAATTATATCCATTATACATAAGTTTTATGGATATAATTTAAATAATATTCCATTATTTTATTATTGATAGCCCCTTATTTTGGATTCCGAGTCATAAGAACTTCAATAAGTACAAGTTGATACTATCATTTGTCAAAACAAACATAGTTTAACTTAAGAAAATATAGAAATACATGTATTTTCATAATTAAATGGGTATTTCTTTAGGAAATGGATGGGGAAAACATAAAAATAAGCTTTGATTTAATCTGCTTAGCTTATTAGGAAATAAATATACGGAGAGTCTTCAATCAACGCTCGCATATTTATATCGTTTCTAAGCGCATTTACGAACATTTTGCGATATTTTATTTCGAAGAATAAATAATAATCTTGTCTTTGGCAGGTCTATTGTTTTGAAATTTAAATATTTATTTATCTGAATTTGATGCTTACGGTATATGTGTATGTAACTAGGTTTCCATTTATATATCTTCATGATCTTTCACATTTAGTAATCGAAATGTATTGTCAAGTGTTTGCTTCCACATACATACATACGTATGTCGGCGAGTTGGTTGCTAAGTGCAAATTTGGAAAGCTTGTTGCTATGGCAACAGAGTTATTCGGCATGCTCAGGTATTGGTAGCCCTGTAGGTGTCGCTGGCGCGCAGGCGCAATGACAGTTGAGTCGGTAACAGGAGTGTTACTGAGTGAGGTCTGTTCGTCTGTCGCAACAATAGGAGAGAATGAGAGAGACAGCTTGAGATTGTCTAGGAATGACATCTGAGTGAAAAGTAAGAAAAGGTGAAAGGGCCACAGGAAAAGTGGCGTGATGACAGATTCGATTTGACTGCGCAGGCGAACAGAACTCGCTGGCTCGACTACGGTTAAATTAAATAACGGATATCTCCGACATCAGAAGTGGGATTCACCATAGCCTCGCGGGCATTCTGATAAAGTGATTTTCGGTCGATACTAAATTCAGTGGCGCATCGAAGGCTTGCGCAGCCGCGTGGTGCGAGACACCGGAGTCGTGATAGGCAGTCAAATGCACTGGTCGCGTGTTGAGCCGGACGGTTGCAAGTGTCATCAGTGTCGGCCAGAAAATTTGGGGAAGAATGGAAGACAACAACAACAGCACACTGGCGGAACTGCGGCTGAAGTGCGGAGAGCTGGAGTGACGCACTTCAGGCGTGAGAACGGTGGTCACATTGCATCTGTGTGCACGAGATGGGTATCAGCGGCTGCGAGCGGCAGCGGCAGCTGCATGTAGAAGCGAGTTGATTTGTGTGATTCAACAGTGACAGTATCGGGTGAGCCCTTTCCAATTATTCTTTGATTTGGGAGCTAAATTGGCTAAAATATGGGAATAGAGATGTGTTTGATTGCAGTGTTGTTTGCCCATCTGCCTTCCCATTGGCGAGCCCTGTGCTACGATAGGTTGTGCTTAGACTATCGGAAGCAATATTCGAAAATGGTTTCGGACAGTGGCCTTTGCCGCTTATGTCAGACCCTGTGAAGGAAAAATGTTTCTGTTGAAAAATAATTAATTAAAATTACGAGTTGCCGTCTGTTTGGTCTGCCGTGCCGTTTGGTTTGAAGAGTGCATCTTCTACCTTCATCATGCAATTGTTAAGGCGTTTGGAATTTATCATGATTATTTGCGATAGTTTACATAGATGACGTGTTAATCATGGCAAACTCGGAAGAAAAGGCTTTCCGAAGGCTGAAGGTTGTATTAAATGTGTTGACTGTACCAGGGTTGCCATTTAACGTTACCAAATGTGGGTTTCTTGAACCTACTACGCAGTATCTGAGCTATGAGGTGTGCGGTGGAGAAATCAAACCCAATTCCTAGAAAATCCTTACGTTAAAGGTCCGTCCTTTTAATCGGTGCAATTAAGAGACCGTCGTAAGACCATTTATTGAATTGGTGCCTTGTTTTCAAAAACGTGTGCCTCGATTTTCTCAGATCATGAGACAGATTCTTCGGCTTCAAGTATCTTTAAGTGAAATGACGATATTCAGAAATTGGAACGAACGTTTTTAATATTATTACAAATGAGCCTGTAATCGTTATTTGTTGGTTCGAAACATCTGATCAAATTTGAAACAGATATAAGCTCTTGTGGATATGGTCCAATGCTAATACACCTAATTAATGGAGACCCTTATGTTGGTGGATATATTGGTAGAACTATGTGTCTTGTGGAGTCCAAGTAGCCTTTGTATGAATTGGAAATATTGGTTGGCGTGCAATTATTCTGACATTTTTGGCATTGTTTGCTCAGATGAGAGTTTGTAGTCTATACTTATTGCAGATGTAATCATTTCTAAACAAAAAAAAAATTAACTGAAGTGCATCATAGAGTAGAGGAAGAGAAAGCGCAAGGCAATTGTGGAATTCTTTTTGTGTCCAGAATTCACATGACTGATTTAACTCCGATAAATAAAAATAAATTGACAGAAAAACGTCTGAACTTAGAATGGAAATCTCAAATGACCGACTGATCAACTTCAGGATTTATTGGTATAGTTTATAAACAACTACAAATAATTGAAATTAACTTGAGTTACGAAGAGGGATTTTAAAGAATACAGAGAGGTGTGAGGCAATGTTATCTGCCAGTAGTGTCCCTTAAATTTTGTTGGATAGTTATTAATCAAGGTTATAAATCCGTTATGTGTTTGGGTTGGAAAAAATAGACTCAGCAATATTTATCAGAATTGTTGGAAATGACTAAGTTTAAAGATTGTTGAAAATTGTATCATGTGTAAAGTTGTAAAGTAGTCATCTGGCTGGATACCAGGACCGCAGAGGTGATGGGAAGATGCTCTTGGCGGGGTGCAACTTGCGGCGAACTGCACAGTTAGTAGTGCAACCAATGCAAGCCCTTAAGAGATGCCAATCGGACCCACCCTTTGGGCTTGATACCACCACATGACACAGAGAAAAGTATAAAGAAAGAGAAATTTAAAGCTACGTTATGCTGGTTCGGAAAAGCACTAGTTTTGATAAGGCAAGATTAATTTAAAATGAAAAATGAAAATGGAAAATATGTTAAGAATGAGAGAGAAAGGAGAAAGAAATGAAGATGAAAAATGAAAATGAAGATCGGCACCAAACAGAGTTTATAGAAAAGCTTGATGGTGGCTGATATGTTTTGAGATATCTGTCAAGTAAGCGAACTTTTATAAGTATGCGCATGAGTTTTTGAGGGCATAGCCAAATAGACAAAATAAGCAATGACGTTGATTGATTAAAGATTAAAGTTGATTAAAGATTTAGACGACTCAAGTGGAGATGCGTCTGATTCCCATGTGGGGAATGATGATATGGATGGCACGGTTGATGCCTTGGAATCCCAAGAGGGGATATAATGACCGCACCATAACAGAAGGAATTGTTATGGCGGGGGTCAGTGGAGACCGCACCAAAACAGAAGGAATTGTTATGGCGGGGGTCAGTGGAGCCCGCACCATAACAGAAGGAATTGTTATGGCGGGGGTCAGTATGTGGGTGTAAAAGGAAATACACCAGTTGATAAAGCTATGTAATTAGAGAAGTCTGAATTGTAAATTGTGATTAAAATGAAGATGTAATTTGTTATGTTATCATGAAACCAAGATGCTTATTTTGTCTAAATTCCTCAATACTTATGTTTAGAAAATTAATGAAATGTTTGTTGACAATAAAATGTAACGAGTACCGAAATTTTAGAATACTGTGATTTAAAGTTAACACACGAGGACGTGTGATTTGTCAGGAAGGCCGTGTCGGATCACATGAAACGGGGCCTACTTTATTCCTATGGTCAGAATATGTGAAGCGGAGCCTTTTGAAATACGAAAAGAGCTTGTACTCTATGGTTTCGAAAGGTTATCCTGCCAAACTAACATTTGAAGACACTAGAAGTGTAAGCGAGAGATCGCCGACTGAGGCACTCGTTGGTGGAATCATTTATAAGGCTGTGAGGGTCCAGAGAGACCGTGACGCAAGAGGTGCGTGTGAGCGTTGCAAAGTGTGCAGCAAGAGCCTGTATAAATTGATGAAGAGATGTTGAGTAAGAGTTGTGGTACGAGCAGAGAAAGAAGATACAGATTTGGTACGAGAAGAGAATGAAGTGGCGAGAAGAAATAAAAGTAAAGCTTATTTGACATGAATAAAACAGATAAAATGAAATGTTAAGTTGAGACCAAAGAGAGAAAAAAGAGAGAATGATAAATGACAGTTATGTTTAGAGCTATTAGAAGACACGTCACGCGAGGACGCGTGAATTGTCAGGATGGCCGTGTCGGCGAGTTGGTTGCTAAGTGCAAATTTGGAAAGCTTGTTGCTATGGCAACAGAGTTATTCGGCATGCTCAGGTATTGGTAGCCCTGTAGGTGTCGCTGGCGCGCAGGCGCAATGACAGTTGAGTCGGTAACAGGAGTGTTACTGAGTGAGGTCTGTTCGTCTGTCGCAACAATAGGAGAGAATGAGAGAGACAGCTTGAGATTGTCTAGGAATGACATCTGAGTGAAAAGTAAGAAAAGGTGAAAGGGCCACAGGAAAAGTGGCGTGATGACAGATTCGATTTGACTGCGCAGGCGAACAGAACTCGCTGGCTCGACTACGGTTAAATTAAATAACGGATATCTCCGACACGTACATACATAAAGTATTATGTGTATACATATATCTTTATATTTTACAACAACAAAATACAAATAATAACATCGAGGTTGGTGACTTTAAAACAAAAGACGGGCCATGTAATTATAAATCATATAATTAATAATAATCACATTTGTGTATAAATGTATGTAAATAATAGTTTACATAGTATTCGTTTTCTATATGTATTCAGAGTTGCGTTGTGTGTGGGTTCGAGAGATAATATCAGCATATCAATTTACAACGATTTCGAGGCTTTCTCGTGGGTTGGTAATTTCCGAGATTCTTAGTTGAAGGTGTTACGCGGTGAGGAGGGCTTATTGGGGGGGGGGGGTGCTTTTGTTTAAAAATAGTTCAACAAAATACATTTATATATATAGTTATATATGTAGTTAGTAGTTATATGAGATTCCTGTCGGTTTTTAGCTTCTTCTCCCTATACTGCCTCTCCCACTGTCCCTCCTCCGGCAGCTTATTCGCTCATGTACGGATAGTTGACATCGCGCAGCGGCACAAACGTCTCCTTGATGGACTGCGGTGATGTCCAGCGGAGTATATAATGAGGTCCACCGGCCTTGTCGTTGGTACCGGACATCCTTCCGCCGCCGAATGGCTGCTGGCCCACCACAGATCCAGTGGACTTGTCGTTGATATAAAAGTTGCCAGCGGCCATTTTGAACTCTTGGAGGGCGCACTTAACCCATTCCCTAAAAATAAATAATAAATTAATATATTTTATAAAGAAATCGATTAGGAAACCCTACTCATCCTGGCCGAATACTGCTCCGGTTAAAGCAAACTTTGTTGAGGTGTGCACCAGCTTCATGGTGTCAAACAGATCTGCCTCCTTGTACACATAGATCGTTAGCACGGGGCCAAAGATCTCCTCGGTCATGATTCGGTCCTTGGGATCCTTGCTAACCACAATCGTGGGATCCACAAAGTAGCCCTTGCTGTCCGAGTAGGTGCCGCCGGCAATTATCTCCAGATTCGGTGACTTTTTGGCATGCTCAATGTAGCCGGTAATGCGTTTAAATGCTTTGTCATCGATCACAGCTGATGTGAAGCTGCTAAAGTCTTGAACGTCGCCGATTTTCAGCTTCTGTGCCTCGGACAGCAGGCCGGCCTTGATCTGTGGGTGAGGGTTTAGCAAAGGTTAGCACTGCGTAAACATCACAATCAGTGACACCATTCACCTTTGGCCATAGCGACTCCGGCACATACATGCGCGAGCAGGCGGAACACTTCTGCCCGCAATACTCAAAGGCCGAGCGTATCGTTGATGTGACCACCGACTCAACGTCGGCGGACTTGTGCACAAAGTGGAAGTTCTTGCCGCCACACTCGCCAATCAAGCGCGGAAAGTTGACGTAGTTGTCAATGTTGTTGCCCACCTGCTTCCACAGTCGATTGAAGGTTCTGTGGGAACGGGGTTGGGATCAGAAAATCAATAGACCGACAATTACTTACGGCACCGAGCCGGTGAAATTGATGCCCGCCAGGTGGGGGCTGGCGGTAATGGTGTCACCGAACACGGGCCCATCGGCAGGCACAAAGTTAACGACGCCATCGGGCACACCCGCTTCGCGCATAATTTTAAAAATAACCCAGTTGGAGAGCATGGCCGTGTCCGATGGCTTCCACAGGACACCGTTACCCTTGGCAAAGGAAAGGAAAAAGTAAGTTGATTGGAAATTTAAGGACTAACTGAAAGGCTGGTTTTTCTTTACCATCAGAGCTGGCGTGTAGGACAAGTTGCCGCCGATGGCCGTAAAGTTAAATGGACTGACAGCGGCGATGAAGCCGTCAATGCCACGATATCGCATGGAGTTCTTTGTGACCTTAATGTTCTCGCTGATGGGCTGATATTTGGCGCATTCCTTCAGAAAGTAGGCATTCATTCTGCAAGATTAAGAATATTAATAAATATATATAAAGCAAGTCTGTGGCTTAAACTCACCTTATAAAGTCAATCAACTCCGCTGCCGAATCGATTTCCGCTTGGATAGCCGTCTTAGACTGACCCAGCATGGTGGCCGCATTCAATTCCTGGCGATATGTGGTCGCCATTAGATCGGCCGCCCTCTCCCAAATCTTCAAGCGATCCGCAAGCGGCACTTGATCCCACATGGGCTGCGTCTTTACGGCAGTCTTAATGGCCTTCTCTACAAGCTTCTTATCCGCATAGTAGAATCTGGCCAGCTTGTGCTGATGATCGTGTGGCATGACCTGATAACGCACCTCCGATGTTGTGTACTCCTTGCCGCCGATCACAATGGGAATTTCTGCGCATTCCGAGGCCGTCTTCTTGAGAGCCTGCACCAAGTCCTTGCGCTCTGTTGAATCCTTGCGATAGGTCAGAATCGGTTCATTAACAATGGGGAAATCCTTCAGTTTCAGATCAGGCAAAACTGAGCCCAGGCTGCGAGTGGAGCTGTGAAAATGTTAAATTTATTAAATGAATAAAAGTATTATTAGTCATGGAAAGGCTCATCTTGGCCTTTACTTACTTCTTCAACACGCCCAGCTGCAGGCTGGCGCATATGAGGGATGAATTATGCAGCATTCGCAACATCTTGTGGGGATTTGAGGGCCTGTCTCCTTCGCTGCCGGATTATATAAGGTGCCTTGTGTCTCACTCTCTGGATTCCTCGACTTCAATGGCACGTTCCACCTAGAACTCAGCTATCTGGGCGATAAGCCAGCAAGGTAGACACAGCGACAGCGCGGGGCGAAACGAAATATAAAACATTTGATTAGTTCTTATTTATCAGCGACCTTGGCAATTCGTTGGGGGTCCGCGGCTAGTCGCGTGATTCCGATTTTGATAAGCGGCCAAACGTGAAGCCACCGCCACACACGCCCCCTGCTGAACGCTGATAAGACAACACACACTGCCTCGCGTAATATTACCAACTTTTTCTACTTTCGGGCACTGCGATCTGATATATTCTGAACTTTGGGAGCAAAAAGGTTGTGCAAGTTTACTTGTTTTTATCGATATCCAAGTTCCCTCCTCGCTCACCAACACACGCTCACGTGCACGTTTGTATGTATGTATGTATGTGAATTTGACAAGCATCAGCTGTTTGTGTCTACGTACGCGCACAGTGGAATGAAAGCACGGGTGTGTTGTTAAAAATTATTAAACTTTGGACTTGCTAAAATATATATGTTCTAGTGAATTTGGAAAAAAAATTTCGGAAAAATTGTATAATATAGTAAAAGTTTTAAAAATATTTTTCAGTTGTTATTATTATTAAGTCAATTTAAAAAATATATAAAATCTAGTTAAAAGACTTTTATGTCCTTTTTAATAATATTAAATGTACAAATATATACTTTTAAAATCGATTTACTTTGAAATCCGAGTTTTTAATTTACCGAAAACCTTGAAAACGCTTGTAGCAAATAATTTGATCGCACTTAAAGCCAAGAAACCGGGCCAATGAACTCTTTGATTCTTTTAATGGCTTTTTAATGTTCTTTTTAATATCTTTTATCCACTGTACGCTGGCTACGGAAATTTCCCATTGTCGAAAGTAGAAGGGGGATGTGTAGGGGACTTGACAAGAGCTAGTAGTTCTTGTTGTTTTTTAACTGACGCTGCCTTGATTTATGAAATTAAGCGTCGTGAACAAAGGCCGGCGCGAAGGGGGATGCAAGAGCGGTGCAAAACACCCCACGGTGCGCGCGAGCGGGAAAGAGAGATGTCGAGAGTGAGGGAGAAGTCTAGCAAAAATGTGGAGCAAGCACTTTTTTCTCTGCATTGTTCGTCAAGTGCTTAATATTAAACTTCACTGATTGATTTTTACCAGAGAAACGTATGTCACAAGTGGCTTTTTTTGAGGGCAAGTAATAAAATTCATTAAATTTGCTACTCAGTTGCAGATACACACACACACACACACACAGCACGGCGCACACACAGGCGCATTAGAATGCAGCCAGTTCACTTGGTTTTAGCTTGTTTTGCTGCCGATTTTTGTTGTTGTTGCTGCTGGCCATGTAGCTGTTGTCCCCAATTACGCAATGCAATGTTTTTGTGTCCTCTCTCGGCCTTCCCCCATTTCGCTTTCAATTTATCCCATTTTCGACCTTTAATTTGATTTCTTTTTTGATGGTGTTCGCTTTTATTTTTTTTCGCTTACTTTTGTTAGTTTCAGCGACGGCGGGCGGCGGATTTTGGGGAGAGCAGCGCGACGTCCGTGTTTTTGTTGCGATTTCTGTGTTTTGAGACTGGTCGAAATAATTTTGACTATTGGCCCAACGGCCGATAACGATAGGTTTTATGTCTGGGGCTCAGATATACTAATATACACTTTTTAACCTTTGAAATTCACCACGCATTTACCATTTCAACCACTGTATTGTTAATTGGGCCTTATTATTATTTTCAAGTTAATAAAACGCAACATTTACTTAAAAATCACTGTAGCGAACAGGCGGGTTGCACCGATATCCGATATAAAGTCAGGGTGACCAGACCAATGGAAAAGCTGTTTACAAAACAATAAACAAGTCCGGCAACTCGGCGTAGCTATTTTTTTTATTGATGGTAGCTTTTTTTATCGATGGTTTTCATATACAACGTACAAGAAAACCATCGTGGAAAACAAACGATTAATTTTATTAAATATCGTTATATATATCGATAAATATCGCGCTTTAGAGGTGGAAAACATCGTTTTTTTTTTAATTTGTTGTTGGAAACATATACATTTTATTTAACAATAAAAATGTTAAACTTGACTAAATATAATTATAATTAATGATTTATACAGCAACATTTTCGGTGTATTTTCTAGAAAGTGTCATCTTGTACGTTGACTAGACTAGATAAACAATAACGATGTATGAATATGTATGAATATTTGCGCAATTAAATGAATTTGTGAAATCAAAATGGACCAACTCTTTAGGCCAGACGCGAGTTTAACAGTCTAATAATTCAGTGGCTTAGTAAGTCACAATAATTTTCTGAAATTACCTATGTATTTAAATTTAAATATATAAGAAACTTTATTAAAGCACAAGACAAGAGACACCATTATCATATTTTCTTTCAAGAAGAACACATGAAAACAATACTTTTTAATAGTTTTTTTCTTTTTAATTATTTACAAATTCAAGTACATTTTTTTAAGCATCATTTAATGTAAACATATCTAACATATCTACCTAATGTTTTTAGAAATATAATATGATATGAACACTTGTTAAGACCCTGATGAAATACTTTGTGTATTTATTACAGGTAAAACACTAAACATAGTAGGAGAAAGACTTAACTAATATTTACAGCTAAACTAGGCTAGGGTGCTTGGAGCACATCACTGATCTCTGGTCACTGGACACTGTATCAGCCGTAGTATCCGCCGTTGCCCGCACTGGCCGTGGCAAATCCTCCGCTGCTGCTGGCGTAGGCCGTGCCTAGAGGAGGAAACAGGTCCAGAACACTTGTAGATTATGCGGGTGAAGGAATTGGGGCTGTGTTTAGGAATTCACGGAATACTTACTCATGCCGTTGCCCCCGTAGGGATATCCGCCAAACGAGGGATACCCATACTGCCCGTATCCGCCGTACATCGAGTACGGGTTGTAGCCGTAGCTGGGGTACGTCGAGTAGTATGGATATCCGCCATAGCCGTAGGGGTATCCTCCGTACGCGCCGTTGCCATAAATGTTTCCGTACGCAGAGCCCGCTCCGGCTCCCGCCCCCACACCACCGCCGTAATAGGGATATCCGTAGTACTGGCACTCGGAGGAGTGTAAAAACATGGCCAGCAGGATCAGAGTTAACCAGAGGCAACTGCTAGTCTGTTTCGCCGACATGGTTTCGCTGTGTGTAATCCTCGAACGTTGACTGAATGCCAAAACTCCCGGCATTAACTGTTTTTATATGGAGCTGCAGGCCAGCGAACGTTGGCGATTTATAAAGCATAAAACGCTTTTTTAATGGAGCTTAATCGGCCGCCCATCAGTGGCCGCTCGGTTTGTTCGTTCGTGCATGACCCAAGCGGCGTATACGCAATTTTTCGGCGAATCGAAAATCCCGAATGTATTTAAACAAAACAAAACAAAACATAAACAAAACTATTTATGCCCTTATGGGCTAATCGGCTCAGATTACTCATCCCCCAGATTCTGATAGCCGTTTTGCTTTCAATTTGAATTAGTTAGGCGCTTTTTTCGTTAGGGGTTCACCTTTTATTTTGGCGTAAACACAGTCATTAGTCTTACAAAAAAACAATTGGTTCATGGTGGGCTTAGTCATGTGCGTTCCCAGCTGCGGCCGGTGGTTTCCACTCTTTGAGGTTCATTGCCTCGTGGTCAATGCTCATCAATGCCCTTCGGATGAGGTCAACCATAATGGCACGGATATGATTATACCACCAGGTATTGGATTTTCCACAGCGATTAGCTTGGCTGCTGGCCGAGAGTTCATTGTGAAGGACTCTCGATGCCGAATTTTCACCAGCGATGCATGACGCTGGCGGAAATATTTGGCGAATCTACTAATCTCAGAGGGGTGGAGTCTGGCTTTTCCCTTGTTACCTCACGTTTGGGACATTTACAAATTTTAAGGCCCTATTTTGGGGAAATATTTTCATGTCCCCACAAAAGTAGAAAGCGATTACACATAGAAAAATTTTAAAAGAGGAGATTTTGTAAGGTATTCCCTACTGTAAGCCATTTGAAATCACATAAAAATCAGTTAAAAAGTATGCAATAAAATAAAATGAATCGTTTTTAAAGTGCGAAAGATTAAATGTTTACATATTTAAAACTTTAGTGTGCTAGAAACACTTTGTAAACAGTTAAAAAAATTTTAAAATATTTTGTTGCCTTATTTTCGACTCATTTACAATTGATTTAAAAACCGCAGAAAATTTCGTAACCCCTCCTAATATAAAAGTACAAAGATTTCTAATCACAAAAAACAATACTAAATATTATAATAAATTCTGAATATAAATACCATTTTTAAATATTTAAAGACTTGAAATCACTATTGATGTTTCAGAAGTGATCTAGACTATTTTTACAGTGCATGCTTCTGCATTTGTGCCCGAAAAGTATACACAATTTCATTCATAAATGTTTTAGAACCTTTTCCCTGTACTGTACTCACACACATGTAGGTGTGTTTCATTACACTGGCCAACAATGGCGACTGTCGCACAATTGTGCCAAAGTTCCTGCCGCTGGATTCTCATGCAGCTGACGTTTGTTTTCCGTCCGCTGGCGTTCTCTCTTACCCCTTGTTTGGGGTTCTCTCTCTCTGTTTTTCTCTCTTTGTTTGCCGCATTACTTCAGGTTGTCCAGGTGTGTTTTTGTGCCGCGTAGGTGTTGCATTGTTGTTGCACCCCCCTTGAGTGAGTTTTTCGCCAGCTATATTTGGCGCATGCTCAAACCAGGAAGTGCACGGATTTGCAAGGCACCCTGTTTGAGTTTGAGTGGGATCTTAAGACTCGCAATCGGCCTTGCAGTTTGTTTTTGAATCGCTTTCAAACTTATTTAATTTATTTCATAGTTTATGTGAGTTTTTATATTTTTATTGTAATTTCTTTTAGGATTGTTAGTATGGATGGAGTTAAGGCAAACAGAATTGGGTCGAAACTTTTGAAATTTAATAAAAATGCCTTAAGGGGGTTTCCTGAATTAGGAGGCAAAAAAAATCGATTTTTTTTTTTATTGCTTAAATCGATAGATAAACTATTTAAGAATATACCACAAAAATTTCAGAAGCCAATTCGAAGTATTTTCGAAGATACAGAGATGAAAGCAAAGGAGCGCTGGGTAGGTTTGCAGGCGCTTGGCGAACTTTGAGGCCCGTTTTCTCACTTTTAATTTTTACGATTCTTTCGAATTGGCGGGAAAGATAACAAAAAAACTTATTGACCGATTGAAACGAATAAAGGCTTATTCTCTTTAGAATTGAATTCTCTTCTATTTGAACTAAAACGGTTGTTGAAAACCGCTTTTTATATTTTTTACAGCATGTTAAAGTCAATATTTCATTTTTCGGGATAAAATATTGACTTTAACATGCTGTAAAAAATATAAAAAGCGGTTTTCAACAACCGTTTTAGTTCAAATAGAAGAGAATTCAATTCTAAAGAGAATAAGCCTTTATTCGTTTCAATCGGTCAATAAGTTTTTTTGTTATCTTTCCCGCCAATTCGAAAGAATCGTAAAAATTAAAAGTGAGAAAACGGGCCTCAAAGTTCGCCAAGCGCCTGCAAACCTACCCGGCGCTCCTTTGCTTTCATCTCTGTATCTTCGAAAATACTTCGAATTGGCTTCTGAAATTTTTGTGGTATATTCTTAGATAGTTTATCTATCGATTTAAGCAATAAAAAAAAAATCGATTTTTTTTGCCTCCTAATTCAGGAAACCCCCTTAAAGTAATGGTTTCATTAGTTTTAGTTTCTCTCTACAAAAATGTATAAAAATCTTTAATAATTGTTGAAAATATATATGGAATATTTACTTACATACATACATATGTATGGAAATCTACTCAAACGCTTTAATTCGTCACAACAAGCTAAATTACTTATTCAGTTCTCACAATTAGCTTACAAAGCGTAACAAATATAAATAGTTTACAATGACAAATAAGGCCGTCGGATAGATTAGTTAATAAAGAATTAAATTTTTATACAGATGCTTGTTGTTTATCAATGACAAATTTTTATTATAACTATATATTATTTTTTCTACATTATGTAAATGATACCATTGTGTAAAGTATTATTGTATAATTATAAAATATATTATATTATATTACTTAGGAAAAGTCAGGCACTTTAAAGTAAAATGTTTTCTCTAAATATTATATATGTACATATATGTACTTTAAGGAAATTATTACAAAATATGTTATAAAAGTAGGGCTCCATAAATGAAAGACAATTTTCCTGGATAAATTACGTCAAAGGTAAAAAGAAAACATCCTTAAAGACCCCCCCATAATAGTATTCATTTGAGGAAATTCCATCAAAGTTAAATACGTATCCATTTACTTGCAAGACCTGAATCAATCGCAAGGCGAAAGGGTCCATTTCCCCAGGCCCCAATCCAAGCACTTAATTTTCTCGACCCCAAACGAGCAATTTTCATATTAAAAAGTTTGCCTATACCTATATAGCCAAAGAACGGCTCTCCTTTCCACCCATCATAGCCTTAGATAAAAAATGAAAGCTATCCCTCAGAAAACTTGGACAAACTTTCTTTCCTTCTTTCACTTCGAGGGCTCTCGCGGCTCTCATTTACTTTTTGCATTATTTTTGGGACAGTGAAATGCTAATTGTTTGTCTAAAAGGGAAACGGAGAACGGATGGGGAAAGGGCCATCAATTTTTCAGCATTTTTACATGTAATTAATTAAAAATTTGATGCTGCAGCAGCAACTTTTGTTTGCTGTCAAAATTACGGCAGGAGCAAAAAGCTAATTAAAACTTACGATTTCGCAACGAGGAGATCGTCCCAACGAGAAACTAACTCACTCAGTCACAAACTCACTCAAGAAACTCACTCAGGTGGAATGCAGCAATGCAATTGCAAATGTTACGCATACGCAACGTGAGCCCGAGCGAGATGCCGGATGTCGGGCCGTCCTGCTTTCGCTCAGTCGCCTGCTCTCTCAGAGAGAAAGCTGAGAAAGAGTGGCTAACAAAATAAGGAAAAGAAAAAATCAATTAAAATGCACTCGACTGCACTCCGTCACTCATTTTTTTCGGGTTTTAGCTAAAATTTGTAAGAAATTTTTGAACGAAAAATAAGCAAGCCAAAATGCTCATCCTCTCTTTCCCCATCTCTTTCTCTTTCTGCGTGTGTATGTGTGTGTGTGTGGGAGGGAATATTTGAATTCAGTTATTTGTGCAATTTTCCTCAGTCAAGTTGTGTGTGTTTGTGCGCGTTTTGGCATCCATCAATCCATCAAAGGGTAATGCAGATAACCAGGAATTACGCAAAAATCGACAATCCTTCCCTTGCCGCGCACTGCGATTGCAATTTGCGAGCGTTAACAGCGGATCAAGTGCATTATCCAAAACGCCGCCAACCGCAATAAACATCCCATCCTTCAGTGTGCAGGGGAGTGAGAGAGACCGAATCAGCAGGAGTGAGAGCGAACGAGTAAGAGATAAAGAGAGAAGGGGAAATAACAGTTTCAACAGCTAATAACATTTGCTCTACGTGCGTATGTGTGTGTGTGTTAGGCCGCGCGCACACTACGAGCAGAAAGCGGAGCTGACGGCTGAGAGCTTATCCGCGGAAAGCTTATCAGCGATCGGAGCTTTTTGCAGCCGCGCACACTGCGAGCTGAAGCTGATGTTGATTTGTAATTGTTTTTCAAGCAATACGTTTAAAAAAAAACATATTTTAATTCTTTAATATTTTTAAAATATCGTTGTTAATGCGATGACATATTTATTTAGATCATCATGACATTTAAATTTTCGAAATCGGACCACCCAGTTCTCCAGAATATGGTTGACAAAGTACGTTTTTTTAGTGTACTTTGGCACCCTATATCTCGGAAAGTTGACAATATTTTTATTTTAATAAATATTAAAAAAATTCTTCATACTTTTCTATATAACTGGACAGAAATTTAAATTTCTGTTACTTAAGCGCTAATTAGGGCAATTTTTTAAAGAATAGTCTAAAAAATCAGCTCGCGTCAGCTGCTAACAAAATCAAACATGTTTGGTTGATCAAACAGAGCGGAGCGGAGCTGACCTTATCAGCTTTCAGCTCCGCTCTCAGTGTGCGCGCTCTCATACAAGTAGTGTGTTTGTTTCAGAGAGCTGATAAGCCGTCAGCCGTCAGCTCCGCTTTCAGCTCGTAGTGTGCGCGCGGCCTTAGTGACTGTACTTTTTGGCGCCCAAAAACATTCTCGCGAAACAACAACAATTACAAACAAACAGCAAGCAACAACGAAAACAACAAGCAAACAAAGGGCAAAACATTGAAACTAATTAACAACATTTTACCAAAGCGAAATTTAATGTAAACTCTGCGCCACGAAATTGACAGGTGAGTTCGTTGCTCGTACTGGTCTCCGAATACATCAAAAACATTTATTTATAAAGTATTATTGGGAAATTCGAGGAGTTTTTTTTTTGACACAAAAGCTGATTTATATTTATATTGTTAATGAATGTCTGATGAATGTTTAATATTAGATATATTTCCTATTAAAGTTATATATTATGGTAGGTTGATAGTACATTAATTTTCGGAATTCATGGAATCTGATCCTGGGAAATATAAAGCATATTCTTAAAGCTAACATTAATATGCTTTTATTATCAACTATTTACTTTATAAGCATTATTTTCATTTATTTATTTAGTACCTGTCTTGGCCAAGGATATGATTGCTATAGTAGCTTTATAAAATAAAAGAGTGTCGCCGAAAAGTATGCAACGCTTTGTACTATGATCATAAGGGTTAATTATGTGGTCGAGGCATCTACATAAGCATTATGCAGAGTACAACTTATTGAGGAATTCTCTTCCTCTGACAACGTACAGCTAAGGCACGGTTTCCTTCCCATCTCGTCATGTAATATTCAGTTCAGAGTCTCAACATGATATTACAAAGAAATTCTTGATGCTTAAATTGCTTTAACTGGCTTTGACTTAATTTCAAGAGGGACGAAAAAATGCAGTGCTTTATACCCACTTTCCTAAGAGGTAATTAGTTGCAGTTTTATGCTTGACTGCACTACGGATATTTCATCGACTCGTGGCTATTACCCAGCCATTCCCGACCAACTCCCTTCATCAATATGCTGTAAGAGGTCCCTTCTGGCTTCACCCATTTTACTGCTGGCTTGGCTATCCTTCTCACGGGACCCGAGTGATTCTGAAGCACTCTACTTTAAAATAATTCACCGAGCAAATCCCATAAAAATTTCAACAACTTTGGCTATTTTGTTGCGACGTCATAATGCATTTTGGTTCGGTTTGGATCGGGGCAAGACAATGGCCCAGACACAAGGACACCGGCGACACAAAGGATCTGCGGAGTGGCATGAGGACTAATTAAAACTCCGCTAGACGTCATAATTGGATGGGGGCGGTGGCGATGGTAGCGGTGGTGAAAGGATCTGAAACAGGACCAGGACTACAAGTACATTAACTAGACTGCAAAGACTATGAAGAGCTTCGTTGCTCTCCTCCCCGTTTTTCCTCCTGTGATGGAGAAATTTTCACTTAATAGCCATGGACCAAAAAATCCAGAAAACAGTGAAAACAGGGGGGGTGGGGTGGTCGTTGTGCAGAAACTAGGGGGAGAAGAAAGCGAATGGCAAGCACAAAGCAACATTCCGCACATTTGCACAGTGCAAAAGCAGCAACAAAATGGTGAAAAGAGAAAACTACGAAAGGCAGCCAGAGCAAGAAAAAAGACTGTACGTAATTATATTTATATATATATATATATATATATATTTTCACCGTGCACAGTAATGAAAGGCCTCGGGCATAAGTTTTAAATAAATATTTGTCCCTCTGTATGAGTGCATGTAATTCAACAAAAACAACTGCAAACACAAACAAAAATGTGCACGAAATGATAGAAGAAGCGGACGGAAAGCCAAAGAAATGGGGGCTGATACAAGGGGTGGCCACTTCGAAGTGGACAGAAACTACTGCATATCAAAATGACGAGAGCCCAACAAAAATACAAGTCGCACCAAAAAAGTTTAAGAGTTGTTAATACTCTAAGAGAACTAACTAAAAATGGGGACGGAATGCTAAACTAAACATTTTTTACAAGTAGTTTAGGATAAGAATTCGTTATTGATTTTAAAACAATTCAAAATATGTTTTAAAGTTTGCTGTAATTTATCAATTACCTCAGTAAAATTGATATATGTGCATCGTGTTTTTCTTAATTTTTTTGTAACTCCTTCATGTGACATTTTTAAATTTATTTTATTTATATAGATAGTAGATGTACAAAATCAATCAGCTTAGAAAATATTTAATAATTCATTGTTTTTTATTATGATAATAATTTAAAAGTATTCTTCATAGAAAATTGATATATGTGCAAAAATGAGTTATTGACAAAAATAGGATTATATACATTTGTAATATTCCTTAAATGTGTTTTTAATATGAAATAGTTTCTCCTTTTTGGTGCTCCAATAATTTCAACTGCCTCGGCTATGAATTAACCAAGTTTTGGAGGACGGTTATATCAATTTTTGCCCATTCCTTTACTATTGCCTCCTTTAAGTCCTTTAGGCTCTCAAATTGCCTCCCACCTCCGAAAACTTTATGTGAGAGGATGCCCCAAAGATCCTCAATCGGATTTAAGTCCGGACTTATAGCTGGCCACTGCGTCAAGGAAATTTTTGTTTGGATTCCAGAAACCGTGAATGTGTATGGGAGCGTTATCCTGTTGAAAAACAATATTCTCGGGATGGAACTCTTCCGAAAGGGGTGCCAACTCACTTTCCAAGAGATCCGAGCATAATTGCGCATTCATTAGAACGGGCACAAAGCATATGGGAGATTTACCAAAGAAGTTAAAAACAGCCCAAGCCATTAGAGATCCACCACCGTGGTTGCGTCTGTGGCAAGTTAGCTGGGGATGCCTAGGGTCTCGCCAATATTTTTGATTTACATCAGGCCCGTCTAAATTCAACTTTTTTTCATCACTAAAGATGAGATTACGAAATTAGCTGTCCCAAAATTAATATTTTTCATATAGTCAAGTCGAGCCATTTTATGGCGTCGCAAAAGCTTAGGTTTCAGCACGTTTGCTTCAAATCTGAGGTTCAAGTCCCTTCTGCAGACTTGTTGCACCCTTTGCCTAGTTATTGGCAACTTCAATTCTTTTTTAATTTGGGCGTAACTCATACTTTTTACAGTTGCCAAGCTCTAATGTGGCGCTTAGTCCTGCCATCAACCTTAGAAACTGCACCTTTGCGGTCGTTCTGAGCTTAATTTTGCGATGACTTTAGGAAATTTGTTATTGTATTCCGTTGCCTATTAATTGTTGTAGCAATAACACTCACTTTGACGCCATATTCGGCCATAGTTTTGCTCTAATCTGCTCTTCATCCGTTAATTCGGTTCTCCGTGGGATTTTAATCATGTAGTATCGTTTTTTTAACCCAGCTCTTTTAAAAATAGCCCAATATAAAATATAATTAATTTTTAGTGAATAAAATCACAAATTTAATCACTTTGTTCCATTAGAATATGACCGGGTCGCCCTCCAAACGTAAATGAAGCATATTGCACATTTATCAACTTTCTATTAAAAGCAGTTCTTCGTGTTCTTTTTTACGCTAATGGTACTACAAATTGGGAGCTAATAAAAACCCAATGTATGCAGCAATATTAGCATATATAAGGGAAAAATGGTGTGTACTTAAAAAAAAACTATCGCTATTAAAACGACAGTTATATAGAAAACAAAATTTGCACATATATCAATTTTACTGAGGTATATTTTTAAGGAATTTACTATATTTGAAGAACAGCATTTGGTTTTAATAAAACCCACCAGGATTTAGGAATACAAAAGACTTGCTGAAAACTTGTGGTAATCCCCTTTCGTGTTATTGTTTTCTAAGAAAACCTTAATTAGATATAACTATGCTATTTTAAAAAGAAATATTTAGTTTTTCTATGTTGCGTATTAGTAATTTTATACTATTCCTGTAGCAAAATATTTGGTTTTAGGCAATTCAAAATATCTAGAGCTTCTCTTTCTAACAATCCCATTATAGGCAGCTTTGCCTAAGTTGTTTTAATTCTTCCATAATAATTATAATATACCGCTTTCAAGAACATAAATCTTGTAACTAAAACAAACCCCTTTGGCTCAAATTACAATTTTAAATGAGATTTACACCGAACCAAGTTTGTGACAAGCCTGAAATCTTACATCATGTTTTACTAATTTTTCCACCCTTTAAAACTAAATACCATGTGGCCCGCTCATTTGTAGGGTATAATTATGAGGGGCGGCACATGATGAGGCTGCCCTGCGGGGGGGCGGCACGTTAGCAGGGGCAGGGACAGGGGCAGGGGCATGGGGTGGTGGCTAAAGGGGTCGCGGGGCTAGGTAAACATGGAGAACACAACAGCGGCAAGAAAACTGGCTGACTGACTGAGCCTCGTCCGCTCTTTCTTTGCCTCTCTCTCTCTCTCTGTTGACTTACTAAAAGGAGGCATAACTAGAGGGGGCGGCAATAACTAGGCGGAGGCGGAGGTGAGCGACGAGCAGCGTTTGCGGGTGAACAGGCACTATTAAAGTCTTAACGACAGCAACATAGAAACACTGTAAGAAATCTAGAAGAATCAAAGCGATATAAAGAAAAATATTATATTTTCCCTTAAAAACTATTTTAAGTCAGAAGTTTGCAACGCGTTGCAACGCAGAGAAGGTTCCAACCCTATAAAGTATATAATATAACTTCTGAAATATAGAATTTTTTGTTTCTAGTAAAAAAAGTAAAAGGTAACATTAGAAAGTATACAACTTTTCTAATTTAATTTAATATATATAATTTTTATAGAAACCAATATTTAAATTAAGCTGAATCCGTTTATGAAACACTAAAGAAAATGGTCCTTAATTTTTCTTTCTGTGTGGCAAGCAAAGGAACCGAAAGTAGGTTGAGGCAGCCACCGTTAGGCGCCGCGCCGCCATGTTTAGAATATGCACACAAAGCGTAAGGCCAACAAAAGGGGTAAGACACAGAAGGAGATCGTGAATGAGAATGAGGTGGGGAAAGTCGGGGAACAGGCGTTAGGGGGTGGGCCGTGGGGGGATGCATTGAGAGAAAGAGCCTGCTCAGAAGGCTTGTTGCTCTGTTAGACAGTGTAACAAAAGATTTGCTTAGCTTTCATGTAAAGCGTAAAATACAAACAATTATGCAGTTGGTAGGCGGAAGGCCACCCAACCTCCACCTTTTAACCCGGGTGTATTTTTTTTTGCACTGAAACAAAACCCATTTTATTATACTACTAAATTTCTCAGAAATATTTCAGTAATATTGATATCAGAAAAACCCGTAATTTATTGATTTATTTTTATCCAAAATTCTTTACATATTAATCAAATAAAAAATATTTGTTTTACTAAGTGCATTTTTAAGGTCACCCAATATTTTGAGTGGAATATGTGCCGCCCTCAACATTTCCTATTTAGTAGGCCGTCAAGCCACTTGAGTCCGAGACTTTGCTACTTGAAATTTTGGACAAAGCTGCGATGTCCTATCCTCCTTTTCCACTTCCTTCTACCCACTCGGCATATCCTGCCCCGTTTCTGGGCAAAGTGTAACGCTGTCTGACTTGAGGACACCGGAGGAGCAGGCGGTGGCGGAGGTGGAGGTGGAGGTGGAGGCCTACAAAATATGACAAATTACAAAATAATTGTGCGCACAGTCAAAATGTTGCCCTCGTTTGTTGCTGCTCCTGTTTGGTTGTTGTCCTTCTTTTGCATTCTCTTTTTTCTCTATTTCTCTCTCTGCTCCTCTTTTGCCTTAACCCCTGACCTGCCTCGTCGTCATAGTCGGCATACCTTGCAATATTAATGAACTCTTTTACATCGTCTGTCATTTCCATAGCATTCGGTGGCAGTGTAAACCGCAGTAGGCGTCCCACACCGACTCTTACTTCTCCTCCTCCTCCGGATGCGCTCCGGAGCCGAGAGTCCCCATGTCTACCCCTTTCCAATACTCAGTTGGCTCCTATTTGCATGGCTTTGCGGCGTAGGTCGGCCTTATAGAGCCGACTTCGACGGAGGCCCGACAAAGTGCTGTATTTACTTTGGGGGCAGGCCTAACGAAAAAGTCATAGGGTTATGCGGGGTTTATATAATAATTAAAAATTTGGAAAAAATATTTAGACAAGATAAGATGAATAAGGAATATGATAATATTGATTTAAACTTGTTTAAATAGTTTTTAAAAACTGATTAAATTGTATTTTACTTTAAAAACACAAGGATATCATGAAAATATTAATATCAATTTAGTATTTAATTTAATAAGAACTTCTATTACCCTCCTAGACACCCAAACTAAATTTTTGTAAATAAAAAAGATCATTATCTTTATTTTAATTTTCAAAATCGCGACGCATAAACATGCACTTTTTCATGCCATTATTGACTACCATCCATGGGGGTAAAGCTTATGCGCTGGCTGCCCTCAACTATTCACCCACAACTGTCCCCCAAAAACCTTCTGGCTACCATTTTTCCCCCCTTCAGTTTTCCATTCCCAGAGCCTCCCACTGGCCACCCACCCCTTTGGGAAGCAGGAGCAGGAACATCCGTGGTGCTCCCAAATGAACGCGTTCACAGTGTTTAAAGTTTGTTACTCGAAATGCATTTTATATGGCCCGTTAGCCGTTACAGTTGTGTTTGCATTGGCCCGCGGGTATTCATTAAAGTTGAGGGATCGGACTGGCGGCAGGGACCAAGGCTGGGATCGGGAGCAGCACGTGGCTGTGGCTGTGCACGTATAGCCGACTTTAAGCTGACAATATTCCGGACGGAAGACAGGCCGACAGACAGACGGATGGATGAAGAGAAGTTCGGTGTGGCATAGGCATGCCAGTGCACGCGGGAAAAAATGTCACGTAAATTAAAGGATATTAAAGTGAACTTGAACAAAATTACTTTAAATAATTAACCTTATAAAAATGTTATTTACAATTGATATGAATTTATATTTATTTATTTATATACCTATACATTTTTGATTTTGGAGGAAACTTACAGAAAGAAATTGTCCCAGTCAAGCAGCAGGCTAATATTTATATCTTTTTCGGGAGGGAATGCCATAATTCTTCATTAGAATTTGAATTTAGCACTCAACACCAGCTTTTATATATATCCTGTTGGGAATTATAACTTTCAATTGGCCCTAAAAATTCCATTTTAATATTAGTAAAAGTATTTATAAAGGGAAAGCTAGTTTTAAATTTAAAAATGTCTTCTTTTAAGTTAGATTTACATAGTTTAATATCATTTTTATCACATCATATCAAGTACACATTTTTTCTGAGTGTGTGAACATGGCAAGTTAGTTGGGCGTCTGACAAAAAACTAAAAAGGAAATTAAAGGAAAATGTTGCGTCGCTCTCCTGGTTTGAGTAATGGAAGTTTTGTCGGTTCAGGCTGTGGGTGTGAGATTGGGACTTGTGACTGGGACTAGAAATGTGACTGGGACTGAGACTGAGGCCTCAGACTGGGGCGACGAATGGATAGACAGTTCAGACGTTCGGAGTTGGCTTATTACATGGCCCAACTCCTCTGCGTGTGAGTGTGTGCTGGCCAAAAACTTATTAGACAGTCGGAAATTGAATATTGTTCCTGCAAAATTGTTAAATGTTTGTGCTGGTCTCCTCTCTGTCATGTTGATGTTTCCTGTTTCGGCTCTTGATTCCTGCTTAGAACAGATCCTTTGTACTCTGTGTGTGTGTGAATGTGAGTGTTCTCCTCCCATTTCACCCATCCAATCTGACTTTCAAATTGTTTTGTCATGCCTCTTGTTCTGGGGGCCAAGTAATTAGAGCAATGTTTGAATGTGCAGCCAAACTTTGCACTCGATGCTATGTTGATAAAGTTCATTCCTATCTCTGGGTAATGTGTGAAAAGTGCCAGGATTAGCACACACACACACACTTAGACAGGATGAGGGCGAATAAGAATGCAAGGAATCAGACATATGAGGACGAGGATAAGCCGGATCAAGCTATGGATCAGGATATGTAAGGGAAATACTTTTTCCTAATTTTGGCTGCTTCATTATGGCAGTAAAGGACTTTTCGGGCTTATCTCTAGACACAACTAGGCTAAGCGGGGCTTATGATTAAGTAGTGTCAGAAGGGCCTCAAGTACTTAGGGAAAAGCGAAAGCGTTTTAGATTAAATGTGGGCTTACTTAGCTCATTGATAATAGGTACTTTATCGAGAGGTTTACAAAACGTACTAGAATTTTTAAAGAACTTTAACATATAACGAAACTTATGTTAAATATTTGTAGTTAATTAATTCATCAACATTTTATTGCATACTTTTAGACACTTGTATTGGAGATTTCGAATATCTTTTTAATATATCTTTTTTCGATATATTAAAGGTATCCGAAAATACTTTGGTTTTTTAATCTTTTGCAATTTTTCCCATATTTTTTGAGTCACTCTGCTTGTTAATTCCTATAACTCCCTGGGTTGGCATGACACATAAGCCCCAGCCATCGGTGAATATAAACACACTCGAAAGCCGCGACAGTCACTTCATTGGTTACATTCTGGCCCTGATAAGCTCATTAGCGTAATGCAAGTAACAATGTTGTCATTTCGCTTCGCCTGCATGACGACCGAGGCGCTGCTGAGCGGGGAATATGTAAGCACAGTTGTGAGCGGAATAATAGGACTAGAAAATAGATAAAAATCTTAAAATAGGGATATTTTGTGGTAATTTTAAATTTAAATTAAAGAATAATTGAAATAAGGTTTTTAAAACTCTAGGTCTAAGGTCTTAATATATAAAATATCTTTTATGTGAATATGAAAATGTAAATTTGACAGAAATTAATTTGTAACTAGTCTTAAAATTTAATAAAATAGTAAATTAAAATAATAAAATAGTAACTAAAACTATTTTATTACCCTGTAAAAGACCAGAAATAATCACTAAGACAAATCCATCTTTTGTGTTTCTGTTCCAAACACAACTGTATATTGCGTATACGCGGCGTGTGCACTGCTGTGAGAGGTCTGGGAAATAGGGAAGTGGACTGGGACTTTAAGGAAACTGCTGCTTAAATTGTAAGTAAACAATAGAAACCAAAGTTTGCCCGCCAGTAGGGGTGGTGGGGAGTTTGCAGCTTCGGCACACTCACCTGGAGCTTATTAAAGCCCTTCCGCTGTAGACGCGCTCTCAAAGCGATTTTTGTTGGCCGCCCATCTCCCTTCTCCTTTTGCGGAGATCCGAAGCTATACGACTATATATCCATCTATCTTTCTTCTTGTCTGTGTCTCTGTCTTAATGCCCCTTGAGTGCTTCGCTTGGCTGGGCTTAAACTCTTTGCTGGCATTTCAACGCTGCAGCAGTTTGCAATTTCACCCCCAGCCACCTTCAATCCGGCCACTTGCCCCATGCAACTTTGCCACTTTGCATTCGTTTCGCCCACACACCCGAAAAAAAAAAAAAAAAACAAAAGCAAGAAAAAAAACTCTACTCAAAATTGAACTTCAATCTTCTCTTTTTCGTGCAACAGCAGCAGCAGCACAAAAACACAAACGCATGTAAATTGGCCAATTTCGTGTAGCCGCCTCCCTTAGTCCAGACACGCCTCAGCGCCCCCTTTTTTTTTGCCACCCCCTAAGCAGTTACTTTTGCTTGGCATCCGAGGAGAACACTGAGAAAATTTTAGGGGTTTTATTTGGACTTAAGGGGGGTTATTCTAAGAGACCTTGATTTAGATAAAATATTTATTTTAAAATATAATATAAAATATAATAAATGATATGGTATTTTGAAATACTAGTTTAATACTGTGCACTTAAAAATAAAATACATTTTTCATTAAGAGTTTTCTTATTTAGTTATCTTTAAGAAATCTTAAATATTTTTTCTTTTGTTTAAAAATAAAAATTAAAGGTTTTATAACAATTTCTTCTCTCTGCATCTCCTTTTACTTCTGCAGAAGCAGCGTAAAAATTGCACAAAAATCCTTTTCTTTTCGTTTTCGTTTTCTTTTGATTTGTAACTGGCGCACTTTTGTTGATTTCTCTCGGCCTCTGTCTCTGGTCTTGCCTCTGCCTGATGCTCCTCCTTCACAGCTTCAGCGCCCCTTGCATTTTATTTGTTATTTGCTTGACAGCCGCTGAGCCCGAGCTTCTATCTCTGCGTGTTTCTCTCCCAGGAAGTGCATTTTGCCAAAAAAAAGGAATAGTTTGGAATATGAAAATTGGCAATTGGAAAGCTGTTACATTTTTTTTTTAGACATACCAGCCGGAATGGGAATTGAAAAAGTTTATTAGCATTCCTAAGCTGACATTCTTGATGCTTGCGGCTAACAATTTGCTTTGCTGTGAATTATTAGGAGCCTAGTTTAAAGGGAAAAATAAACAGAATAGCAGAAGGAACATGGATTTTTAGTTAAATATTAATAAAAAGCAAAAACAAAGGTGAATTAGAAAGCGTAAGAAGATGAAATGAGTAATAATAGAAATATAAATGATTAGCTTTCAAGGTGGATAGATTAGTAGATAGTTTGCACCTTTAGTTTTTTATTTCTTTAGATTTTAATTTACCCTTTTATATACTCCCTAATTGGTTAGAGCTTTATACGTTTTAATTTCAGATTAAAGCTCGTTTAAGAAAATATGTTAAATGCATTTTTAATTCAAAGAATTTACTTCCAAGAGTTTTCACATGAAAGAGTGAAAACCGCCAGGCATATCCTTAATAGTATTTCCGCGAACTCATGATGGTACCATTCCCTTCGATACTTGTGTTTGTCTACTTGGAAGAACTCTTCGATATAATGACAGCTCTATCACTTAGGGAAACCAAATCGATTTCGATGCGCATTGCAATTACAAATCGCCTCGCATCTTGAGCCGTAATGAAAAGTTGCGGTTATCCCTTCTGTTTTCTATTTTCTCTTTCCAGTTTCCAGTGTCCCGTGTTCAGTTCTTAGTTTTGTGTTTTCCATTTTGTGTTTCAAAGCAGACCGCAACCAATGCGAAGCGTGGTGCGGCTAAAGTTTTAATGAAGCTGCCGCCGCTTCACCTGGAGTCACCTGGAACCGTTTTGTCGGTCGACGAAAGCCATCAATCGGGGAAATGGCGGCGGCGCTACTTGCAGCACTCCAATCCAAAGCTGTGGCAAATGCCTTTCCCGGCCTTTGCCGACGCTAATTAAATTAGAATGCCAAAGCTCTCGCCAAATATACCCAAATTTATTTCTGTATATAGAAAGCTGGCTGTTAAATTATGAGCCAGCTACTTGCTGCGGTCAACCGAAGTTTGACGAAGGCTTCGACTTCGTTTCGTCCTGGCTTTGGGCGGATGGTGTTGCTGATATTACTTTTCATTAATTATTTGCACCCTCGGCTCTGGCCCCGCCGACCCGACATAATATTTATTTAAAATTTTAATGAGGCGGTGCGAGTGAGTGGTCCCAGGAAAACAGTTTCCCCTCTTGCGGCTCCCAGCTTCTAGCTTCCAGCTCCTTCATTGCGGTTGCCTTGACAAATCTTGGCTAAGAAGGTGGAGGAGTGAGGCAGACTGGCAGCATATTTGTGCGGTTTCTCCAGGCCACAATAAATTCACAAATACACAGATAGAAAGCACATGAAGAAAAATATTTTAAATAAATTAGAAAATTAATATTGAGAAAGAAAATGATCCTTAACCTTTTCATGTGATGTTTATAAAGAAAAAGCCAAAATTATATCCCTCTTGAAGTATTTATCTTTAAACTTATATATTTTTATAAAGAAAAAATATGTATTATTCTTAATAAAATAAATATAATACATTTAAAAGAGAAATTATGCATTCATTTCCTTCTGTGTACGACAGAGTCAGTTACAGATAAGGATGCGGAGGCGGATGCGAATGCTTGAGTGCAAACATCGTTGCATACTTTTCGGTGCACTTGGACAAGGACACGGCACATGATTGATGTGACCGACAATGCCACTCGAGAAGCGACGGGAGCAAGGATACAAGGGGGGACGGCCAACATGCTCTTTACATGGCCATTAGATATATCATACGTATCTGTATGTTAGGTACAACTGGCCAGGAAATAACATTTCAAGCTGATTCTGTCTTCCACAGCCTTTTCTAAGGGGATTTGTGTGCGTAATATATCTAAACTGATTTCAGTTTGATGCTTGGCAGGGAATATAGTATTCTCTGCAGTATAAATAGCTGAGATATTGCAGTTTATGGCTTAAGGGTTTGGATGAGAAAGGATTTAAAGGAGGGAAACTAAAGTATTTTTAAATGATGGAATTTTTTCAAGAGAAGGGAAATTGTATAATAGAAATAATTAAGCTTTAAAGGCTGCTGGTTAATTATATTATAAACTATATAATCTTCTCCCTTAAACATTCTTTATCTTTTTTACCAAACTATTTTTATATTTACTTCTTATAATTTTTCTATTTCCATACCTAAATAAATCACCCATCTACCTTTCAATATGTCTAGAAAATAAAATAATTAGCAAATCATGCAATTTTCCACTTGTTTTTTTCCACCTGCCGAAACGTTGAAAAACTTTTCTCTTATTGGCTTGTCATGTTGCCACAGCCCAATTAGTGGATTTTTTCAGATTTTCATATTTTTGCAGATTCTGTAACTTCTGGCTATTTGTATAGTTTTTTGCTGAACGCGTTGCTTTCAATTAATTTAACAATAATTTTGTGTGCCCTAACAGAGAAAATCAAAAATAATTACACAAATAATTTTATTTGTTGTTGCCTGCAATTTCGCATATTTTTGCGTAGCCATGTAAATGGCAAAGGAAAATTGCTGAGAAAAGAAAGAAAACAAGCGAAAAAAAAATAGGAAAAATAAAAGCAGAGAAATCCTAGCTATAAATAAACGACGTCAGCGAACGGCGACAACGATGGCACTCCTAAGTGCCCCCCTCTTACTCCCCTCAATTCCATCTCTCCCCTTGGGCCGCCCATGAGCGGCACGGAGAACGGGGAAGCGGAAGGGATCAGCGGTCGGAGCGGACTGAGATTCTCCGCTCTATGCCAAATGCAGTGGCCTCAGTGCCACAATAACACTCGAGAGTCGTCGTCACAGGGCTGGGGGCAACAACTGGCGTCTTCAAGCCTCCCTCCGACGCCACCTCAGCACAGTGGGTAGGGTGAGCTTAGGAATTGGGAAATAAGGATAAGGATGTGGAATAATAATAAAATAAGTAAGAAATAGCCTCTGGTGAAGTGAAAACCTTCAGGCAACATGGCGTATACGTAATGTCTTAATCAGTTTCTTTTCTTTTTAAAACTATTTTACTTAATTTTTTATAATTTATATTTTTACAATGCCACTGTGCCATCTCGTCCTGTCTTCGAGTGGCTCTGTCGGTGGAAAATGTTTATGCAACTCGGTCCAAGCGAAGTGGTTTATGATGCCACGGCAATGGCAACATTTTAAGCTTCATTGGGCACCGAGTGGAATAGTTGTGGAGAACGTGAAGACGGTTCGTAGGAAAAGACTCGAGAGGAGATGCCACCAGAAGGATCCTCTAGTTGGCAGACAAGAAAAATAATAACGAGTATCTCTAAATTAAAAATGTAAATAGGGGGCACCCGGATTTGAACCAGGGACCTCTCGATCTGCAGTCGAATGCTCTGCCCCTGAGCTATGCCCCCGACTTAAATAAAAACTATACTTTTAGAAAGTTTAATAGCTATTTTAAACTTTATTTTATTAATTTAAAGATTGGGTTTCTCAACCAAATAGTGCAATGTAGTTTTCTAAGACCTACATAGTCAACATTCTTTGAAAATAAACAATATTAAATTAAGAAATTCCTAATCAAATTTAAAATAAAGTGTTTTCATACTTTTTTTAGATATATTTTTGCAAAATATTATAAATAAACTATAATTATTATAATTATTAATAAACTGTGTAACACATAATAGGATTTCGGCCCCTGATCTATTCTTTTAACTGAGAAATTGGATTTAATTTTGTAAATAATTCAAGACCATTATTTATTCTTAAAATATTTAATGAATATAAAATAAACAAAGATAATCTGATAGAATATCGTATCTAATTTAATTAGATTTTTTCTAAGACTCTGCTTAAAATAAAATATATACTAAAAACAATTATAAAGATAATTGCCCTGGGATTTCTTGGCATTCTTTCATATTTTTATACCCTTGCAGGGTATTATAATTTCAGTCAGAAGTTTGCAACGCAGTGAAGGAGACGTTTCCGACCCTATAAAGTATATATATTCTTGATCAGCATCAACAGCCGAGTCGATCTAGCCATGTCCGTCTGTCCGTCTGTCCGTCTGTCCATCTGTCCGTCTGTCCGTCTGTCCGTCTGTCCGTCTGTCTGTTTCTACGCAAACTAGTCCCTCAGTTTTAAAGCTATCTGAATGAAACTTTGCATAGAGTCTTCTATATACTCTCACTGCTATATATGTCGGAACGGGCCGGATCGGACGACTATATCATATAGCTCCCATACAAATGTTCGATAAATTTTTAGAAAAAAAATTATAACTTGGCTGTTTTTCAATATTTTTGCATCATTTTTGAGATATAGCCATTTTATATTATTACAGAATTTTGGTAAACATTTTATGAAAATCGGACGACTATATCTTATAGCTGCCATAGGAACGATCGGAAAAAGAATAGGAAAAAAATTATAACTTCGTTGTTTTTCAACATATTCTTATCTTATATAAGCTTCTTTTATTATTTCAGAATTTTGGTAAAATTTTTATGAAAATCGGACAACTATATCATATAGCTGTCATATAAACGATCTGTAAATGTGAAGAAAATGTAAAGCTGGGAATGTACAACTGTAACTGTCAAACTGTAAACATAATAAGTATAAGTAAAATGTAATGAAACTCTGTTTTGTGAGTGTTTTCAGCATTTAAATTTATAATATTAACATCAAAACCAATCTGCAAGGGTATACAAACTTCGGTGTGCCGAAGTTAGCTTCCTTTCTTGTTTCAAATACATTTGATTTGCTCTATTATTAAACCAAAAACCCAAGTAAAAAAAGTTAAAATAAACAAAAGTAATTAAAATATCATGTCACTCTTTTATTATATAAACTTTAATGGTTTCTTAAGTGCAATTGGATTAGTTATTGCTTGTCTTTTTTTTATAACCACAATTCCTAGAGTGCCTAAGAAATTTTCCCCATTTTCCCACTTTTATTGAGAATGCAGCCCTTGTGGATCTGGCTCTCTGTTGTGTCGGTATCCAAGCAGCATATACATACATATGTGTAAGTTGTCTATATATTATGTACTAAATCTGTCGTTTTCCTTCAATATGTCAACGTTGGCGAGGTACAGGCCCCCACTACTCCGGGTCTGGGTCTGTTCTGTTCTGTTCTGGTTGCGTTGTCGTCGTCGTTGCTGAAATTTAATTAATGTGAAAATTTGCACAGACTCGGGCTATTTATAAGTTGTTGTAAGTGCTCGCCATGGCATAGCCGACGACCCCTTCCATTTTACCCGCCCCTGCTGCCTCGTAATGCCACGGAGCCTCCGGTAAATGCCATGTGGAAATTGAAAATTGAAAATTCTCCCTGGAGAGCTGAAAGCTAAACTTGATGTTCCGCAGGCAAGAGGGGGGAATATTTTTTGTGGGGTTTTTGACTAATTTAAATATGCAAAATGTTGCATTGATTGATTTTCGCTTTTGTTTGCAGAAGCTTGCCCTCATTTCGTGATGCATTGGGGGGCTGCAGGGGGTGGAAAATGGCGAGTGGTAGGGTATGGAAAATGGAAAATGGGGCGTGTGTCAGTGGCACAATCAAACACTTCAAAGTGAGCCTGGGAAAGCCTCTGAACTCTGTGTCACTGCCAGGCTGCGCTCCTCTCGACACATTTTCGATGATGGAGCTGGCCTCCCTTTGCTGCTGCTGATGATTTCCAGGTGTGTTCAAGGTGTTTCAGGTGTATCAGGAGAGGGGGACAGGGGTGAGTTGCCACAATTCCTAAGAGCTTCGAAGTGTAATTGAATTTTGATTTAAAGTCCTTTGATATATCAGCAACAAAGTGAAGGCTCCGCCAACTCACTTACTACACGCCAACGCCAGAGATCAGAGCCTGGACCAACTTTGGGGGTCAGTGCCATTCCATTTTGATGGCCCAGCAGCCAAAATTAATCGATAAGCTACCCCCAGTCCTAAAATTCGGAAAATACGATATACCAAAATACGGAAAATCCCCAGAAAACACACATACAACATCCGAAACCAATAAAAATTCGTTGCAAGCAAAATGGATTGTGTGTGTGTGTGTGTGTGCGGGTGAAGTTGAAAAGTTGTTGCAATAATTGATTTGTTGCAGATGTTTTGGGGCTTTGCCGGTTTTGTCTGTATTTGCCAGGCATTTGCCAAATGGAATTCTTCTCCCAAAATCCCTCCATTTCTCCCCTTTGTCTTTGCCTTTGTCCCTGCCGGCTGCTCCTGGCTGAATTATTGCTATTCTTCAGTAATTACTTAGATTAAATGGCAAGCAATGCCTGTGGGTACTGTGCTGTGTGGGTCGTGGAGATTGCACATTTAATTATAATTAAATAGTTAGCAATCATTGAAATTGAAAATATCCATTTGCGAGTATGTATGTTTGTACCTTGAGTTTGTCAATCACAAAAGTGTTAATTTGGTAAAGGTTTCGGTTTCATTTTAGTTTATTTTGGGTGGAGTTTATAAGTAAACTAAGCAATTGGCTTAGGGTTAATATTTATATTGGATATGTTATGGTATCAAGAAAATGGAATTGAGTTCATAAATCAAAAGGAACTTGCAATCCTTTAAAAATGTGTGTAAAAGTATTCACTTTAAATGTTCAAAATCCAAATTCATTGTAAATTTGCTTAGTTTTCAATGTTGTTTTTGAGAATTTAAATATACTGGGGCTAAAAAAAATCACTAGAGATTAGAAATCTTTAAAAAGTGTATCCAAAAGTATGAAGAAAAATGTTTAAAGTACCAAATTTACCCTAAAAATTCTTTAGATATCAATGCTTTAGATTTTTAAGATTTCTGCAGCTCCTCGGATATATTTTATTAATTTTTTTCTGGCTAAGAAATTAATTTGAACTAGGAATTACCCTAAAGGTCCTCCATAGACCCTTGAACAGCATCCTTAAAAGGAGTTCTAACCCCAAACCGAACTCATTACGGGCTCATTAAAGCTGAACGCTCTAATTTTAATAAATTACTTGAATTTCCACCAACAAACCGAAACCCTTGAGAGTTGAGGGGCATTTTCTAATTGACATGCACCAGAACTGTGGCAACTCTGGCGGAAAATATTTTTGTAATTCAAAGCGGGGCGACAGGAGGCAAGAGAAACGAGACGAGAAACCAATCCCGAAGCCAGCAAACGCTTTGCCTTCTGCGGTGTCCCAGCCACCAAGGCCTCACCCCGTTTTTTGGTGATGCCTTTCTGGTCTGCCATTCCCTGTTCCCGGCTCCTGGTTCCCTTTTCCTGGTTCCCTATTCCTGCTAATAGGTCCGCCAAGCTTCGGGAATTCCACGCCCTCCTGCGGCTACGCCGAAATGTGTTTTTCGAAAAAGAGAGCCGAAAAAAATAAACGTGAAAATGAAAATAACGCAGGGAAAACCCCCAAAAAGCAGTGCACAGTTATTTTAATTAGAAACGAAGTAATTTGCATATTAAGCAGGAGATAAAATGTGGGAAGATGGCAGAGAATATTTAGATGGGGAAAAAGGGGAAAGAGGTATAAAAACAAGGGGGGGATAGATGCATGAGGAATTCATGTGAAATTGAGAAATTCATAATTTAATTGCAAAGAAGTCAGAGTCTCAATCAAGACTCAATTATTTCTATATTATTAGCTTAAATGTTCAATTTAATAGTGACCGAAATTCCGGAGATATTTGTGAATTTATTGTGATTTTAATTGGAAAGTTCATATGTCCTCAAATGGTTGTGCAATTTAGGCAGTTTAAGTAGCTTTATTTGGTAATGCGATAACTTTAAATACCTTTTGTTATTCTATGATATTTTCTCGCTTATATAATGGTCTTTAAGGCGGCCAGAAAATGGCAGAGAAAGCCCTGCCTTAAGCCCAGGAATTAGGGGGATGCCTTAGATTAAAATTGACACTTAACTGCGATAATCGTCAAAAAGCTTTTTAGCCGTCGGCCAACTAAAGCGAGCCACCGGCAGGCAGAAAGCCGATGACGAGGGACGAAGGACACAGGACATGCGAGGCAATCAGTCAATCACTCAGTCGTCCAGTCACTCATTCGTTCACTCTCGCAGTTAGTCAGACAGTCGTCAGTCCGTCACTCCGTCAGTTAGCCAGTCAAACGGGGACAAATCTGAAAGTCAGGAGTCGGCCTTAAATGCCCCCAAAAAGCTTCAAGTGTGCCTGTGCCTTTGTCCTGCTGTTTATCCTTGTTTAGGATGAACAACAACAACAACATCATAAAACATCAAAGTGTCCCAACCAAGGAAAATTCAATTTCAATTCCGTTTTATGCGCCAAAGGACATGCAAACTAAAACTGATTTCGAATGCAGCTCCTCAAACGGTAATCAAAACTCACCTGGATACTGGAAGGCATAAAGGAAGGAAGCAAGGAAGGCAGGACAACGCGGGCTATAAAATTTGAAGAAACCTGATGGCATGTAAACGGAGAAGTTAGCCCGAGCCAAGATGGGGACACTTCATCCTAAAGTGATTGGTTGGTGACCAACTTTAAGCAGGAATTCTGTTAGAGAGGCAAGAAAGCGATATCCCAGGAATTTATCGATGAGACTAAGAGAGATAAAAGTAAGACAAGCAGAGGGAAGTCGTGTGTCCTTTGACACTGAACGTCTTTTAAAGTCTTTAAAATGCAATTTAAACATTTAAATTAAATTAATATTTGCTAATGACAAGAAAATATGCATCCCCTAAATGCTTGGAGTTAATATAAAATAGTAAATATAATTTTAGGTTGAAAATAAAATAATGTTTACTCAAATTATAAACTTATATTTATATATTTCAAATATAAACTTATTTTTAAAATTATTTCACAGGTTTTTAATTTAACCACAGAAACTAATTTTTTGTAGTGTTTCCATCTTAATAAATAAACAACGTTTCCTCGTTCAATGTTTGCTGGGCCTTCCCCCTAAATATCCTGTCACTTTTTCATGATTTTTAATTGACCACTTGGGCAAGGCTAAATTTCCTTTACCTTCAGCCTTCCCAGGAATCTGACAAACTGTTTACAGAAAAGTGTCACAGCAAATCCCGGTCAAACAGACGCCCCGCGAGGTCGGGAGACGCCCGCCCATGCATCGTAAAAAACCAACGAAATTTCCACATCATCATTATCAAAACACAACCGTGAAAATTATCTGCTAAAGTGAAGCGGCCTGCGGGAACGGAATGGAGAGCAGCAGGACCTGTCCAAGTTCCAACAATGCCTCCTCCTCGTTCTCCTCCTTTGCCACTAAAGTGCTGGCCCAAAAGCATTTAGAGGCAAAACTCTGCGACGCGTCAAATGCCTCACGGGCAACTTTGTTGGTAGTTCTCGTTGCCGTTGCTCGCTTTTCCCAGCTTTTCCGCTTTCCCGGAGGTGGTGGCACCGGCATGGCCTGCCTCCTTGCCATTCGCCATTCTTCGTGTTGGTTGTAACACGGCAAATAAAAATTGAAAGCAAATGAGACAGCAGAGGCAGACATGGACACGCTGTCGTCCGCTCCATCCAGGAAACCAGCCGGGACGTACACTGGGAGAAAAAGTGTCTACAACACAGGAACACAAAATTAAACTTTGTGAAATTTCCACGAACCATTTCAAGTTTTCCATGATATTTGGGTGCTCCTGAGTAAAAGTCCCATACAAAATTATTTTCCATCACCTACAGGTTCCGCGGTATACCTAAGAATACAAAAAACCTATGTTTGCCGACATTTTGAATTACGTGGCCTATATAATTGGACTTACCTTTATTATTATTGGTAGGACCTACTCTCAATACATCACGGCACTACTAAAAAATAATCCCAATCGTGAACCATTGCCCATGTCTTTGGAATTCGACGCCAAAGTTGAAACTCCCAAAATTTTCAACATTTCTGTGATGAAAAAACAATTCTGAGAATTAAATCTTATATGGAACTAATTTTAAATATTCATTGAATCAATTGTTCATTGTATTCTTTAATTTCGGTTTAAAGCGTTTTCATGAGGACATTTTATTGGATTTATTAAACGAATAAAACAGCCATTTTGGATTTATTATCTACTCCTATTTGCTGTCAAATTTCAAATAAGTCAAGGCAACCTATAAAATAGTAGCAGATATGTTTCTTTTTATATATAATATACATTTTTTCTTTTTGACTAAACTTAAATATGTAAGGATTATGGCTGGCTACTAAGCTGTCTTAAAAATGTTATGTTCGGAAGACCTTTTTATTTAATATAAAACTAAATTTATATTATATATAAAAAGAAACATATCTGCTACTATTTTATAGGTTGCCTTGACTTATTTGAAATTTGCCAGCAAATAGGAGTAGATAATAAATCCAAAATGGCTGTTTTATTCGTTTAATAAATCCAATAAAATGTCCTCATGAAAACGCTTTAAACCGAAATTAAAGAATACAATGAACAATAGATTCAATGAATATTTAAAATTAGTTCCATATAAGATTTAATTCTCAGAATTGTTTTTTCATCACAGAAATGTTGAAAATTTTGGGAGTTTCAACTTTGGCGTCGAATTCCAAAGACATGGGCAATGGTTCACGATTGGGACTATTTTTTAGTAGTGCCGTGATGTTTTGAGAGTAGGTCCTACCAAAAATAATAAAGGTAAGTCCAATTATATAGGCCACGTAATTCAAAATGTCGGCAAACATAGGTTTTTTGTATTTTTAGGTATACCGCGGAACCTGTAGGTGATGGAAAATAATTTTGTATGGGACTTTTACTCAGGAGCACCCAAATATCATGGAAAACTTGAAATGGTTCGTGGAAATTTTTGGCTGTGTACCTGTGCAATTAACAGTAAATAAGTTAATGTTTTTTATACAAGAAGCGGGCAGGAAAGTAAATTCCAAATGATATTTAGACTGCATTATTTTAAATCTTTATAAAAAGATTAAAATGGGAATTCATTTTGTAAAATTTTCTTTTTCTAAATTCTCGCAGTGTGTCTCACTTTTACGCCCGTGTCCTGTGTGTGTGTCCTGTGCCTTGACAGCTTGCTCTAAAAACGTTGAGTGTCTTACGGGGGTTGGAGGCATGTTCCTCTACTCGCCCCCAACCGAGTTCCTAGGTAATGCGTGACAGAAACACCCCCGTCCTTTCCTTCCTCCCCATTTTGCGAATTCAAATTTGATGGCGGCTGTGGCTTTCTTCCCCAGATACCCACCCTTCCCCTTCACTCCGGATGTGTGGCAACAGCCGTGGAGCCCTGTCTATGCCGTCCTTTATGCCCCGACATCCCCTCGCCAACACTACCTGTCGCTATCCTGATCCTGACTCAGGCTGAAAGTTTAAGCGAATTAAATTATTTGCTTTTTAGATTTCAATATTTCCGCAGCTGAGATTCCCAGTCAATATCCCATGGACGAGGGGGGGCTGTTTGCCTGCCTGCCGAGGGTGTGGAGGGTGTGGAGGCGTGACTGGTCTAAATTGGGTTTTTATGATGTGTCTGTAATCATAAAAAGCTTTGGGGCAAGTACTAAACATTTGTTGAATGTGCATTGAAACCCATTGTTGGAAAGCGTTTCTTTTTTTCTTTCGGCAGATATTTTATATAATCTGCAAAAGAGACTTATGGCATGAAAATTCACCTTTTCCGGGGATTAAAGTAGGGGAAATATATTTTAAAAAATTAAGAGGGATTTATGTAAGCAAGGGAGTGAATATAAAGAAGGTTTTTTGCTAAGATTGATAGATAAAAAATATTAGAGATTTATATTTAATCTGAAATTAAAGGTATTCAGAGGTGAAAAAAAGTAATTTTTCATTAACTTATGTATTTAATATATTTTTAAAATTATATAAACTAAATTATGGTCAAATTTAAAATATTTATTAGTACATAAAATATATTTTTGTAATTTAAGATCTTCTGAGTATAAAATATTCAATTTAAATATTTAATTTCTAAGTCATTTTGATTTTATTTACTTAAACAGATTATAAATATATTTAAAAAATTTTTAAAAATGTACATATTTTATGTTTAAGTTCCTACTTTTATTTTTTTTAATTGTGTAAAAGGTAGAAAATGCTGGCTAAGAATTAAAAACAATTTCTTATAATTAAATTTTACAAAGAATCATTATTTTTGCGAACATGACCTGCCTAAGGTTATTTTTATTTTAACCCCTGATTTTCTTGGGTTAAAAAATTGCATACATGCCTGCAATTGTTATCCTTCTGCCTGTATCCTTCGTGACAAATTACCCCTTAATATTTCACATGGTTTCGCATTCAGCCATCAAAGTTTAAGTTTCGCCCCCTGTTTGCCCTTTTTCCGCCTGCCCAGCCAAGCCATTCTCAAATGATTTCCTAGCACGCTTTTGGGCTGAGCTTTGACGGCCAGAAACCAGAAAAAAATGGGAGAAAAAATAGGGGAAAAAAAGAAATAAAACCAAAAAGAAACACAAGAAACTGTGTTCCGCCCAGTTGAGTTTCGGTAGTGGGCTCCCTTTTTTCGGGTAATCACAATCATTAAAATAAATAATATACAAACAAGGACGGGCTACGTGCCACCGCCGACGCGGCTTCCTTCTATTTTCCAGGCCTGCCTTTTGCCATTTAAATTTCAACTCTAATTCAATTTTGCCGGCCGCTGAGTTGGCCTTTTTGCGCATTTTCCATCTAGGCCGGTTGGATAGAAACGCAAAAAAAAAATGGGGAAATATCAAAATAAAGAAGAATTATATCGAGTTGAGAGGGGAAACCTTAAGCTTGATTATTATGAAGCCACTGAAAGTTAATTTTTTTTCAGAGCCGTAGAATTATTGCAGACCAAAAGGAGCCGGCCAAGGGATCCGGGCCAAAGTTTCCAGGGAGGAGTAAACTATTCAAGCGTGCACTCATTTACCATTTACTCATTTACCCCGCCCGAGTTGCTCGTGCTTCTGCTTTTCTGCTTCTGCTTGCGTTTGTGCTTCCACTGGCTTTGCTGTTTGCTGGAGTGAGCCAGTCCATTGCATGCTTCAATGGTCGCGCAAAACATGCCATCATCATCAAAGGGAAATTAACCTAAGCGGCCACGAAGCCGGCCTGACCCGGCTGCTGTTCAGCTTGTTTTAGCCAGGCCCCCACACTCGCTTTGGCCGAGTCGGATTCCGATTGCAATTCTGATACCGATTCCGTGTCCGGTTCTGGCTGGGAAATCTGAATGTGACTCTGACTCGGCGAAGACCACAGGCAAAGCCCCTCCTGCGGGCTCCACATAATGCACTTGGAACTCAAATCTAGCAGAAATCAGGAAAATAAAGCTGAAAATGAGACTTAATAAATAAAGTATCGGGAAATTATTAAAGAGAAAGTAATCTGTAATATATCAATAGTCATTCCTTAATTTTATTTATATTTATTATATTTTCTATTCAAGCTTTTTAAATCATTTAAATTATTTTACTTTATTTTTATTCAGATTGCATCCCTTTTAACATTTGAAGTTAAGCAATTCCTTCTTATTTTTACAAGTGTAACCAAGGTGTTCGAGTCAGCAAATGGCTGTGAAAAATCTCCTTTTTCCTTGCCTCCTCCTTGCCGGCCACAATAGTTTGTCCAAAGCTACAGGATGCAGGCGTGGCCATGGGATTGGTTAAGTCATGGATCGCCGTTGATTCGGTGCTAATTGTGGGGCTGCTTCTGTTTGGCTTGGCCGCCGCTAATTGAACTCTCCAGTGCTCCTTACGGGCACCCCTGAAAGGTGCTTATTGAGTCGGTCTTTCTGTCGGTGAGGATGATGGCCACAGAGGTTGGGATTATTGCTTGGAACTGATGCTCGATTGACTGCGTTTCTTGCAGGCTTTGGCTGGGCAAAGGAAAAGGAAAAGGGATGTGATATTGGGAAAATGGTTCTATAAATGGAAAATATGTTAGAAGTATAGTGAGCTTTAATTGCCTTTAACGCCTTTAGAATATTTATCTCTATTTGAAATCAATTACAACCTATAACTTCATGTTTTCAAGCTTATAAAAAAAAAAATTAAAATATAATCGCTTTTTCAGGCATTAAAAAAGAAATTTTTCCTCAAAAATGATTAGTAAACACGCAGAAAAAAATCCCTAAACAAGGACATATATCTGATTATAAATAAATATATTTTATGCTCAAGCCAAACCTTAAGATCATATTTAAACTCTGTCTAGTTGTCAGCATTTTCTTGTAACTATTTAGTCGTAAACAGAATTTCCTGTATGACAGCAATGATTCATTAATTTGAATAAGTAATTTGGGCATCCTTTGCCGAAGGTTTTCCTCCGCTTATCGACATACATTTTCACCACAAAGCAGGAGGGGGTTTGGGGGTACATTTCGGTCGCTAATTACCCGCGGGGCAGCCCAGCCCCTTAACCCCAAGGCCCCCATAATGCCCCGCCGCGTTTGAGTGTCCAAAAGTGTGTCTGTGTGTGGGTGCGGCTGCTCTGGGCGCAAAGGCGGGACTTTGGTTTGGCTTCGCGGTTGACACTGTTTAGCGAGCGGATGCGGGAGCTGGTTAAATGAAGCAAGTGCACACAGGAACAGGAAGTGCGGGATCCGGGGGAGGATTTTGGGGTAGGAGGAACCACGGATCTGGGTGACACGAGCTGAGCCTTATTAAAGGATTTCGTACTTAACGCTGGGCTGAGCACTCGCAAGGTGAGCGCACGACCATATTGATAAAAATAGTCATTAAAAGAAGGGTTGTTCCAACCCATAACCCCCCTACAGCCTTTGTGCGCTTTATAAATACATTTTAATTTAGCTTTGTGCAGTGAAACATATTTAAATTAAGGAGCAACGGCTTGTAAAATGCATCCCCACCTTCGGCTCATACAGACGCTCGTCGTCGTCGTATGTGCCGGGGTTTTTCCCACATTTCCCAATACGGTTTTGTCATCGTCCAATGGGCAACGCCTCCTGCCTCCGGACTGGACTGAACTGGACTGGACTGGACTTATTTGCGCCGCCAAGCGTGCTCAATTGTAAGGCTCGATGTTGGTCCTGGCTCTGTCCGGCCAGTGTCCTTCGGTGTGCTGTCCCGCTGTCCCGTTGTCCAGCAGCCTGTCATCCGTTCGATAAAATTAAAACGTCTGCTCATGTGCACAGGACCTCCGCTGGCAGGTCCAAAGTTTGCTCCTTTTGTTTATCGACTTGGTAAATGTCCTGCTGCCATGTCCTTTGCTCCGCAACCCGTTAACTCATTTGGCTCATTCAAGGAGTAAGTATCTGACCTCATCTCCATATGGTTCTTGGGTCTATAGGGATGACAGACATAACAGCAATTTTAATAATAATAAAAAAGTATTTAATAATTACTTTATTGTGAGAAATTAATTGAAAAGCTGTTGTAAATTCCTAATCATTTTTTATTTTTAAATCACAGAAATATAAATATAAAAATCTAGTTTTACCTCACCAATCCTTACCGTAAATGTTTATTATTGTCTTTAAAAGCCAGCGTAAAACCAATTCGAGTTGATGTTAAATATTTGCATCTTCCTTGTATTCCCTTTGTAATTTGCCTGACCATCCTTGTCGCCGTGGTCCCCATCGTCATCATCATCATCATCGGATGCACACAGCTGCTGAATTTACAAGCCATTTTTTATGACAACAATTTTGCCAACTCTTCACTTCACTTATTTATCGATAATTGGAAATTGCTGCCACAGAGAGTCAGCGGCAACAACAATAACAGCGAAAGGGCAAAGCTTTGACCATTTGCATATGACATTCATTGACCACATTATCCGATAGCCCCTGGTTCTGGTTTTACTGTTCTTCTCCAGCTGTGGATGTGGGAGCTGTTCCAGTGCACAGGTACAAAAACAAGAGTGAATTCTGAAGGTGCAAGTAGTTTAAAATATGATTCAAATATTTTTGAAAATTAGTTAAATCAAAATTGGTTTAAACTAAGACAAAGAAGTTAACCAAAGTAAGAAATTTAAATGATAAATAAACCAATGTTATTTTTTCTTTGTTAACAAATCTTATACAAATATATATAGAACCAAAAGAGTTTAAGTATAAAGTCTATATATTATTTAAAACATTACAAATAGTTTCTTCTAGAAAAAAGATCTGAAAGTTCAATAAAATCCTTATAATATAAAAGCAATATTTTAGTTTATTTTAGTTATATTTTAATTAAAATGAAATTTTTTTGACAGTGTGTTATTGATACACTGATTCATTGGCCCGACAAAGCCCAACTGAAAATGTCATTATGTCCCAAGGAAGGTCGGTGGCAACAATTCCTCACAGCTGACTTTTATTTCGACCCGTTTGAAACAATAAACTTTGCTCTTCCGTCCCATGCCTTTACCATTGCCTGTCGGGCTTTTTCTCCTGCTGCTGCTGCTGGTGATGCTGCACTCTGCCGATAAGCATTGATTCTCCCCACGTGCCCCACGGAGTCATCGGAGCCCCCGCCTGGGATCTGCGATCCCATGGAGCACCCTGCCATTAGCTGGCATTGCGACATTGTGTTGCATCGACGGGCGAGCTAATGAGTTGCTAATTAGACCATGTGTGTGCTTAAAACTGGCTTTAAATGACAATGTGTCGCCGGGATGGTCGTTTTAAGTTGCAATTAGATGACGGCCATTCTTGTGTTGTTCCGTGATGAGTCATTGGATGACTGGAAAGAGTGTGGGCCTCATTGAGGCTTTAATGATTAATAATCTAATGATTCTATCAGGGGTAGTGAAAATAATTTGCTGTAATTAAAGCAACAGATAATAAAATAATTCAACTTTCTCAACAGAAATGCATCTCTATAAAATCCTTTGTGAGTTGTGTATAAAACTTAAATATGAAAATGCCTTTCAATTAATCCCCTCATTATCTTGAAAAATTTCTCATAACAGTTATAAATAGGTTAAGAGCCATCCAGCAATTATTTGGATTTATCTCGAGTCCTTAAAAGGTCACCAGGTTATGAAAGCCATGGACGTCATTGGCTTTGGTTTTGATGACCACTCAATGGCAGCGCCCAAGTCAAGCTTGATTTCCCCTGAAGAGTACACATTATGCCACCTTTAATCCCACCCACTCCCTTTAAGGTCTTCTTCAACTTTCACTCGCTCAATGGCATTTAAAGCCTTTTTTCTGTAGCAGCAGCAGCAACAGCAGTGCAATTCCCTGGAGATTTTTATGTGCATAATCGTAATCATAATCATAATCCTTTCAGATCGTGTAATTAAAATGTGTGCATATAATGCTTTCAATTATAAATCCGAGAGTGAAGCAAGAAGAGGGATGGAGAAGGTTGAAGATTTAGCTGGGTTTATACCTTGTATGATATCGTGATCTTATAAAATGTTGTATACTAAATTAAATTAATTCACATTATGGGGAAAAAGTAACTATCAATATTACCAAACTACACTATTTTCTCTTAGTATTTTCCCATAAAATTGTATAAATTCATGAACACTTTGATCCTCATAGTTTGAGGCATAAACACATTTATAGAAAGAGATAGAGAGAATAGCAATAGGGAATGTAATTTACATGCTCACATATCCTTTCTCTTATTCTCCCTCTCCATTTGACGCTCTCTGTCTCTCCCTCACTTGCTCTCACTCTCACCCTGTCTCTCTCTTTCTATCAACCATAGATGAAGATAAATTGAAATTTCATTAAGAAAGTTATGTTAGAAAGAGATGCCAGCTCATCTTCCTTTCTCTCTCTCCCACCCACTCTCTGCCATCACTTCAAAATTGAAATGTGTAATGGCTGACTGGCATGCATGTATATTGGTGCGTCCGTGTGTGTGTGTGTTTTTGTGTCTATACGTGTGTAGGCGCACTTCAGCGACTTAATTGTGTCGCGTTAACGTCAAACACATGCAACAAACATGAGCAAACAAATGCTTCCGATGCGAGTGTGTGTGTGTCTGTGTTGACAGATTCAAACCACCCAACAAAAAACCAACCCAACGCCCACTGCCACCCCTGCTCATAACATACAAAGCCACTCTTTTATTTTATGCAAGAAACACACGGTGAAAAAAAGCAGCACACATACAAGCGCTCACTCGAGCGGCAAAACATATCCGCACATATCCGTTGTACCGCCTCCCAGCCCACCTCCAGGAATCTTTGTTTCCACACAGCCCCAGCAGCCAGGAGGCAGGAGCTGGGAGCTGGGAACTGGGAGCTGGGAGCTAGGAGCCAGGATCCAGCAGCTAGCAGGCAGAGCAGCCAACAGCCCATTGCCACCTGTCATAAATTTGCATGCGCGCAAAGGTTGAGCCCCATATAACACACATATTTCCAGTGCCAGGACAATAACGAGGCGTAGCCGAAATACCCTTTGACTATTTTTTAGAGATGAAAATGTATATACTTGTTAGTGGTAATGCTTTATATTACAAAGTTTTAGTTGCTTTAAACCAGAAACTCTACAATTTCTTTTGATAACCTGTTAACCTGTTAAAAAGGTTAGAAACTCTTAGAAGCCAGCTTAATCGTTGTATTTTACATATTTTTTTAATACTGACAGATCTCAAAGCCGGAATATTATTAAAATAATAATAAATCTTAAAGGAAATCCTTCAAAGAAGATATAGACATTGCTCCTTAAATTATTATAATAGAATTATAATACAAATAAAATAATATATAATATAATATATATTTATATACATATAATATCATAGAATATCTATTACAAGAATTTTGTTTGGTAAGAGATCTCAAAGTAAAGCTGTTTCTATATAAAAAACCCCACCAGCTTTGAACCTTTAAGATTATGCTACTAAATATCCTTAGAAATATAGACATTCAAAACATATACCACAATTTTCACAACCTTATTAGCTGAATATACCCAATAGCACAAATGCCTATTCACACCATCAATTTCCTTTAGCCAATAAAAATGTAAGCTCACAAGGATATAGGAATAGAGACAGGGACAGGAGCATCCTTGCTCCAATAATACCAAAAATCTGCGGGGGCAAAGAGGATTTTTCTAAGCTGAAAACTCAGAACACTTTCTGCTGCTTCATCGCATCGCCTGGCAAAGGGACTGAGCGAACCCGAGTAGCCTCATCTGGTTAAGGCAGTGACTGGAACATTTCGGATAGGCAGCGGCACTACATATCGCATAAAAGCAGCTGTTCCGTTTTGCGACCGAGTGGGGAAGGTGGGAGGCGGAGGCAGACGAGGGCTTATGCATAATAGACATATGTGTGTGAATGGCTGGAAAATCCATTTTCATAACCGACTCCGGGACTCACGACTCAGCCCGGGACTTGAGCGGCGATTATGACCGGGCTAAAAATACCGCGGGCACATGGAAATTTCAAGCAGCCCACTGGCCACCACCAGGCATTGTCCGGGCCAAATTGGATTTTCATTGGGAATTCGAAGGAGACAGAAAAAGTGAAAGAAGTGGTGACCATGGTGGCTCTTCTCTCTCTCTGTCTTGGCCGGATACTTTGCTCTCGTGGCCGGCAGCTGATAAGTTTTAAGCCTTCGAGTGCTTCGAGTGCTAATCAAACGATGACCGGGCAGGGCAATCAATTTGGTGGCGAGCTCACTTTTAATGAAGCCACCTCGTTCATTCTAGGGATGTTTATCGAAAATGCAATATTAATATCGAAAGTATCGAAAATAGAATACCAAAATATTAATAAGCAAAAAACTTATTCATAAGCTTTAACAACTTTCATTAATTTGTAGAAAATATCCGATAACATTTATCATTGTTCATTGTTCGCTTTTATCCATAAAATATAAGTAAATCAATAAAATCGATAAATCAATCAATCGTATCGAATTTCACCCACATTATCGAAGCAATTTCGATATATCGACATGTAGTAGCCATCGCTAGGCTCAGCCTGTTGCTCATCAACGAGTGGATGGGTGGTTTTGGTTTAAGGACAAGTGAAAAAGTGAAAGGCAGGACGATAAAGCGGCCAGCACTGGATTCAATCCACCTTCCGCTTCCTTTTTCCCTTGTCCCGGCTGTTGTGGCCAGTTGACAGTTTCATTAGTTGGTTTACATGGCCAGAAAGGAGAGGGGGAGGATCGTCCGGGCACTGTTTGCACTGTCCAGGATATTGGCTGGCATACTCTGTGGATGTGGATGTGGTTGTGGGTGTCCAAGTATGCACAACCATGTGGGTGCCTCGTTGTCACTGTGGTTCTGTTGTCCTGTCTTGTTGTGGCACACACAAGCAGAAACATTCGCACCGGAAGTCGACTGATAAGTTTAGTTGGCATGTCTCCGCCGCATCCTTGTCGCTTCTTCCCCCGGGTGTCTCAAGATTAACCAGCTGAAAGGTTTCATAAGTTGATTTAAATCTTAACTTCTTCACTGGGACTGCCACTGCCGTCCTCCCTTTTGAGTTGGTTCAATAAACTTTTATCGCTCAAGTTTTCAGCACAATGATGGCTGTTTGACACAGACAGGAGCTGTAAATAAGTAATTCAAAATGTAGATATATAGGGAATTTAAATTACATTTTAATTACAATTTGGGTTTATAAAATTGTTGGGAAACTTATAACTTTAGTCTGCGTAAATTCAATTAAAAGACCTTTTGATTGACTAAAAGCATGAATTTCTGGTCCAAACTTATTTTAAAAAGGGGATTTTCTTTATAAAAAATAAGAGTATAATCAAGTGAAGAAATATTTATGAGTTTTATTCAACATTAAGACAAGATAAGGTAGGCTTAACAATGTGTTTCTAAAATTAGAAATACAACAGAAAACCATACGATTAAGTGACTTTTAGAAATCCAATTTTTTTCCTCTAAATCGTATGCTATATTCTATTATTTAATTTATTTTGTGACATATTTTATGCGTAATATTTTACGCACCCTGATGTTCACCTGGACACCTGTCCCTCTGCCTAACCTAATCTGTTCCGCTGTCAAGACAAACCAACGCTGCCACTCGACGCTTAACCCTTTGAGCACATATTCAAAATCGGCGTCATTCCAAATGGTCCAATCCGATTCTTACACAATCGAACACGTCTAACGCACAACAGACAAATATTTTCATTTCGTTTTGTTCGTGAGCGTTCGCTCCGGTGACCCATAAAAAACGGACGGTGGCCAGGAACAAGGGAATCCGTAAACGGTAAATGGAAAACAAAAAAAACAAAAACCAACAACAAAAACGAAAAGCCAAAGTGGAAACGAGCCAGCACAAGAGCAGTGCACGTACAGGTCGGCATCCATCTGTTGACCAAGAAGGTAGCCATGCAAAATTGAACAGGCCCTTGGCTGTCAGTGTCAGGCACAGCAACCTGAAATGCAGTGAGAAAAATTAGGAAGATTGATAGAAAACCTACAAATTTTAAATAAATAATTTGGAATGTCTAAAAGTAGGGATCAAAATCATCAAAATTAGTTTAGGGATGTCTGAAAAATTATCTTGATTTTGAACTTTCTTAAGAATTGTGTTTAGAAGTTTGCTTACAAAGAGTAAAATGTGAAGAAAAATATTTTATTGCATATTTCTGGGCCAATTTTCTGGAGATTTTAAAATGAAGCTTTTTTAGCTCGTTTATGCATATTTCATGGTATATTTTTAATGAAGAAAGGACACTCGCTCAATAGAAAGTAACGCCCATCTAAAATTATTAATTAAATTCCTCTTTTCTCACAGTTACAAAGTGCAAAGTCATTATACAACACTTTGGTACACTGTGCTACACAAAATACGAATAGGTACGCCAACGCCAAAGGTAACGCCATCGCCAGCATCCAATTGTTCGCTCCTCGCCACTCCCCCCTGCTCCCTCTGCATATGCATGAGATGGGGCAAACACGCGATATGTAGTCCTGTCCTGTTTGGGTCCTCGGTCTCCGGTCTCCCAGGGACGGATCTTCTCCCTGCTCCCCTTGCTCCCGTTTTCCAGTTGTTTTTTTCCTCCAGGAGGCGGTGCCCATACGTGTCCTTTGGTCATCATCGAGCTGAGTTTGGCATATGTGTATGTGTAGGTGTGTTTGCTTGTGCCTATAAAAGTGAACGGAAGTTAATACGTTTACCGTTTGATGCGCTACCTGGAATGCTATGAGATATCCGTTTCCTAGGATAATTTTTAGAAAATTGTAATTTTAGTTTTAATATCTAATAACTTGTGTGGAAACTGTGTTTACTAAAATATCCTTAAATCGGTTTTGCTTTTAGGAAAACAAAGTAAAACTTGTAATATATTATAGCATACTTTTAGGTAGCATTTAAAAAGATTTTAAAACCTTTGTTATTTTTTTTGGGGCTTATATGTAAATATTTCTAAAATATGTAGCTTAGGTTTTTTTTAATATTATTTTTGGCAAGCAATTCAAATGTTTTTAAAAACAGCGCTTAAAAGTATCCTACACAATGGTTTACCTAAAGTTTTGAATTGTATAATCCTTGAAAGGTTAACCCATTGGTATTCAATTGATTTTTTGTTTGCACACCTCTCCTAATCTAATTTCACCATTTGAAAAGGACATCAAGGATTCAGTTAAGCCGAATTCACCGCCAGCTCTCTCCTGTCGCGCTGCGCAGGTGACGCCGTCTACATTGTTTTGGCCAGCTCGTATTGCTGTAGTTATCCTATCGTTGTTGCTTTTATTTCTGTTTTGTTGCTGTCCTTTAGGGGGCGGCCAGGCCCGAAATTGAATTGCGTTAATACGCTTATGGCATATACGATTATGGAGAATGGACCAAAGGATATAGCCAGCGGTTGCTGCGGCTCTGTAATAAATGGCCGAAATAAAAATGCATATGAAAATCTATGATAAAACAAGAACGATAAATCGAACTTTACGAATCCAACAATACCTTTTGCTAAGAAGATTATAGAATATCTATCAGAATTTGATTTCAATGCGCCGAATATTGATTAAATCAAATTGTATGCCACTTTAGGCTCACATAATTAATTGTATTAAATAATTCCATTGTTTTAATTCCCCCAAAGGTTCATAAGTTATTTATAATGAAAAGCCATATTTATTATGAGCTTGTGATGAGGTTTGTTCGCTTTACAAATCAATTATTTAAAGTACTATCAATGCGTGGTTTAATTATTTGATTTGCAAATTATTATGAAAGTTAGTTCCAGGTAAATATATTCAAAAATAACAATGCTTTTCTTGTTAAATTTTAGGATTTTTGTGTATCAAAAACAGAGGCACTGCAAAATCCTTAGTATATTTTCCAGGAAATCTGTGGCAGTTGTAATAAAAGCATTTATGGTTATGCCTTCGTCGTATACTTACCATACACCTGCGCGAATAAACCAAATCCTTGTACACTTCAAACACTGACGAGTACAGGGTATGCCACATAGGCATCAAATTGAGATTAAGTGCAGGGCAGGACACTTGGGACTGCCTGGTGTTTATATACACATATATATTTTGTACAGGATACGTATGTATACATAGCATAGGTGGGAGTACATAAATGCATGAACATGAAGGTAAATTTCGGAACGGGACTTCCCTGGGAATCGAGCCTCATACAACATTTATGTGTGTGCCAACATGGCTGTAATTGTTATGTTGGGCTTATGGAATTTACTGGGTACACTCGCTTTTTTGTTTATTCTGTTTATTGAGTGCCAGCGATGATTCTGCTGCTGCTTCTGCTGCTGCTGCATGTATTTTTCCGCCAGAGCAACTGACTGCTGGAAGTTATAATCCGGCAAGCATCCCCCTTTTCCAGCTTCTTTACCAAAGCCGACTTTTATACTTTCCTCAATTACTGTTCTCTTATTTTCTATTCGAGATTTTAAATTCTTACCTAGCATTTGGCCTAAGCCAAATGAATCCGACCTGCTCATTGTCGTTGTCCTTGGCAAAATTGCATTATTATGTATTAGTTCCTCGAGTTTGCCCCCCAAATTCAGTGCCAGGCAAGGGACCTGCTACATCTTCGAGTAGAGCCTGAGCTGCCAGGTCCTTTGACATTTTCTTAATACACTAAAAGCCAACGTCATAGTTCAAAGTCGGAGCGGCACTTAGGCCACGGCAGATGCAGTTGTAGCAGCCGCCAGTCCTTCGTCCTCCCACCTTCCGTTTTACTCTTCAATATACACTGGGCGAAAAAAAATGTAATTTAATAAATACCTAAAAGATGCATCAAAATATTTTCTTTTATTTTTTAGATTTTTATCGATCATTCTTTTTAAATCATAAGAGATTTTGGTAATCCTATTTTTTTCAAAGAATTTCATATATGAACTTATCAAAAAGTTGTCCAAGATAATATTTGCAGTGTAGATGCCTTCCTTCTTCTATCAACTGTGCAAGAACGTATTTTTTCTTATAATATTTCCACTTTGATTCAATTTCTTAATACCTTTAAGTTAACATCCGCTTTGGCAGGCACTTCCTTTAGAGAGGAGTGAGAGCGAGCCAGATAGACTTCCTGCAGGAGAGAAAAGAGTACTTTGGCATTATCCTTGCAATCAGCGCAACTGTAAATCACACACACACACACACTTATAGAGAACTGTAGCTCTGCAGTCGAGCGAGAACTATTAGAATAGTTGACAGAGAGGGAGAAAGACACACACTAAAAATGGCATCGGGAAATGATGCTCGCTCGGTTTGGCCGGGGCATCCTTTTGTATTATGGATGTGGCCGTAACACGCTAGCAAACACAGCACACGCAGGACACACTTTTCGCCATCACCGCCATCATCCTGTTCCCGGGGATCCGTCTCCTGGCAGGACGCAGTGTCGTCCGCTTCGTCGCCACACTGACGGATATTCCGGTGCTTGTGTCAAACGCTTGTCATTTTACCCAGTCACAGTTATACAGTTACAGTTACAGTCGCCAGGACCTCATCCTTATACACCCCCCTTGCAAACACCCACACACACACACACACACTGCTCTGTGCTGCTGTGTCCCCCTTTTATCGGCTTAAAATGCGAAAATTGCAAATAAATACGCTAAAGTTTTTCTACGTCTTCGACAAGGAGCACTTCGTCCTGCTGCCTTGGCTGCTAAATTATTTACTTGGTTTTTATTTGACGTTAAACGCTCGGGACTTCAGTTTCGATTGTCGAAGTGTGCATTGTATGCACTGAGAGAAAAGCAGGGGAGAGATTTTTGCGGAAATATAAGCTTAAGAAATATATATTTTAGATTTGTGAATACAATCTTAACGTTAATACTACCTTATCTCAAAAGTCCCTATCTCAATCCTTCTTATTCCTTCCTCCATATCACAATTCCTGCTGAGAGAGCTCTTAAAATTCCCAAGTACAAATTCTGTGACTTGTTAACAAGCAAAACTTAAAGACAAAATGTGCTGCTGAGGCTTTGTCCAAGTCTTCACGGAAAATATCCTTATGTATGTACTCTGTCTCGTCTCCATTTATGAGGATTAAATATATTAATATATATTTAATATTTCCATCCACTTACCTCCACTTCTTCCAGTGCTTGCTTATATCTGCAGATACTCGCACAGAAAGATGCGTGCGAGATACAATTTCGATCGTTAGCTCAATGGCTCGTGCCATTTGCCAACGTGCAAATCCTTCTAAATCAGGCCCGCCTTTGCCTTCGCCTCTGCGTAGTTGTAGTTGGCCATGTTCATTTCGTGTACGCGCCACGAGTGCTGTCCAAATAATAGCTGGCATCCATCCATCCATCCATCCATCCAGCCAGAGATTGCAGATGAAGGAAGTCTGGGCAGGATCCAGGACTCCATGGCGGGTCCACTTCCAATTCCGTAGCTTGTTTGACGTTGTGTTGAGTGGCAATGGAATTGATGTTTTGGGGCGGCGTCTGGGGGTTAGATGTTAGCCAGTTTGTTATCGATAAATATTCATTCAGACGGTGATTGCCGGGAAAGGTCCCCACTCCCAACAAAAGGAAGATCTCTGTCTGCCTCCCGAGCAGGAATCTCCCTTCTGTTACCCCGGGCAAACTTTAGCACTTCGAACCCCTTTTCACCTCACCCAAAAGAGTAAAAAAGAGAGTTCCAGTTTTGAGGCGCGGCATGTGTCAGCATTTGACACATTTCATTTAAATTTGTTTCTTGTTTCCCCTTTTCCAGCTTTCCCAGCTTTCCCAGCTTTGTCTGCTGCTGCCGCCTCTCCTGCCCATTGTCCATTCAAATGTGAAAAACATATCGGGTTTGCATTCAATTTTCTCTCCGCCGTTTAGTTTTTTTTTTCACTTTTTTGGGTCGATTTCCCAGCCACGTGCGAAGGGAGGAGGCTGGATGGGATGCTCCGGGGTGAAATGGGTTGGGATGAGCTGAGCCAGAGCGGAGGGAGTGCTAAGTAAACACAGCAGGAAGCTGTTGGCAAGGGGTTAAGGCGATATAATTAGTTACTTTGTGTCCTTGCGGTCGGCCAGGCTCCCAGTTACTCCCCAGTCCCATTACCACTCCCAGTCTCAGTCCCAGTCCCATGTCCACTTGTGTGTCTGGGAGGCGGATTTGCAGTAGTTTGGCGCGTGCCTTGGTCCAACGAATGCCCGGATTCCAAAACGGAATGGAGTTTCCAGGAGTGGAAGGAGCACGAGCAGGAGCCGTGTCTGTCCGACTGCCTCGGTCCGAGTATTTGTATTGGTTGAGTGTATTTGCTTATGCTCTCTACGGTCTGTAGGGTTAATTGAATTTGCTTTTGAGGTTCCTTTTTATCAGCCCAAACACCCTGTTTTGGGCAAGGTGGCGGGTTAAGTTTCTTGAATTTTTAGACCACATACTGGCACTCGTATGCCGAGGAATACAACTGATTTATAAATATTCATGAATTGAACCCCTAAATCGATTTTCCGTATGTAAAGCAGAAAATATTGATAGCAGAGGGTTCTTTTGGATTTCTGTAAAATTGTGAAAATAAAGTTTGGTTTTACATTTTTCCAAGATGAATTTATGTTTCATTAATAATTCTAGGTGATTGCTAAAAGGATCGTCAAGGATTATCAAGGGCTAACTAAAGTCGTGTTGCTAAATAGCAAACAATTAAATCTAAGAGTCTTAAATTAAGTTTATATAAAGCAGATTTTTTAATGCTACAAAAAAGTATATTTATACCTTCTAATATTATCTACAAAAAAACGTTTTTTTTTGTAACAAAAGTATTAATTAAAATTAATTGGTTGCGTTCATATCAATTGTGTTTATATTTTAATTAATTGGTTTTAATATTTACTTAATTTCTAAACCAATAAACTGTTTTTCTGTCCTATAAATAATTTTTTTACATTTTCTGGCTATTAAAAGTATATTTTCCCTCCTCTTTAAGAGTAAACTGCCTGCATATATTTAAATAATTAAAATATTACAATATTTGTAATCAATTTACTCACTCAAAAAGAGTCATCGGTACACTTTGTTAAGTCAACCAATTTCCATTAACCGACAGCAAAAAAATTAAACTATCGTAAATGCAGTTAAGCTAGAGTCGCAACAAAAACAAAACTATAGTACAACTGTGATATTATTCCACTTTTGGTTTCGACTTTTCCCGGTTCCGTGCCAAAAAAAAAAAGTTTTTAATTTGCTTTCATAGCCTTTTCAGCTTTTTGGTTAGGTTATATATATTTTTTTTCTCGGCTATATGTATACAATTTTGTGGCAAATTAAATACATACTTCTGTGGACTATACAGTTATAGTGAATAATAATAAGTCTAACCAAATAACAACATTATAAAGAGACTATTTGAATTTACTTTTATTATTTATTGAATTTACTAAGTCAAAATATCTTAAAAACACTTTTAAAATATATTTAAAACATCTCAAAACAGCTTAAACTTAATACAATATAAGTTCCCATTTTTAACATTTAATATTCCCTTTACAGAATTGAAAATAATTCTTTACCATAAATGTACTTTAAAGATTAGCATATCCTGGTATTTTCTAAATAAAAAAGCGTTGATTTTCCCTTCCTATAATCTTGTCCGCAACTGTATATGTGGCACACCTCGCTGAGAGTCTGGGCGCAGCAAAGTATGCAACGCAAATTTCGGGGTCGCGCTTTGCGTGCCACATTTAAAGCTTTATAAGCGGTCACAGCTGCTCGCCTTTAACGCGGTGTGTGTGTGTGGGTGTGTGTGTGCTGATGTGCGAGTGTGCGGGTATCAGGGTAGGTATATAGTGGCTTTCGCAGTTGCTGAGCACACGCTCTGTGCCAAAAATTGCGTCGGCTTAGCGGTTTACGGTCTTAACAGTCAATCAAGAACATGATTAGATAAGTTTATTTAAATATATATTTAAATGATAATGGAAGAATGTGAAAAGACTAACAAAAACAGCTTTATACAGTATAGAAACATAAAAAATAAAATATAATAATTTATTATATATATTAAGTTCTTTTTTTTAAATATTTAAAAGAAAAACAAGACCCAGTAAGTCAAAGATTAAGTAAATATACCATATTGGGTTCTAAAAATTATATTCATTCAGAAAAACTAATTTTATGTCAAGTATTTATCATTTCACATTGAAAAACTTCGCCCTTATGAAGCTGTCTGGGCTTCAAGTGAACTCATGTCTGGCTCTTTTGTTGGGGGAATTCATAGCCGAATCTCTAGGAAGAACCCCTTTTGTCTTTCGAGTCACAGAAAAGGCGAAAGTTTTTCCTTCAATTTAGTTAATTAGCAGGCTCACATGGTCCCTGGTCCCCGTTTCTCCACATTTCCATCACGAACTGCTTATCGTATTATCATCTGTAGCTGCAGCCGTCTCTGTGGGCCATTTAAGTTATACTTTTTTGTGAAAGTTTTCCTCACGCCCACTGCTCCACAATTTTATTTCAATTTTTAGCCTGGGCTTCTTTTTATTTTTGTCAAGACGGAGACTCCTTTCGCCTTATCAAATAGTGTAAGCAAGTTCCAGCAGCACATAAGGAAGCTGTCGTATCCTGCTGGTCCGGCAGTCCTGCAGTACTGGGTCCTTGGGCAGTGCTGGTCATATTTTAGCAGATAGGCAAAACATTAAGCGGATTAGTTTTGCTGGCAGGAAAAGCAAGAAAAGCAGGAAAAGCAGGCGAGACAGCGGTTCAGGTGGGTCAGGCCATTAGTTTGTGTGTCCTCACAAGGATACACACAGGGATACACAGGGATACAGGAATACACAGGGATACAGGGGACACAGGGCAGATGGCGGAGTTCGAGCTAGTTATAAATTGTTGGCTATTAGTTAAATGAACTTGCCGCTTACTTGCTTGAGCACGGCTTTGGTCATTTCAGTTAGCAACCACTAAGCCACTGAAAGAGGCCAACTCAAATAGATTTGCATTTAAATGTTTCCTAAGAACTTAAAGCTTATGAAAGGTGAATGATTTCTCAACAGAGCCAAGGAGATAAATTGAAATCAGCAGAAGGAGAGGACAACAAGGAAAAGGATTATGGTCGTTTTAGTAGTTTTGTTCAACAAGTGCGTCTAATGAGGAAGCTCTTCAATGGCCACAATCCGAATTTAAGAATATATTTGGCTTATGGTTTGTTTTGTTATTTCATGCAATATTTGTTATTTAGGAAAATCGAGCTTATTTTTATATATTTTTTGGAACGTTTTGCTAGCTTTCTGTACTATAGTTGTATTTATGATGGGAACTTTAAACTGAATACTACTTTTTTCTGTTTTTATATATTTTTTATGTGATTATATTATGTTTTATATCATCTATTTTTAAAATAACATTTGCCCATCAGCATTTATTGTACATACAAAAAATTCTTTTGTATACATAACACTCGTGCAATGCTTATTTTATTTGATTGTTAAATTCCTATTGAAAGCTACAGGAAATAGTGTTTTCATAAAATAAAATGTAAGACTTTTAGGTATTATTTTTAAATTTGAAAATACAAACTAAACAAAAACTGGATAATTTAAAACAGTTTCCCTGTTGTTGCTGATCGGGAATTACTATATATATTTTTTCTTCTAGAATTTAAAAATAAATTATTAAGAGAGGATAAAGTGCTTCAAACATTTCCACTTTATATATAATTTCTACACTATTCTTGGCTTGCTGAACTGAATATCATTTAATTTATTAACTTAATATTTGGACTGCTCCTCCCCTTAACTTCTGTTAGTTTTCCAATATTATCTCAACATTTTCCTCCAGCCAAAAGAAATAAAGTTTATCTGCCAGAAATTGTGTCAATGTAAATGCAAATTGATTATGAACTGGACCAGAATGTCGATTTGCATAATCCGAATCGATAATGAGTGTGGATTGTTTGGCTGATAACTGGGCGGGTGTGAGGGGTAGTGGGTATGTGTTCTGGCAGGACTTGGAATCGGTGGCAATCGAATCCAGCTATATTGACAATTTTAGCCGCATTTTCATGACAATTAGAGTTCATTCAAAATTCAGGCGACCTAATTTCCCCTGTCAAACTGCTCGCTCGATGGCTTCATTGCCTTTTTTAAGCCAACCGCAGCTGGCAGTTAACTTTTCCGCACAGATAGAAGCCATTTTGTGGGTATATGTCAAAGTTATTTTCACCCTCTTGATTTTTCCTTCTTTTCGGTTTGTTTATTTATGAAACTCAATTTCTGGTTCTCCAGGTGCAGGGCAGGGATTAAGGCCCACACACGCAGTTAAATGAGATTAATAATAATTTAATTAAAACTCGTGGGCTTAATGCATTTCGCTTGTAACGGACTTCAATGGGAGAGACTCGGCCGAAGCCAGAGTCAGAATGATGCTCTCGGCCTTTCTCTGGCTTTTATAAATATTTTTGTGCTTTTTTGTTTCTGAAATGAAATTTAATTAAGTTTTGCACTTATCGTTTTTACACATCGCACACACACACACACACACAAGGGGGGCGAATGGGGGGAAAACCCTTTTGAACTACGGCCGAGTGCCACATTTGAATGCAAGTGCCACGCCCACCCATTGACCCACGTTAACCAACGCCCACAAATATTTTTACGCCAAGTGAGCCCACGTTTTTTTTTTCACTCTTTCAGCAATTTTTAACTCGGAATGTTTTGCTTTCGGTTTCCTTTTATTTTGAATCAATTAATTGACTTTACCTTTGTGTCCGGCAGCTGGTGCTGTTACATACATATCTCTATATATAAAATGTACATACATATAGAGCAAAAAAATATATCAATGTACAAACAAATGTATTTAAAGCAATGGGCTTGCCAATAAAAAGGTATTCTTTCTTTGTAAAGTTACATATTCATTGGATACGAAAATAAATATTTGTAGGAGCAATAAATAAATATTAATAAATATAATCTGTTTCTATAATTATGAAAACAGTAAACTTCTTATTAAAAATCATATTTTTAAACCATTATAATTATATAACGTAAAATTAAATCTATAATAAATTCTAAAAGAATATACAAAAATCGAATAATTCATTTAAAAGCCAAGACACTTACACCAAAGATATTTTTTAAATAAATTAAATCAAAAAAAACATCAACTTATTAAAAACATCAACTTATTAAAATTTAATTCGATAAATACGATTGTATTTAGAAGGAATCGTAGTTATTGAAACCTAGAGTTCTCATTTAAACAAATTTAAAGTGTTTTCAAAATTTCAAAGAATTTATTAAAAACTCTAAGTGCATTTATTCCACCCTGGAAAAACTGAATTTTCTTAGCCAAATTTTCGCCGAATTGCCGCGAACCAATTTACTTACACAGGTGAAACAAAAATGTTTTATTTGAAGCCTTGCTAGGAAAAACTTTCGTTTGCCGTTGCAATTTTCCTTTATTTTTCACTAGTGCTCTGAAGGTCATTTTTGGGGCAAAGCCAAGGGAAATGGGTAAAATCTGCTTTAACCAGCAACACTAAAAATCCCACCGCATTTGGATTTGGATTTAATTGAAAATGTTGATTTTCCCCCGCCGTCGTTGTTCTCGTTGATGTTTTTGTTATTTCTTTTATTGTGGCTCAGTTATTTATAATGAACTGAAAATATTTGTGTAATCCTTTTGTTGTTTTTGTCGCTTTTTGGCATAATATTAATTGCATAATTTAATTTAAAAGCAATTCATTACATCCACCAACTAGTTATTTGTTGTTGCCTTCGATTTCAGCGCGTTATATTTTTAATCCCTTTCATTAATTTGCATCCGAAATGACGAGGTGGAAAATGGAAAAAACTTAGTATGCAACAATCACCGCCAAGATAATAGTAAAGAGCTGCAACTAAAATTTAAATTAAATGTATTACAAAGTTGTTGTGATAAAATTTAAACAATAAATGTATATTTTTAATATTTAATAATTATTTTAATTTTAATATTTAATAAAGATGTTTTTCTAAAACCAAAAAAAAATTTACCATTTGTGATATAAGGAATTTGTTCTTGTCTGCTTTTTTTTTATTATAAATAAATACCTATAATTGTTTTGTCTTTAGAAAATAGTTTAAAAATTATTTTTGATATAAAATTTCTTCTTATATTCTCATACAAAATAAATGCTGAAAACCAAAATTTAACCATATACAAATTTTGGTTTTCAGCATTTATTTTTTATAGCATTGCTCAGAATTAAGCTTATAATAGTAGTCAAAACCTGGCATCACTGTCACTCGTACTGCTTATGCGTTCACTCAATTTTGCTCTCACTCATTCTGGCTCTCTGGTAATGCGCTCAAAAACGATCATGCGCAGTCGAGCGTGCGAGCAGGACAAACATAGAGGCGCCCCACACAAAAACATAAAGCCGCTCGTATGATGTGAAAGCAGAAGCGAAAGAGAAGAATAAAAATGCGCAGCAACAAAAATAATAGCTAAACCCGCTCTTAGGTTGAGTGGAAAAGGCCAGATTCTAACGGAAAGCAAGCGGAAAATAGCGGGCAGCGCGAATTATTAATTTTTATTTACATTTACTACATTTTCAGATTTGTTTTAATTAATAACTTTGAAACTTAGTAAATAGAATTATTTCCATTCTCATTAGTACATATGTTTGTACATATGTATCTCCTGTTAGTTATTCTTTTTGTTTGGCCAAAATTGATCAATTCCCAACGATCAAAATGCTAAATGCTTGGGGTTTAGCTTTATTATTTCTAAAGCCAGCTCTTTCTGCTCACCACTGATTCGGTCAGTGCGAGAAAGAGACGTAATGTGTGAGAGCTATAGAAACTGCCGATCTGCCGCTCTCGAGTGAAAACTCACGGCGTGAGGGAAATTGTGCTCACTTTTATTTCTTTTCTGTGCTCTCTGACTAACGCTTCTCTCTGCCCGATTCGGATTTTACACAATTTTACTTACCGAGTGCGAATTCTACCCATTGCTACAATTCACACTTTACGTTAACCGCTAAATGTGCTCAATTGTGCTCACTCTTGCTTCCTCTCTCTTTTCGTGTGCTCAACCGTGTTCACTCTTGTTCTCTCTCTTCGTAAAAACCTATAAATACGAGTGAAACGGCGCATTCGAAAAAAAAAATTCTTCAAAAAATCAGCGAAGGCGGTTGTGTCGCGGATAAATAACAGGAATCAGGAAAAATTAAGTGTACGCTCGCCAGTGAATAATATTGTAATCCGGGTTCCGGAAGCAAGATCTATCAGTTCTCGGTGTGTTGACATAAAGCTAACTAAAGCAGAGTAAAGCCGCTGAATATCCGCAAATATCCAAATCCGAATTAAAGCAATTGGCAATTGGCAGTTGGCGAATTGCATATGCAAATATAAAAAGTGTGCGAACGAAGAAAAGGAGGCGAGAAACCAGCGGAGAAGTGTGAATAAGGAACACATAAAAAAAAGAATAAAACAAAAAATCGTGTAATAACAGTACGAATTCCGAATTCCGATTCCGATCAACGGCAGAAAAACGTGAGCTTCCCTTAATTTTTTGAGTTTTCCCAACGGTGTTTTGTGTTTGATTAACAACAAATTAAGCATAATTAAAGCGTTCTCTTCTACCTACCTCTCTCACTCTTTCTCTCTGTTTCTCCTATTCTCTGTATTTTCTGTGTATTTTACCCCAACCGGCAAAAAGCCGTCGCGTGTTGCTGTCTGTCTGTGTTCGTGCTTGTGCGAGGGTGTGAGAGTGAATGTGTGTGTGTGTGTGTATTGTATACAGCTTTTTTACACTTTGTGCGAAAAGAGGAACGAAATAAGTCGAGAATCCAGAATCTCCAGAGCAGCAGCCGCCAACAACAATAACAACATCCACTCAAATTGATTTTTGTTCTCCTGTCCTCCGCTCTCCTTCCGCTGCATCCCTTCTCCTTCTCCCCCGCCTCCTTTGCTCTCCACCGTTGCTATTCTTATTCTTATTCGCCTTGTCGCGTTCTCGCTCTGTTGTTTTGCTGTTCTTTGTTGTTATTGCTGATTCCCTTTGTGCGCCTGCATTCGTGCTGTGATACCCTGTAACTGAAACTTTGAAACGGTCTGATAAGGCCTAGTGCCACCCTTATCTCACCTATGGCCAAAACCCCGAATTGGGGGTATAAACGGTTGGCGTTTTACGCGCATTTCCTTAACGAGGTCTGGATTTTGCAGTTGCCCCCTCCGCCCGAAAACCAGTCCGACATGCTCTCTATACCCTGGGCACGAAAAAAGGTTGAAAGAAGAAAAAACGCGTCTCTGTTTTACGCGCGTCTTTCTCGCTCTCGCAAACTCTCTGAGCGCAAGTCGCTCTTTACGCTCAATTGTTCAATTGCCAGACAAACTGGCTCTGAGTGCACTGGTGTTCGTGTGTGTGTGTGTGGCGTCGCAGTGTTGCAAAGCGCTGTCCAGTTGGATTTATAATTTCTAATTGGGCAAAGCCCGCGTTTTTCATTGTCTCCTTTGGCCACCGCTCTGCTTTGTTGTTTCGCATATTCTCCATTCTCCAGTCTCCGACCGGCTTATAAGAATCCATTCTTGGCAGCCCTTTTTCCTTATGCGCATTTTCGGCGCTGTGTTTAATCACTTCCGCTTCGTCAAACGAAAAAAAAGGCGTTGCCATTGCTCCTTTTCGCCATATATTCGCACCCACAACTTTATATATACATAAATATAAGTCTTATCAGAGACCCTACCAAGGCAACAAATTCATCCCGAGCAATAAAAGGAAAAATATAATAATAAGAGAAAAAGGAAACTTTTTGCAGCTTTTTTCCGCACTTCCCCATTGTTATTGTTGCTGCCTGCAGCTGGGGAAACTCAACAGTGATTACTTTTCGCTCGCTGCACTCGAAGACGGATTTGAATCCGCCGCTGTTCTACACGGAAATAAAAATCGTGGTCCATTTTCCAAATATCTAGAATAAAAAATGTTTTATTATAAGATTTGAACGTAGAATTGGTTTTTATAACAAAAAAGGTGTAGAGTTTAGTTTAATTTTAACGTTATTTTCCCAGTGCAGCTTCCCTGAAAACCCTACTCGCTCCTCCCCTTTTCCCATTTATTATTGTTGGGGAATATCATTTACTATATTTACGAATGCGGCGGTGGGAGATGCTTTGGGAGTTCAGCTCAGTTGTAATTATTCCGTTCGATTATTCATAGCCGCCAATTAGTGCTGAATTAATTGCATTACACGGAATCAGCTGAGCTATTACTCAACAGAAATCCAACTTGATCATATACATTTTCTGCGAGAATTTCATTTTCATTTCAATTAATGGAGAAATGCGAAACTTGAAAGTAAAAGTTATATCATCTAGATTAAATTAGCAAATGTATATAAAAAGTTACTAATTAAATTAGCACGAATTAAGTTGATGTCGGCAATGATCGGATGAAAAGTAACTGACACATGAAAAGGTTTTTATAACTCTTACTTTTGTTACTGAGCTAAAAGTAAATTGGGTTTGACAGTTGACACACAAATTTTTTAATCTTGTTTATTGGTAAACTTAAATTTTTAATTCCAATTTGTATATTCTATATCTAAAAAATGCATAATTAAACCAGAAAAAACGCAGTATAAATAATGGAGCCACTAATTATATATTATTATTAATTATACTATATACTATTCATTTGCTCTATTGCTCTACTTATAACACTTAATTAACCATATCTTTTTATGACTAACCAGATCGTATATTTGACTTGACTAACGATGAAGTAAATGTATACAACATTAAGGTTTGAGGTTCAGGTATTGTTCAGAATGTGCGTCAAATATAATGAATAACAGATTGATTTGTGATTATACGACTTTTGAAATCGATCAGTAAGGGACTAAGGCTATACTCAAAGACCAATCAATGGTGGTGTCAGTTGTAGGTTTAATATTGGTCCTTAAATAAATAAAGTTTTGCATCAGAATGAACTACTTTGAAGATAAAATAAGAAATAAATAAATTACTACAATAATTTTAATAAAATCCTGTAAGCAGTCAAGAATGACTTACTCCTAAAGTTATATTTCTTATAGATTTTAACAACAGAAAACAGTTTAAAAATAGATTTCTTTAGATTTGTGAAATGAAAGTATTTCCCATTTCCCCGACTTAATCTTAGCCAATTTCTCTGATTTTGATCTCGACTTTAGCTGTACGGCTTTTCGCTTTTATTCTGTTTGCTTGTTGGCTTAATTTTCCTCTTAGGCCTGTGTATTTGCACCTCCTATGCAATCTGCACTTTTTTTTTCGCACTCGTCAACGTCATCACCGCGTTTACGTTGCTTTCTTTGTTGTGTGCATTTTCCTTGCCATTTTCCATTTACTTTGCTCGGTCGCTTCGTTCGTTTCGTTGCGTTGCGTTTCGTTTCTTTTCGTTTCTTTCGTTCTGCTGCGTTGGATTTCAACCTGTCAGGCGGGCGCCAGGGGGGCGGTGGGTGGTGTATATCCACGTGTGTGTGTGTGTGAGTGCACTGCAGCAGATTGAGGCCTGTACTTTGTTGCACTTTCTTGCCTTTTGCATTTGCCTTTGGCTCTGCCTCGACTTTGCCTTTGCTTTGCCCGCCTGCATTTTCTAACTGGTTGGTCTAGGACCCATCGTCGCTAAGTCGTCGCCATCGCTGCCAGTCTGCTTCTGCTTCTGCCTCTGCTTGGGCTGTTGCAGTCTGTAGTATGTAGTCTGTAGTCTGTAGTCTCTAGCCCGTAGACTGTAGACTGTAGGCCGTTGACTGCATTGAGTGGCGTCGCCTTCCAAGCCCCTGCAACGCCCATCCACCCCCTTGTGTCCCGCCTTTTATCGTTGACCCTGCGCGCCACTTATTGCTGCATTTCTCTTTGCCGGCATCTTCTCCTGCTTTTGGTGGTGCTCATAGCTGGTGGTAATGGTATGATGATGATGGTAGAGCTGCCAGTGGTGCCACAGTAGGCATTGCATTTCTTTTGGCTTCGAAGCCCCACCAGAGCCAAGTACTCAACCCGTTTTAGTGGTGGTGGTGATGTGACAGTGGGTCCTCCATGCGAGGACAGGGTGTAGCCATAGAGGTTTTTCTAAACGAAATCGTTTTTAAAGGGTTTTACGGAAAGTTTCCAGGCTTTCTTCACTATTATCTATTTTTGGCAAAGTCTTTTTATATATTTATATTTAGAAATCTTTAGCTCTTGATATTAATATTTTTAAATTTATTTAACACTTCATATGCAGAAATGACATCTAAATCTGTTACTTTAAAGAGAATATCATTTAAAGCCTCACAATCTCATTAATCCTGGTAATAAATCATTCTTCGAGAGTTCCAAATGAATGCATATCCATTATATTGATTGTTTTTTTAACCATAAGGATTTTCCTCCCTGGATGTGTATTTGTGGCTTCTTATATCGAGCTTCTACTGTTGGTTAGAAGTGGGCATAGGCTCTTTCTGTAAGGGCTTTTGGCTGGTGGTGCTGCTGCTACCTTGCCACTTAACCGCTTTTCCGTCTTTTGTCTTTTGACACTCTCCCCAAAAGGAGGAGGAGGAGCAGGAGGACTGGGGCGTGTAGGAGCAACCACCTGACCTGCCAGCCAATTGCCGTATGCCACCAAATGTCATTTAACCCACCCGCTGTCGCAGCCACCCACTCGAGCGGCACACTCTTGTCCGTCCGTCCGTCTGTCCGCTCTCTTGGCTGGTGAAATATGCAAGGCAAATGTAATCATTATTGATTTTGTGGTCTCACTGGAACTGAGAACTGAACCGGGCTGCCTGGTGCCTGCTGGTAGGAGGAGGAAGGACAGGGGGCAGACTGGGCATTCGCACACATTAGTATGTTAGATTATCCAAGTCGTTGCTGCTGAGGCTGCTTAAATATGCAAAACGTTGACGATCCTTGGGGTTGGAGGTAGATATAGAGGCATGAATGGGGGTGCTTAAGGAGACCAAGGACCCGTCACACACACATTAGAAATTTAACAGGTTAATGTCCAAAGTCGTAAACGAGACCATTTATTTATGGCCACATTCTGACTCCGTCGGGTTCTCCTAATTTTCATAAAATATATGAGGCTACCCCGCTACTCCGCTACCCTGTTACCCAGGACTTGCACACTCGAGCGTGTGCGTGTCGTGAACATAAAAATCTGTAAAACAGACGCTTGCCTTGAGAGACCTTGAAGGGCTTTGATAATGACTGCTGCCTCTCCTCTTTAACCACCCCATGCCCAAGCACATGCCCATCTCATCCTCGTCCTCGTACTCGTCCCAAACCCATCCCCGTTCGCACCCCCTTTGTGCCAGCATAAGCTTTATGTTGTTGAGCTCCTTTTGGGGGTTGGAGAAGAGCTCGTTTCTTTTTTCGGGCCAGCTGTCAGATTTGTCAAAGGAGTGAAGGACTCGAGCGACTTGGGGCAGCTTATATGGCAGGAAGTTACTGTGGCGGCGGCGGCGGCGGCAACTCAGGAGTACAGGAAATGCATGAGGTTTCTTCGGGGAGGCAAAAGAAAAAACGTATCTGGATTTGTTGGGAATGTATCTATCAATCTTCATAATTGCAAGCGAAGGGTAAAAGCTCTAGAAAATGCAAGTATTTTTCACTGGTACGCCGTCACTCTGCAAATGGCAAATACTTTTCGAATTTCCAGCAGTACAGCCATTATTCAGGAAAGAAAAACAACTAAGCGAGCTTGAGGGAAAACTTTCTGTCAATCTTCCAAATTGATAATAAAAAATGTATCTCAAGCAGCAAGGTTGATTCACTTATTCCATGTTTGTGGCAGTTGGAAAAGTATATTTCTACATAAAATGAAAGCTTTTATCAGGCTCAAACAACATGTCAAAATTCCTGAAGTACAAACATTATTCCAGCACTAAAGTTGAAATTGTCTTGCAAATTCCCATAAATTGATTATGAAAAAGTGTCTTGAAAACAGAAACTATTCCATGACATCCCGGATACATTTTCCCCTCTGGCTTGTTCTTTTTTGATTTTATTTCTTGGCAGTTAAGGAAGTATTTATCAATTCAAAATGATATCTGGTCAATCTACAAAATATGCGCAATCGTTTCAGTTCAACCAGTTTGATTTGCATCTCGAAATGTATCTGCAGTCGGGAAAACCAGTTGGGTTGGCACACATTAAGACCGAAAATAGCTGAGATTTCATCAATGCTGCTGTTACTGCTGACAGTTGCGAAAATGTATTTGCAAAGTTGGCCAAATTGCATCTCGGCCTGGAGAAATGCAACTGCAGCAGAGCAAATCAGACAGTCGGCAGCAGGCAATCGTTTGCGCTAATCAAAAACGCATCCGGAGACACGGACCATCATCCATCCGCTCCTCCATTTCTTCTCTGTTGCCATGCTCCATCTCCGATCCATCCAGGCAGTTGTCCATCTACTCAATCAGTGGCACGACCATTTCTAGGAATTTTGTAAGCCCAACATAGTAGCAGCACCACCAGCTGTCTTTCGATGCTGTTGTTGCTAATTACCACACAACCAAATAGCAAGCCGCAAAAAGGCAACGCAACAGCAGCGGCAAACTGCAATAAACATTGATTTTTCCAAAGACGTCGAAGCGGCTTTACCACTTGGTGTCGTTTACCGATTTGGTGTCGTTGATGGGCCATATTTGGCAGAAGCGAAAAACGCTCAAGATTTTTCATTCCCAAGAAATGGCAAAAAAGCCCAATTTGTCCGAGTCCAACCACAATGCTTATTAAATCTGGCAAACCATCCGGTTGTGACACTATCGACAAGATATCGCAAATAAATCGTTTCGGTCTATGTGTGGCTTAATAACAATATAACGATGATATAAATAATAATATGCGTAACGCGCATTTGAATTGACATTATCAATTTTATTTATTTGATATTGGTATTATTCTTTCGAAGTACTTTTGTAATAATACTTTTAAAAACCACTTTAAATAGATCTTATAATATTATCGAATATTGTCAAAATACTTTGCTTATAATTCAAGACAGCTTTATTTACCAAGTGAGTGAGGTAATCCAAGGAATGTAGAAAAAATCAACCGTTTTATTTCCGTTGTTCCAGTTTTTTTCCACCTGACACACCACCTGGCGTTAGTTGCATCTTTACTTTATATCTCGAATCTCGAATCTCTCATGCCAAATGTCAACGTATCAATTCCGTTCGCACATCCCCCGTGCGAAACAATGTGTATCTGAGAGATACACTGATAGGCAACAAATCTTCGGGCACGTCAGCAAATTAAACAATTCTAAACGGGTCGACATCGGCAGAGACTTCGACCTGTTTATGCAAATCAGACGAGAGGCCGAGAATATCTTGTTCGCAAATTCCTATACAAAAAGTTGATCAAAAATATACAAAAGCGCGAAAAAAAATTAAATAAAATAAATGATGAAAACATTTTTATTGAGTTAAACTGCCTGCAATGTGTGGGCTGGCCTATAAATGTTTTCAACGAAGAGAACCCGAGAAAAGAGGAGAATAATAAGGAGGGGGATACGCGGTGAGTTGAGGTGGAGGGAGGGCCTTTTCAATTGCGGGGCGTACAAGATTATTAAGGCAATTTGATGATTAATACTTGTAGTTCGTAATAATGGAAGCGTATCGAGGATGGTGGGAGATCGGGCTGGATTTTTCTTACCGGTGATTTTATTTATTAGCTTTTATATTTTTGATGTTATTGATAACACTGATAAAATTAGGTTTAAGATTATCATTTATTTTAGAAATTTGGCCAAAGATTTAAAATAATTCGTTTATGCTTTCAAAATAAATTTTCTTCATGAATGCTACCAAAGATAGCTTAAGCTATTTTCCTTGTCAAATATTTTCCGTATTTGTTGACGCTTTTTTGCTTTTTCTAAAAAGGCAATAAACCCTAAGTAACTTTTAATCAATGACTGAGTAGATAAATTTAAAATAGTTGTATAAATGAAATTTGTACTCTAAACGTGTGTATTTTTAGATGTTCTGCTACACTCTTTCACTTTATTTGCACTTTTACCTTTTTCTTATTTGGCAAATGATGCTTTGCTTGATTTTGTGTAAACATTTTGTTCGCCAATTAATTATTTAAACGTGACGCATCGCTGAAAAAGTAATAGAGAGGGCTTTGTTTTACTCTCTGGCGGTGTCTGTGGAAATGCTCTCCAGCCCGGAGCTTGATAAACAATTATGATGGCTCTCTAAAAACGCCTTCTGTTTCTGTTTATTTGGTTTTAAATGTTTTTCTGTTTTTCGCTGTTGCTTTTTCGCTTTTGATCAAGTAAACTAAATGTGTTGTGTGTGTATGTGTGTGCCTTAGTTGTTGGTTTTGGTTTTGTTTATGTGTCGGCATTTTCATTCATAGTCAGTTGGACGGACGGACAGACAGTTTTAGATGATAAATCTTTTTATGCGAAAGGCAGCACGCGCTATTTTTTATATACTCACGCTGTATTTCAGTATCTGTATCTGTACTGTACAGCTGAGCCAAAGCTGGGTGTGTGTGTGCCCCGTGTGTGCGTTATAGCATTATCATTAGCTCTTGGGATTTTGCTCTCTGCCTCGGAATTGGACTCTCAGGCAAGTTCATTAACTTTTCGGATTGTGCGCGGGGGCAACAATTTGTCAAAAATTCTGTCAGACATGCGATTTTTTAATTATTATTTTATATAGCCCCGATTTATGTGCACATTCATTTCATTCGTTCATATTTTGTTTATTTCTCTTTGCCCATTCCCATCCCAAGCTGACCCACATGCGTTGTGTGTGAGTTGTGAGCATTTCTCCTCCATAATTCTCTATTTATGCTTGACATGCGAGAGCTGCCAAATAAAAGTTTGCCCAAGCAATTAAGAAGCCCCAGACAAAGTTGTGTCCGGTTTTAATTTTTGGAGTTGTCTTTGATTAGCTGCTGCTGCTGCTGCTGCTGGCCCACTTGACCAAATGGATGGACATACTAACTGAATAACTGACTAAGAGACTTGCTGACTGACTGACTGACTGACTGACTGACTAGCTACCTGCTGAGCTGGTTTACTTTAGTTTTTAACATCTGTGTGTTTAGGGGTTACCGGTACCAGTTCCGTTTCGTGGTCGCCCCAAAGTGACGTCAAATTGTTTTGAACCAGAAGAGGTGAGGCTTAGTTAACCATCTGAATATGAGACAACAGCGGATTATGCCATTAATCGTATTATAATCATGCGAATACTGGTGGGAAAATGCATATAGCCTGTCTTAGGGGTCCGGTTCAAGGGTGTCCAAACTAGCGGTCCTATAAAATTAGCATAGAAATGAACCGGATCCGCACAGCGAATTCACCTGTCTAATATTCGTAGTTTCCTTGATTGAAGAAGATTAAATCAATAATATTATTTGAAATAGAACTGGGAAAACAACGATAGGACAACTGATAGTTCATGGCTATTTATATTGAGTTTCAGAATTATTTTAAATAATTAAAACACAAGTTGTCGTCTTTATAAAATAATTTTCCTTTTACTATAACATGACTTTATCATCTCTTGATATACCATAGTTCATTGGCTAATGGTTTTTATCAAATTTAAAGTAATTTTGGTCCTAATATACGCACTGTCTTGTATTGCGCTGGGAGTAATTTTCCGTTTCCTGGCCTAATCTAAACATTGAAAATGTGTTTTCCAACAGCTGGTCGTTCGGTCGGTCGGTCGGTCTTCCGAAGCAAAGTAACCCAACGAACCGCATGAGAAAAATTCCAATAAATTCGTCTTTTAGCGGCCAAGTTTGTTTATCTTTCAGATACTTTCCGTAGCTCATTTAGTTTTCCTTCAACTACAACTACAATTTATTCACTTCGCCTTAGTTGCTAGTGAATTGGAAGTTTGTGCTTCAGTGCATTTCATATGCAAATGTTTCCGGTGGAGGAGATTCTGATTTATTTATTTAAATACACATAGATGTTATATGTATTTCTACTTGCCTTTAAACACATATTTACTATATTTTCTGTTTTCTCTCTCGTTTCAGGTACGTGTCCCGTCCATACATTAAATATTCTTAAATTGTTGTGCCAACGAATTTTGAAAAACATCATCTCTCGTGTCGTGTAAGATTTTTGCCCCGGCCATAAAACGTCTGGCTGGGAATAGATTTCTCGGAATGAACTGCTTTCCAGTAGCACAGATGTTTTAGTAATTACGGCATTCATCAGTCTAGTTGGCTAGCAAGTGCTTTAGCCATCAACAGATTGGGATTAATCATGGGAAAATAATGGTTATTGGATTGGACATGGAGATAAACGACTAGGGATTACCTTAATAGAGGCAGCATGTGATAATGGGCATGGATAATAGGATCCTACTCGAAGGAATTTTAATTATATCCGGAAACTGATAAGATTTCCCCATTCCAGATAGTGTGTATTTCATTTTACACATTTCTTTTCTGGGCTAGTAAGGTTTACTGAACTTTTGGCCAAATCAATTGGGCAATTTTGGCGCAACAAAGTCGGGGCGTATAATGATAATAATATTTGAACAATCAGGTTTATAATGGACTGACTTCAGGCGTGTCTCTAAGAGGGGTTAACAATTTCCGGCCCAGAAAGAGAGACTGAGGAAGTTGCTTATTTTCCACTGCGGATTTCTTTACGTGAGTCGCTCCTTTCAATCAATTTGCTTCGGGAGCGGATTTTAAGAGCAGGCAGCGAGCGTATAAGTTTGATGGCTGACAAATAAGTAACAGAGAAATTGTTGAAAATTCATTTTTCTCCGGCTGCCGGGGAAAAACTAGTTATTCCTGCAGCTCCTCTGGCTCTGCGTCACAGTTTTTCGTTTTTTTTTTTGGGTTCAAGAAAAGTTTTCCCAGCTCTACGGCAAAAAGAGCTCGTGGTTATCCAGTAGCAAAAAACTCGTATCATGGCCGAGAGTCAGCCCCTCCTCCTTCGTTCCTTCCTCTGCCTCAAACTTTTCCATCATAATCTACTTAACTTTTGCTGCAATCAATTGCAGACTTTTGCAGCAGCGTTGCGCCGCCTCATTGCATTTTACACAGCCTCTTCACAGCGATTTCTTTGTGTAGATACAAAACGAACTGAGATAGATACTTTGCCTCCGCTTTTCGTATTCGCATTCGCAGTCGTCGTCCGTTAATAGAAAAGTTGTCAATGTTTTTGCTAGACGGGAATGGAAGTGGGGATGTGTCAGGCGTTCTTATCTTATCACTTTGCCAAAAGGCGGAGGGAGGTGAAGTTGCCACATTCTGCCGCCGCTGCTGCTGCCTGTCGTTTGCATAGACCGGGTGCTGAGGATGCATCTGCGTTTCGTCCGGTTTCAGATACGGCCAGAACTGCAGATACTTGTACAGGCAAGAGTCATCTAAATAGATACACGGAGAGAGCGCACACACAAAAGCTTTGCAGATATAGATACAGCCCACAGGCGGCACATGCACTCTGTAGATACAATATCTTATAGATGCATTCAAGCGTAATTGTTGTTACCTATCCCAAGCTTCCTTCTCTCTCTCTCGCTCTCTCTCTCTGTCGCTCTCGTTGAGCTTGTTAATAATATTGAAGAAAAACTGTTGTCTGCACCGAGCGTCGAAGGTTATACGGTATGTATGTACGTACAAAGTCTATAGAGGATCAAACAAGGGGCAATGTTCTTTACTTTGTAAACGGCGGAAAATGATTTTGCTTTTAGGGCAACATGGTGTGGGGATGAGTAAACGGTGAGAGGTGTTACGGGGTGTTTTCTATTTAGAATTTTAATCTAAAGAAGTTTCTTGAATCGCAGTTTATTTGAGAATAGAATATTTATTCTATATCTTAGTTACAAATCGTTAAAGTAACATGTTTTTTAACGCTTTAAAATTGATTTATTAGCCTAGGGTTACAGTTCAATTTAAATGGTTTGCTGCCTCTACATTTGTATCTTTATATTTCTGGCGGCTAATCAACTTTCCTCGCAGCGTTTTTGCGCTGTGACCTGCTTAGTCATCTTAGAGCTAAATTCCCAGCCCTCAATTCGGAGGCTTGGGTCAGGCCGTATTGAACCCTTATGCCCCCCTTCCTCCCGCTTAAGCCGTTTATCCGAGTATCTCGTTTTTCAAAATTGGCACATGAGTATAGTATCTTTCTCTCAATATCTCTCTTTCTCTATTTCTCTCTGTTTATCCGTCCCTTTCGGTCGCTCTTTCGATTTAGTTTTGAGTTTAAGGCTTTGTGCTCTGCTGACTTTTGGCTAATTGTTTGCTGCTGTTTTTGTTAGTGCTGCTATTGCAATTGCTGGTGGGGCAGTATCTATCTATCTATCTATATGGGCGAGTAAGTGGATGTATCTGCGAGTATCGAATATCCATTCGCCAGTGAGTGTGCATTGTTGTCTCTCGTTTGTGCACATAATTGTAATTGATAGTTTGACTTTTGCAAAGCCTGGGATAGAGATAGATATAGCGAAAGAGAGAGAGAGAGAGAGCTACAAATGCAATGGGTGAGTGCAATGTGCATTAGTTAAGGGCTCTGTTTACGTGTCTTCCAAGTTGTTTTTTTACTGTTGTTGTCTGTGACACGGTAATTGGATAGCTACGAAAATAGTGCAACCAAAAGACCTTCAGCCAGACTTGGGACACCGCCGTCGCTATATCGTAGCTTGAACTGTGATATTTTCCGCATTGAACCTTTTTTTGTATGGTTGCAAACCAGTTTTCCAAACGCAGAGAGACATTACTCATACGCCAAGTGGAACATTAGCACCTCTCTCTATGCCTCTCTCTCTCCCTATCTGTGTGTTCTAAGCTAAATTATGTGCATTTCAAATGTGTAAGCAATGGAAAAAAGTTCATTCTCCTCCTTGTGCTTGGATTTTGTTTTTATTGCTATTGTTCTCTATGGGCAAGCTCAATCAAATGTTTAACTTGGCTTCGTCTTATCCGGCTTGCACTGGGAATAATATTGATGATTTTTATTACCTTTTTGTAGTAATAGATAAAGAAATAAGTAAAAAAAAAACAATTAGATATTGTAAACAAATCTTCAAGTGTCACATTTTTAGACTCGAAACTTTTGGTGTCTTGCTTTTGCCTTTGTTTAGACTGATAATATTTTTTGTGCAGTGCATGTGCAATGGAAAATCGTATCTGTTATGTGTGTTTCTTCGCTTCTCGTTCCGTTGGCTACTTGCGCTCTTGCTCTTCTTCAGCTGCTTGCTGTTTTTTCTTATATTTATTTTTTTTTTGCGTATATCAAGCGTTCATTGCCCGCGATTTGCTGTGCCTGCTTTTTTCCTGCCCCCTGTGTGTGTGTGTGTGTTTGTGCCTTTGGCTTTGCTGCATTTTGATTTTATTTCATTTTATTTTTAACGTACACACAATTTGTTAATCTGCTTTTTTTTTGTTCTTTGCTCTTTTCTTTTTTTTTTTTTGAATTCGCATAACTTTGCATTTGTGACGATGTGAAGATGGGGTGAAAATGGTGGAAAATAGGAGGTTAGTGGTTGCACCGAGGTGCAGGGGATAATGTTTTAACAATTGCCCTGTGAACCCCATGTGGAGCATATCGTTCTCCTCAAGGTCACACCATGTTGACCTTCTTTTGCATAATTCTTCTGTCATGGTTGAATAGATGCGGGAATAAGAACTTAAAAATAAAATTGAAATTGATAGCTATGACTATGTTTTGAAGGGGAGTAAGAGCTATGTGAAATTTAAATGTAGCCGGTTTTTTTTTTCTTCTTTGAGAAAAATGATTAATTAATTATATTTTAGAGCATTTTTCATTAAGATAATAGCTAGACATAAAAACTTTAAACTTCTATTATAATATAATTAAAGTTTTTTCCTTCTCTTCCAAAGTATGCTTTGTTTATTTTCTGTTTTCTATTTTTAACAAGCCATTTAAGATAATTACTTGTCGTATTACAGATAAGATCGTTTTCTGATTGAAACGTATTGTTCCCGTTATCGGTAGTTTTTATGACCGATTATAAAACTGTATTCTACAAGTGTGCTAACATTGATGATATGTTCAAAAGTAAAACTATTTTATTATAGGTATTTATATATTTATTAAATAAACAATATAAATAATGTTTTTCTATGCAGAAATCACCACAGGTTTCATTTCGGTGTAAATTATATCTGTCATTTTTTAGATTTACCTTGTTCTTGTTCTTAGATGGCTATAAACTATTTTTTTTATTGTTGCATAGTGTACTAATTGAAACTGTTTAGGGCAACTATTACTACATATTTATCGCAATGGTAGTTCACCTTTCCCTTTCCCACTTGTGTGATTACTGATTTATCTCCCTAACGGTTGATTGCTTATCAATTTATTGCGGCTAGTCGCAGTTGTTTTTGTTGTCCGTATGACTTGCCGGTTATTCAGTCATTTAATCAGTTGGTAAACTCTATATAGTATGAATGAGCTTTTTAATACACGGTACTTGAGGGTATATACGGGATATATTACCTAATATATAACTGAAAAGGAAGTCTTTAATTTATAAACGTAATCCAGTTCTAGGTCTTCCGATATAATATAATATGATATAGTTTTATTGTTGAACAGTATGAAAGAAAACTAAAGTCTACTAATTCAAACTTGAATAAGAAATAGTTCCTTTAATTTCCAAACATATTCTATAATATTATTTACACGTCAAAATTCAGCTTGTTAAGAACTAATGACCGGGTATTTTATGGCCGAGGCATATTTTTCCTTTTTATATTATATTTATAGAGCGCCCGCTGCGTGTAAGTTCAGACTTTTTAATGTACTTCAGTTACAGTTGTGATCAGTTCTTTTGTCTTGTCTTTCCTTCTGTATTTAATTTGCAGCTTTAATTTAACTTGGACGAAATCGAAATTCAACCACAAAAGCAAGGGGCGATAAAAGCGGTTTCGCATTTTATTTTAAATTCTATTTTTATTTACTTGCCCATGCGTTTTGCTTTGCATTTTGCCTTCGCTTCGCTTTGTTTTTTCTGTTGCTGCTGCCGCTTTGCCTTTTTTGCATTTTTACTTTGGCCTGCCAACTATTTTTGTTTACTATTTACTTTGTGTTGTTGTCGCTCACTGTCCCCGCCGGCATTTGCACGAGGTGGAGGGAGGAAAGCATAATGGGTGGGGGCACAAGGGGGGTTCAGAATAGAGCAGAGCGGTGAGCTTAGTGCGTTGATTTCCCGACCTAGCCGGCGACAATATTTGTTGTGCACTCGACGCAAAAGCCGCCGGGAGAGGAACGAGTATAAGGCGACAGGGAAGAGGAACAGGGAGCGTAGAGAGGTAACCAGGATCCACAGAGGCGTCGGTGATGCAGTGGGGGGGCAGGCAAGGGAAGCAGACAAAGGCCAATGGGAAGGCAGTCGTCCGTCCGGTATTCCTGGCACTAGACATAGGCATTTTTGCGGTTACAGTGGGTGTAGGGTTTACAAAATATTAAAAAAATAATAAAGTTGTTATAGAAAAATACGTTTTCATAAAAATCTGCAAAATAATTATATAATTTAGGAACATTTTACTTTAAAAACATTTCCTTGCTAAAACTTCAAATTACAATCAACGCGTGTTGCCTCTTATTACCTATCGGTTTCAGTCTTGATTTTCTCTACAGAATTGTAATTCCGATCTAGTTCTCAACTTTCTTTCACATCACATGACATGACACAATTTTGTGCGGAGAGAAATAATTTAGCTACGATTGGGAATTACGCCGCAATTCCCGTTCCGACCACAAAAAGTTTCCCACACCTGATTGTTTATGGTTATGGCCTCCACTGTGCCGGCTCTGGATCTCTCCTCTTTGTGCTGAAACACAACTCCCCCTTGCCACGCCGCCGCCTCTGCTTCTGCCGGCCTGCCAAATGAGTTTTGTAGTTGCTGCTGCTGCTGCTGCTAGCCTAGGTTGCATGCTACTCGCAACGGCGCAAAAGTTCCTAGACCACTCAAAATAAAAAAAAAGAAATAAAATAAAAAATAAAAAGAGCACAAAATTTATATGCGCCGTCGCGCATGCAGTCGCTGCCTCCGTTGCTGTCGCAGTCGCAGTCGACGTCGAATGTTGACACGTACGACGAAGTCGCGCCTTGTATGGCTTTCAATGGCAAGCAGATTATTAATATTGCAAGTGTGTTTGTTGTGTGAGTGCGGGGGGAGCCAGAAGGTGGGTGGATCGGAGCATCCGAGCCTATAAATGTGTTTTGGCATTAGGACCACGGGTTTATCTGCCTCTAAGACGGCAAATCTGGGTGGATTAGGCGAGTATTTTACAGTTGGAGTGCATCGATTGTTTATAGAACTGGTTATATAGTCGAGCCTCTTTACTTGGAGTTTATAAAAAATGTTGCAAGCTTAGTAGATTAAATAGTAATTGTAAGAAAAGATAGAGTATACTCATTTATCTTCTTATTTAAAAGGTTAAAATGTAACCAGAGTCATTTACTGTTAAAAATATATTCTTTTATTTATAAAAGATAAAAAAAATTATTAAATAATATGATTCTGTGCCTGTTTAACTAAAGGTGTCTTATTAAAGCTATCAAAAAATTTCCTTAAAGAATATATTTATAAATCTGAAGATTTATTATTACTCCTTATAAAATATGGAAATTTTAATGATAAAAGCCCAAGTTTTGTACATATAAAAATGTCTATGTACATTTAAAGATTTAATTTTTTAGATTTTTCTAGCAATCACGATAGTAGATGATCCGCTGACTGCTAGAAATAATTGCAAATCTTGCTATCCCCCTCTGGCAGTCACTCTTTCTTCGTTTCGCTTCTCTGTTTCTTGGCCGTAGGGCAACATCATTATCGGTATGAGAACTTCATTATCAACTTGGCAGAGGACGCATATCGCACATTGCCATTGCTCACTGCAAACTGCATACTGCACATTGCACATGGGCAACGTCGACATGCGCCTCTTTTGTCTGTTGACTTCCACTTGCCCAAGTATGTGTGAGTATCTGTGTTCCTGCACATATATAAATATATACGTATATAGAGATATATATGCTTGTAGCGGGCATACTCCATTCCGTATACAGATGTGTACATATCTGGGTATATATTGCGACTGTGTCTGCGCTTCAGAGTTGTATAGCAATTGAATATTTGCAAGAGATTTCCGTTCATTAAACCCGACAGCAGCCGCCGCAGAAGGCAGCGGCAGCACCAGCAGAGTCAGGAGTATAGAAGGCGAACGAGAGGGCTATAGCCGAGAAGAAAGAGGTGGGAGAATAACCGTAGGCGGACTATTGGGGACCCCAAAGGGGATACCCCTCTAGAATGGGAGCCCTAGTGCTTGTTCTCCTAGCCATCATCATCCGCTTGCCGCTGATGATTTTAATTTTTATTTCATACTCCCTCGGAGCGGAGAACAAGATAAGCAATCCGGAGAGAGAAAGAAAGAGACAGAAAGGCCGAGCAAAAGAGACGGCAAGCTTTGGCTATAATTAAATTCCTCTTTAAAGTTTCTCGCTGCGATTTTCAGCATTGCAGTTTAGCGAAGGAGAAAAAGGGGGTCGAGAAGAGCATTCGATGCTTTCTAGGGGTTTAAATATTAAAGAAGTTCAAATTTAATGTGCAAAATTTAAGAATTTAAGTTTGATTTAATATAACTAAGTAAAGTATAGTAAAAACAAGTGCTTCCACCATGTAAAGCTCATTAGCATTAGCTGATCGGTAGAAATGAGTTATAACTTGGTATGAGTGTGTGCCCAAGGACTTTAAATCGTCGACCTCTACCCAAGGTAGATGATGCCCAAGTTCTTGCCAAGGCTTTGCCCTTTCTAAGTTCAACATCAGTGTAACAAAAAAGTTGTTGAAATTGGTAAGAAGAGATTAGCCTCGCCGCGATGAGCAACTTTGGCCCAAAACGCGCTACAAATGAAGTGAACTTCAACTACAGCCGAGGGGAGATTTCGACTCTGATGGGTTTTGCTCTGCTTGCATATTGATTGAAAGTTCATTATATCAGCAGATTCCCCAGAATTGTATCTAGCAGCAGCAGCAGTTGTAGGAGTAGCGCCCCATTCAAAGTTGCAGCCTCCCATCCATCCAAAAAGTCTGCAGCGAAAAGTTTGACAAGAAGTTTCGGGAAGCAACCGCAACTTAAAGTTCAACTTGAGAAAGTTTTTGGGATTGCTGCGGGAAACTCTTGAGTTTCTTCTGGGAGTCAGCCAGCCAGCCAGCCCACCCGCGTTTCCTGTTTCTAATTGCTGTTGCACGTTGCATGTTCTCGGGTTCATCTGGTGCATGTAAGCTGCTTCCACCAAAATGAAACAAAACCAAATGAAAACCGAAAACTCAAACCAAACCAAACCAGCTTGGTTCGTTGCCCATCATAATACCCTTGAAGGATTCTCTGCGGCGACCCAGGGAGACCAAGAAGAGTTGGGAATGAATGAATGACCGACTACTGATGTGTGCTGCGGCGGAGGCTCCCCAATCCGGATATCTTTGCCGAAGATTGCGACTGCAACTCAACTTGAACCAGGAAAACATGTTTGCAACTTCCAGCCAGTCAGCTCTGTGGCAATGAAAACTGCTGGAAAACTGCGGAATGAGGTAAAGAGGAGGAGTAAAAGGCGAGGAAAAACCTGCAGGTTCCACAACTTTGACTCCGAGAGCTCGCTCTGATGGCAAACAGGCACGCCAAGTTTTCCTGGCCAACCTGCCTCGGCTCCTTGCCCCGTCGTTTCCCGTTTATTCATAGAACATGTTTGGCCATTTTCTGCTGGCTGTCTCTCCATTTCCCTTTTTCCCCCTCAGCTTTCCGCGCCTTTCTATTTTCCTATGCATTTTATGCTGCTTTGGCTTCTTTTCTTTCTTGTCGCTTTTTTTTCTTCTTTTTTTCTTCTTTTTTTTTTTTTGCCCGCTTCAGCATGCATTGATGCATTTTTCTTGCTAACAACAGCCAGTTGTGGCCAGGAAGAGGGCTGGCCGGCCAGCATGCAGGTATGTGTTGTTAGCCCGGTCTGGTCTGGTTTGGTTTGCTTTCTTTCGCTCTCCTAGCTTTTTTTTTGGCCTGGCTTTTCACGTTGTCGTTGCTTGTACTAAATATGCACTAAATGCTATTTATTTCACTAGAGTGTGAGTGCAGGTCCGAGTGTGTGCGAGTGTGTGGCAGTGAAGCAGCATAAGTTCCCGGGCTGGGAAGTGTCTCTCGATCTAAAAGTTGGATAAACGAATTAAAAATGCTCTCGAGTGCAGCCAAAAATTTTGCAGTCGCAGTTGAGTGCATTTTGTATGTGAAGTATATTTAATTTTGAGTTTTCAAATCAAATATATAGTTTAAAAATTTTACAAAATGAATTGAAACTGAGGAGAACACTTCAAATTTAAATGGAGATACTACTCGTTGAGTGCAATGAGTACCTTTTGTAGGGTGTACGCTCTAACCAAAAATGGTTCCCTTGTTAGTGCTACCTAAACCCTCAACCGTGTGTACTATATAGGTATATGTACATATATATTATATCTCCCTTTGGAGTGCCCCGCTTGGCATATTTTCAGCAGCTTCCACAGCAGCTACCCACATATTACCAGCAAGCATTTTGGCTCTGGCAATTATTTCAAAAAGTGATTTTTGTTATACAAAAATATTGCATAACTGCTCTGTGCCGGTCGGTACGGGGGGGATAGCAATGACTGTGTGTATGTATGATTGTGGAGTGTGGGTTGGGTTGGGCTTTGGTTTAGCTTTGGTTTGGGTTTCCATTTTACGTTTTTCGGGTATTCCCCCGTGCGCTGTGCGCTGTGCGCTGCTGTTCTGCTGTAAGCAAACTTTTTGCGGTATTTGTTTTGATTTTATTCTCTCGTTTTTTTTTTTTGCCCCGGAAAAATGTATGAATTTCATGGAAAAGCTCCAACCGAGAGAGAAAAGTATTTCTGAAGTAGTTGCTTTTGTATGGATTCTAAATGCAGCCTTCGTTACCCTTTAAGATGTGGAATTTCGGCCATTTCTCTGGCCCCGAAAATTGAGTTTGCGTTTGTAGATTATCTTCTTTGAACGAGGCCGCCGAACGGCACTCGAAATGTTTTCTTTCTCGCCTGCCAACTTCATCAGCGACTTCTTGTCCAGCTTTGTTTGTTTACCAATTTGCAACGAAACTGAGCCACCAAGTGGAGCTCGGAGTTTGGAGTATCGGGTCTCTGCTTCGAGTCTCGAGTCTCTGCCGACCATCAATCACAGAAGTATCATTTGGCTAGGCCAAAACGTTGTATCTCTTGCCGGCCCCTGGCGCTTTATGGGCTCTTCAAACAGGGCGAAGAATACAACAAAAATAAAAGCAAACTTCGAACAAAGGCATTTTTCAAGCATTTCCTTAAGCGTTTCGTTCAAGTTTCATTAAGCAAACCAAACTTTTAGCACGGGAAAGTACTATATATATAGAGCAGCAACGGATGGAAAAAAAATATATATAAATAAAGGGGCAGGGTAACAAAAGGTTCCCGAAAGGCTGTGGGCACACCAGCCAGCCTTTCCATTATGTGAAGAGCCAAAGCCCAGGCCCGAGCGCCTAAAAGTGCTCTTTATTAAAACCCAATTTGTTATTTATGCTCTGCGTTTTTTAATTAAATTTTTAAACATTTGCCGCACACAAAAATCCCAAAATATATATTGCTCGCCTCTGCCCAGCTCTGATTCATTTATCCTGATATACTCTCGCATATATATATTTTTGTTGCCGCTTTAATTGAAATTCCTTTTTCCGCCATTGCGTTCCTTTTCCCCACAGATTTCCTCTTTTTTTTTTTTTTATTTCACTAAGCCATAATTATATTTCTGGCCAGCTCAAATCCAATAAGCATTATGACTTTGCCGCTTTCGCCGTGCCCTCAAGACATCGTTTGTCCTGGCCTCCGCCCCTGAAATTCAACTCACACTCGTCCCTTTTGGGGGGAAACCCCCGGAAAATTTAATGTACTGCCCATATTTTGTCTCTAAAAATAGCCAAGAGCCAAAACTTTTTGGGCTGCCTTAAATTTTATGGCCTCAACGACTGTCGCGCTAAATATCCTTGCTCCTGGCACACAACTCCTGCCCAAGAGCCAACCAGCAAGCGAGTGAGCCAGCTCCTTCGGCAATAGGCAAACATTTTTGTCGCTTTATTGAATTAAAAATTCAAAATTTGCTTTGGCAAGGCAATTTCTTTCCCCACTCGACAGCTTCGACAGCTCCATGCATCTCCCTCTGCCCCTGCCTGCCTCCTGGCCCATCATTAAATTAATAAATTAAAATGGAAAGCACTTTGTTTCAGACTCCATTTCGGAGCGACAGAGGAGGACTCACTCTCTTTGCTAACAAAAGCGATGAAATTATTAATTTATGTCATTTAGTTGGCGCTGCAACGTTTTTAAATTAGCTCCGACGTTCGATCAAAATGAATGGAGGAGATTTTCTAACGCTTTATAATTGGAATTGAGTGTCCCTGTGCCAAGCTCATTAAGGCTTAAAGTTAGTTGGAGTCCAATTATTATATACCATGGATCGAAAAACAAAGATGATGAATTGTTATTTATTGATATTCTGAATGTATTTCTGTGGGGTATATGTGTGTAAATAAATTCATTGATTAGTTTTGTATACAAAAATAAATATTAATGGGTTGGATAGGTTCTGTATATACAATATAAAATTTTAATTACCTAATCCCAATTATAAAACTATTAATTATATACTATTCTGTGGTATATTTATCATTGAGACTGCATATAGCTTTAGACAGAAACAAAGTTATAAATGGTTGTATTTATGTTATTTTCTATTGCTAGCTTTGACTTATTAATTCAGATAAAAAGGAAAATTCGAATAATTCATAATTCCTGGAGTTTTAAAATCAAATATGTGCAAATAATTGAGATTTAACCCTAAGACATCAGAGTTATTGTTTCAGACATGATCTTATAGGTTATTTTGTTAAGTGGCTTCTTACTTGATCAAATGTATGCTTTCCTAGCTTATACCATATCCTGAAATTCCTCACTTTGGCCCCACTGTATACAGCATCGAGGAAACTTGCTTCGAGGCGAATGTCTGCGTCTTCCTGTTCCTTAATAGATTTTGTATTTTGATTGATTGCCTCGCTTATTCAATTGTGTTTGTTGTACACCACCCACCCCCTGTAGCTACACCTACACCTAAAACCAGTCCTAAACCAGTAAGCAGACCCCACCACCCACCGCCTTACACCCATCACCCAAACACCCACACAGCCCCCGCAGGCAACAAAGTCGCGTCTGCCTTGGCTTATGAAGCGTGTGATTGCTTTACTTACAGCTCCGCTTCCAAGTTGGTCTGGTCTGACAGGATTTAACTGCATTATTAGTTAAATCTGTAGCATAAATTTCAATATCGATGCCATCCTTTCGTCGTCCCGCTCCTCCTCCCTTTTGGCTTGTGGCCCCGGGGCTTTGCGATGGCAACCTAAATGAATTTTAATGCCTTTTAAAGCGACTTTCATATGCTGACTGGGTTCATGTTCTCGATTCTGTTGTTGCGAAACCATACTAGTGACAGTGTGTGTGTGTGTGTCTGTGTGTGTGTGTAGGGTGTGTGTGTTAGACTTGTACTGACAGATACTTTTCAAAGTGCACTGTTGCATAAAAGCCGAGAATGAAAAGCTCTCGTTCTCGCAGCCCCTCAAATTTTCACCCATTTCCACACGTCCACCCTTCGACCATTCCGACCCGCTTTTCCGTTAGTTGCCATGTAAACTAACGCTGGTGGACAGCAAAAAGTTGAACATTTTCGACCACGCCCCCTCAGTAGAGTGTATATCCCGATGACATTTGACCGACAAAATGTTTGTAACCAAAGGTGAGGAGATGGATGGGGTCCAAACAGAGGGAGATTGAGATGCTTGTCGCTCGTCCGGATATTTTGGGGGCCCGAAAAAAGCATATTTCTGCAGCTTCCCTTCAGTATGTGTTTGTTGCAACGATTTTAGCTGCAGGCTAACTGGATGGTTGTACACACGGATTTCAGATGCAACATCCTGTTTCCTGGGCCAAATTTGTGCTTGTAATTAGCGCCAGGATAACGAGATCGGTCAGTTACATGCAATTAGCTAATTAATGACCAGCCTCGGAAGGCAAAGCCTGACTGAGGGGGTTAGGGGTTTCCCCTTTAACTCAAATTGATTGTGGTTTTGCAATCACCGATTGAAGATTGCTTGTGGTTGCATTGTCGATTTCTGCTGCTGATTGGTGTTATGTTTCCAGCTAGCAATTTGATTTAATTCTATTTCAACTAAGAATTTTATATTGGTTTATATTTATATTTAACGAAATACATATATAAGGGTTCATGGAGGAAGTGAACTGGGCTTAAAATTCCCAAGTACGAATTCAGTAGATAAAGATTACTGATTGGTTTTGCCAGAGATTTTCATTCAGTAATAATAATAGTAATAAATATCTTTATTTTATTTCTCTTACATTGTTGAACTAATCTTTACCTTTCTTCAAGCTATTATACTTCACCAACCATTAAGCTGTACTCATCCTCGTCAATTAAAAGTTTCTATAGTTCCTTTATTCTTTTGCCAACTCCAATTCTATTTCCATTATACTTCACCTATATACGAATGAAGCAAAAATTCTTGGATTTTTTTTCTTTCAAACGAATCTTGTTTAAGAAATTAACGCCGCCTTTGATGGCTGATGTCTGATGATGATGATGATGAGGATGGAGATGAATGATAATGATGATGATGGCACGGCAAATCGCATTTCACGCTTTGGCATAATCATCTTTGGGTGCTAAAAAGGCGAATGCCCCCTGAAGAGGAGAGGTGCAAGGAAACGGGTTAAGGCGCGGAAAAGGGGGTGTAATTTATGCGACTTGCAACGGTGTCTTCCGCTACTGCAACAACAAACAGAAACACGCAAAAAAAAAAAAACAACAAACATGAGCCATATTTTCACTCAGTTGTTGGGTTTTTTTTACCCTTCTATATCTCTAGGTTTTTTTTCTAGACATTTTTCTTCAAATTTTTCTCTATATTTTTCTCTAAGTTTTTCTCTAGTTTTTCTGTAGTTTTTTCTCCTCTTGTTTTTAATAAGATTTCTTCAAGCAGACGATGACGATGTCTCAAGACAGGTGTACCTGCCACACACAGGTGCATGTCCATATGTTCTTCCCGTCTGTGTTTGTTTTTTCTCCTATTTTTTTCCCCCCTTTGCGTGGCAACATTTGTAATGTTTCGCCCCGTTGACGTCGTCGGCGTTAATAAAGATGCGCCTCCATCTTGGACCTAAGCCCGCTGAGCTGCACCAGGTGAGCTGGGGCTAGGAGGAGGCGGCGGCCTGTGGAGGCGATGGCGATGGCGTCTGCTTGCATTCACTTGTCTATGGGTGGCCTACTTAATTTATGAGACGCGAGAATTCGTTGCTCTGTGTGGAAGAGGCACTGGCACTGGGCACTGTCGGCGTCAGGAGGCTACATGCTGCAATTTGTAATTAGTGTAGGGTGCAGAGCGTAAATCTGCAGCCAAAGAAAATGTATCTGGCAGATACTTAGTGCCTCGCAGGCGACAACCGACGACAACAGAACGGAACGAGGCAACAGCAGTACGGCGGAACCGGGCAGATAATTTGCAGAAAAACATGGAAACATCATGTGATTGACCGCGTTGTTGGTGGGCGAACAAGAAGGAGGTTTGCGGAAATGAGGGATTTCTTAACGGGGTCTTAAGGTGAGAGAGCGAGCTAAATGAATTGATGGCAAACAGCAGGATAACTTAATTAAAAATTCTAAAAGGAAGAAGGGAAAATCTGTGAAGAGTTATGGTTTATTAAATAACGTAGAGTATCTTGTTTAAAGTAAAGAATATTAGGATAGGATTTTCATTTAAACAAAATCATTGAACTTTTAATATAATTCCTACTCTTATTTGCTTTTTTATTCCAAATAAAATTATTTGCACATATTTTATCACTCAAAACAAGTAAAGTTTTTAAAATTGTTGCAATAATTCCAAATAATTACGGCCCTTTCTCTTAGTAAGCATTCCCACAATTTCTGCACACAAGCTTTTTAGCTAGGAAACATTAGTTATTGTCAGGTCACCAAATCCCTAAAATGTGGCACCGCACCCGAAATCCGTCCAAAAAGTCAAATTATAAACATGAATTGCGGACAATTTAGCTGCAGTGGCCTCATTAAAGTTATTATCAGGATGCCGAGCGAGCGAGCAGACTGTTTGTTGGTGAACTTTTTGCTGACACTGTGCGTATGGCGGTGCCACAACAAAGAGCCCAAATGCGACAGGAGGGGGGACACGGGACAAGGGACAGACAGTTTTAATGTTGAGAGGGAAATTCAGGGAGAGCTGGAAATGATTTGGACCGACTGGCAGAATGGAAATGTAAATGCACAATAAAGTAGAAGGATTAAGGATTATGTCACAGCCATACAAACATATGAGAGACAGAGAAACAATGTAGAAAACAATGACAAGAGTGACAAAAATGTTGGCACAGGTTTTTCCTTGCAACTTTTTTTTTTTTGCCTTCATCTCTCCTTCCATCATCTTTCATCCTGGCCAGCAGCATCAGCCTTTATCATCCATTCTCCTGCGGATGATGATGATGATGATGGCCATGTGGACATGTGTTTTGTCAAAGGAAAAGACAAAACGATATGATGATCTATATGACACAGCCAGAAGCAAAACCCACTCGTATATGTACATATATTTTGATACTTAAATGTCAGGCAATATGAAGTGACATTTAATTAGACTGTCCCAAAACTGATGACTGGGTCAGCATAAAAAAAGAAACATAATCAAAGACAGCCGCAAATATTCAGAGAATTCCGTCCCAGAGTCTGCTAATCAAATCCAAGTGAAAGCCGCCTGTGACAACCTTTTTGATGAATGCATTTTGGGGCCACTCGAGAGAAAATTTATAATATACTAGCACAGAGCCTTATTTACTAATCCAGCAGTTTAGTTGAAGTCATTAAAACGGAATGACGTGAGGAGATGCTGGTGATGCTGTGTTGTCCCTTCCAAAAATATGTAAATCCCTCAACTGATAGGAAGGGGAGAGAGAGCTTAGATGAGTAGAAGAGCCCGGCCTAAGCCAAAGTAATTGGAAATTAAATTGGGGGATTTCTCTCGAGTGGAAGTGACAGCCACGTGACAATCAAAGGCTGTATACCATAATGTAACCCACTCACGACAACGCCTCACGTACTCACCTCTAGCCCGGCCTCTGCCCTTCCTCGCTGTTGATGGCCAATAATTGCTTTATCATAGCGAAACTCACTGGCAGGGAATATCATTTTACCATTAATAGAGAGAGAGAGAAAGGGAAACAGAATTTCATGCTGGAATGGAAAACTATGGAATAACATCTATAGAAATGCTATAATAGGCATGGAAAAGATTGTTTTGCCGGCTGGGCTGGGCTGGTCTGGTCTGGTTATGTTATGTGTGGCGCAGAGTAATTTTAATAGGTCATCATATTAAGGGATTCCCGACGACAACGATTCGTTTGCTGTTCCCCAGTTATGGTTATAGTTGTTATTGCAAGGCAATGGAGCTCGGCTCGACTTGTGTGTGTGTGTATCGATTTCATGGCAACAGGGATGCTGTGGGTCCCACTGCACCCCACCCACTCTTCCCTCCCCATTTCACCGGCTTGGTTATTGGCCATTTGCCCACGCGATGACATGTGCGTTTAATTGCGTTTTACTTATTTGACACAAATTAATATGGCACTCGCGCAGGCATTTGGTCTCCCACCCCTTTTCTCATAAGTATGCTATATAATTTTGCCCCGAACTCGATTCTCTCTCTCTCTCTTGGCCAATTAAATATTTCTGCAACACTAAGTTGCGACTGCTCGAAATGGCCAGAACACAACTTTGAGTTTGAGCAGGGCCAGCGGCAAGAAGCAAACCCTTGAAGTGAGAGAAGAAAATCTTTTAAAGTTCTCCCTCTGTGTGTTTGTGTGAGTGGATGCAACCGCACCATAAATCAAATTATGACGACCTGACGAGGAGCGGAAATCATGACCGAAATGTTATTAAGTGCAGCCAAGGGACCCAGAGCTCCATCTTGAACGCAAAAGCAGCTTGGGCTTGAGCAGTCCAGAGAAACCCTTGACCACTTTCGACTCGCAAGTTTGTTTGAGTATTTTACGTTATTAATATTAATATTATTACAAGAGACGACACAAGTTTTTGTGTGGCCCAGGCAGGCGCAGGCTGGCAGGCCGTGTGTGTACACATAATTATGCAATTTAATGAGTTTTCTCTTTGCTGTCGCAGCCCCCGGGCTACTCTACCTTTGCAGAGAGACACACACACACACACACACAGAGCTCCACAACTCCAGCACCACCCCCTTGATAGGACAGCAGCTGCACATGTGCATAATTAATTTTAAAAATTAATTTTACATCAAGGAGTTGCCGGATGTGCGCCAATGTTTCAAAGGCTTTAAGCTTATCTCTTGGGATTGCTATAATAATGCTCTCTTTTTAACCAAAACCATTTATAAAATCCATAATAAAAACCTAGAAAATGGCTAGAATCTCAGTTCTGAACAGAAAATATTCTTCAGAGATGCGAAAAAAAATCGACCTGCAGAGTCAAGGTGAGCTGTGTAACAAAAATGTTGTTGAAGGCAGCAGATGACTGCGACGACTGGGAGGAGGGTGATGATGCGGATGGTGGCTGGTGATGATGATGGTGCGGTTGACTTTGCCACAACAACGCTGCCACCGACGACAACTTGACATGGGAGCTAGCTGAGGCTGAGGCTGAGACTGAGACTGAAACCGAGGCTGGTGACTAGAAAAGACAGGGGCGAAAGCCTCCTCCGTCTGCCGCTGATGTTTGTTTTTTGAGGCCCTGCCAGCCAGTCAGCCTCCCAGCCAGCCTCTCTTCTCGCATTTTCCCTGGGCTGCCATAAACGGAACGAAAACTCCTCACGACAGCGATGAAATTGACGTATAAAGTCAACGGCGTCAACAAAAGTCGTACCTCCTCCTCTTCAGGAGAAGGGATTCTCCATTTCTTCATCTCATCGCCGAGCACATGACAGCACTTTTGAGGCATGTGTGTGTCACGTTCAGCATTTAGCATTTATTGTGTCTGTGTATTTGTTTTTTTCTCCCTTATTTCTTTACTTTTTTTTTTTTTTTTTTTGTATTTTTATTTGTGGTGGGGAATGCCCAAAATTGAATTGAAAAAGTTGGCAAAAGGTGCGCCTGCCTCTGCCCGCCTAGGAGAAATCTTCCGGGTATGGTTGCCCCAAAGTAGACTACAGTTGTTGGTTGGTATTTCCTTTTATTAAACCATAACTTGCTGTCCTGCTCTGGCAGAAATTTTGATTGAAACGAAACGCCAGAGAGTAGTGACTGTGCTGAGTATGGAAATGAGTTTGGAAACGAACGAACGAAGAGCTGATGATGTTCAGGGTTACTCCCATTTGCCAACTTTGATGAAGTTGCCAAAGGAAAACAGAAACAGCAGCAGAAGGATGAGTGAAAATTCTTTTGTGATTTGTGGCATTGTCTTTTCTCTGGCTTGCAGGAAATTAGAAATCTTTGTGAACACACACACTCTGCTCCCCTGTGTGTGTGTGTGTGTCTGCGTGTGGAAAGCCAAGCAAGAAAATTAGAAAGCAAACTGGTTTTTCTGCCATTACAGACATTGGCATTTATATGTCGAGTTAATTAAAAGAAAACTAGTTATGCTAGTACCTCATTCACTCCAACTCCACTCCATCTCCATCTTCATCTTCAGCTAGAAAAAGTCATTAAAAACTAAGGATGAAGTCAGAGTCAGAGTCGAAGCCACAGTTTGTTCGTCAGACAGTGCGTATGATTGATAATGAGTTGAGAGAGACGAAGCAGTGGGAGAGGAGGAAGGAGCTGCCGAGACATCTTCATTTTTCTTCAGCTCATCCTGTCTGGGCAATGCAAAGAATGCACATTTCTTGCAACGGAACTTATTATTTCATTGCACTTGCCTCGGACACTTTCCTGCCACATTCTCCCCTGGAATCCCAGCCCCCATTTTCAACCCATCTCCATCCCCACACCATTTCATTCCATTCCATTGTGTGTGGCCACAGCTTCCAGAGCGGCTGTCATTGTTGTCCTGCCAGCTCCTGCTGGGCTTCAGTTCTTGCTCCTGCTCCAGCACCTTCTCCTCTGACTGCGACTGCGACTGCGGTATTCCCCGGTGTGCCACCTTAAGACATCGCTGCGGGCGTTCCCCCGTGCCGAGCAATAGATATTAACATGGCTTTGGCGGTCGGAGTTGGAGTGGAAGGAGGGGAGGGAGAGGCCAGGATAGGTATCAACTTCTCCCTACTCAGCCAGTGACTGGCTTCCCAGGGTGGCTCCCATTGTCATACCTGTAGGTGCCATTTACATATTGCCTGGCAAAAGTGGTCTCGGTGGAGTAAAGGACAACGGGGCGATATTCATGCGAGCCGGAATTGTAATTTCTGATTTACTTTCATCTTTGATGCGGGCGGCTCGCTGAGAGATCCTTCAAAGGGTTCTAGCGGAAATGTAAATCCAGCGTTTAGGCATGTTTAAGTTGAAATAAATTTGATTCGAGTCTCCTGACAATAGATCAGAGTTTTCTTCTAAGCTTTATGAAATATTATAATACTTTCTAGGAATCTAGAAACAAATTTAAGTCTTCCCAGAACCCTTTATAAGTAGGTTTTATTGATTATTGAATGGGTATATATGTAATGATGCAGTAAAGGATAATAATAAAGGGCTTTTTCAATTGAAATTCTACTCTTTAAAAACCTTTAATACTATAATAATACTTGTTTTACTATTATTTTATCCTTCCTGAAAAATCATAACCTTTAACCGACTTTCCTTTGGTCATTTAAATTAGGCATGGCCATGCTTGGTTCAGCTTTCATATGTATTTATTCTATTTTCTATTTTTTTTTTTTTTCCCCTCCACTATAGTTATCCTGTCGAATGTTAAGTGCGGCAGACTCGTACAAATTATGCGCATTTTTTTCGGGGCAGAACGTACAGAAGAGGACGTTGAGAGCTAAAAGCTCCGGAGTTGTATTCCTCGCGGTCTCTGGCTTTTTCTGTCTAGGTGAGCTGAGCCAGCGTTACATGGGGAATTAGTGCGCATAATTTCATAAGCAAGTCGGCTGCGAGGACCGAGTTCCATGGAGCTGCTGGGAAATGGGAAATGACAGGAAGCTTTTCGCAGTCATCGCGTTGGTCGGTCGCTGCGCAAATATTTTTTGTGGGCCCCCGGGAATGAATGTCTGCTGCCGATGCTGCCGGCAACATTTGTACATATCCCGTACACATATGCCTATGTACAGCGAATACATCGAGTTATGCTGGGAATTTCTTGAAAATGGAGGCTGGGATGGATGGAGGCAGCACGCGGGGGGATGTGTGTATCGGGGATATCTGTACTAAATTGCACATGAAGTGATTTCGAGCGTAAGAAATGCCCCAACAGGAGTACATCAATATTATATATACAGAAATATATATGTATATACGCAGTACGTTTGGAATATGCAGAAAAACTTGGCGCAGGTTCAAAAAAAAAAAAAATAAATTAAGGAGGAGGAAAAATTTCATATCAAAATTACAAACAGGCCCAGGACAGGGGCCTGCAACTCTCTGCCAGAAAAATGTGAATGTGGATGGGATGATGGATGAACGAGGCTGGTCTGAGGACCCCTTGTGTCCCTCATTGTTGTTGCATTGCCAAAAGTGCCGGAAGTCGTGAACTCTGTATGGGAACGTGATTAAATGCATTGCCGGCATTTTGTGCATAAAACTAATTTGCCTAATTTCGTTATTTATTGGCCAGAAATGGCAAATGAAATTTCTAAAACGATTTATGTATGTTCTTCGACACAGTAGTAATTATTTATTTCAATTTATGTCTCTCTCGTTGCAGCCCAAAAAAATATACATCAGCTAAGCAACAGTATTCTTGCTCAACAATAAATTTACGAAAGCTCTGAAGACAAACAAAAGATAAAAAAAAAATACATACACAAGGAATATTTTCATAGCCGTGATTATTTGTTGCATTTTATAAAAGAAAAATACAAGAGGAGTAAAGAGAAAATAACAACACACTGAAGATACAAGGCGGCCAGAAGAACGCAGCGAGCTTAAGCCAACAACGTAGTACGACTAGCAAAAGACACCACCAATTTAGTTTCGATCTAGATACATACAAGCAAAGTAGCCAAAATCTCTATATATATATGTATAGTATATGTATCGATCATCTATGATTGGTATATAGCAAAGGATATATATATATATTTACAAGCCCCGCAACATAAACAAACGCAAGGTGTGCCGTGCCCCCCTCACACATACTCAAAAGACAGAACAGAAGAGATACTGCTGAGATACTGACCGATCTCTCTCTGAGCCCGGTCACATCCCAGATACATTTTCATCTCAACCGCGTTAACACAAAGGCAGCAAAATAGATACCATGGAAGACAATAACACGAGCAGCAGTGCGGGCGGTGCGTCCATTAAACACGAGGATCCATCGGTGACACTCACAATAAGGCTGATTATGCAAGGAAAGGTAAGTTGTATGAAAACTATAAAATCAATTAGAATTTAAGACTTCTAAAACTTGCCTAATTTAATTTTTGAGAATAATTAGATTAATTTTATAAATTTTGGGGGGTGGTTGAATTCAAACTTAAGAATTTTAGGTGCATTTCTTACAAGAAGTTCATAGAAAAACGTTTTATAAATTAAATATTATACAAATTTTAATAGAATTTTAATATCTGAAGCCATACTTCACCAACTTAGTCAAACTGAAAATTCCCTAGATTTTCTCTCTCGCTTCCCTGGCCAAAAGAGATATCCTTTATTTTAATAGTGCTTGAAAAGTGTCACTGCCAGAGATAGGGGATAATTTCTTTGAACGTTGAACAGACATATCTGATTGAAAACAATCCCTAAGAGTCACTCTAACGCAGTGACATCGACCGACCCCAAAGTGGGCTATTCAACTCGCATTTCCGACTCCACCCACACCCGCTTTTCGACTGCAAATGTCTATTAAAATATGAACGCTTTTGTGCACACCATTGACTTCTGTCATCTTAAATATTTATAGACCTCTTTTTCAATTCGCACAAAAATCAATAAGGCGGAGAGACGGGCAGAGAGCGCCGAGTATGGGGCAAACAAACAACAAAAGGCAACCTGGGCCAGAGGAGCAAACAATAACGTAAAAAATTATAAATTAACCCGTGCATTTTGTATGCAAATTAAAATTAAATACGCGCCACGTCACACATTATGCCATCGCAATTTAAGGTAAATTAAAGAGGAGCACGGGGAGAGAGTCAGTACCAGAGAAATATATACATACGTTCGTAGAGATATAAATACAAGGCCATAAAAAGGAGGAGACGTAGTAAGGCATCGGCTATTAAACAATCATTACGGCTCCCAGATATGAGTAATAAAAAGCAAAAGGCAAATAAAATACATCAATTTATAAATTGTTTTCATTGCGCACAACAACAACAACAAAATGCAAACGAGCACACATACATTATGTGCAAATGAATACATATAATATGGTGTGTGTAGGTAGGATGTAGGATCGTAGGAATTTATATCGTTGACAAAATAGCCTGCAGAGCCAACGAGTTAAACCACTCGGAAAAAAACAGATGACAAGTAGAAAAAAATTAAATATTAAAATATATATATTAACCGCAAATCGGGGCCAAGAGCGGTTTAATCAAGGGAAATGTTTGCAATTTCCCAATATAAATACCCCGCGGGGATTCTTTTTTCTATAATAGAGAGTTGAAGCAGTAAAAACAGAAATATTAAATAAAATTGATTTTAAATCAGGTGATAATAGTTTTCATTACGTTTTCATAGGATTTTTTATAATATTTATTGAATATCAACATGCATTTTTTTGCTTAGTTGGTAGATGGAAATAAAATTGTACTTTATTGTTTTCTAGATTTCAAATTGTGGTGTATTTATATTAAAGCTGGTATTTGTAAAAAAATTATTCCAAACTCGACACCACTTAGAGTGTGCAGATGATGCCACTTTACTCAGGTCTCGGGTCTCCATTATAACCAAAAAACCAAAATGATAAGCCAACAAAAGATATTGTTTGCCATCAAACTGCAGCAGCAGCTTCTTTGCCGTGAGCCAGTGATTCATGGCAGTCGCCGAACTACTCAAGATAAAAGCGGCATTAAGCAAAGAGCTAGAAAAACCGACACTAAATAGCTGCTTATTTATTTAATAACAGTCAACAGCCATTAAAAACTATTATTCAACGACATTAGCCAGCCAGCCAGAAAAGGCTGTCACGCAAATCCATAGTGTCGGCGAATGTTGTTGTTTCTGTGTTGAGTTTTTTGAGTTAAGATGCGATGAGAGGTTTGTGCCACTCGAGAGATCTTGGCCAGAAGCTGGGAGAAGGCTGAGACGGAGGCAGCAAACGGGGTCCCGCTCCCCCGAGCACGTGTTGAGCGCCGGCAAAGCTGTCATTTATCTCTTTAGCCTTATTCCCCACACAACCAAAAAAAAAAGCTGATATTCAGCTTTGGATTTTGCCCAGGCATCGATTTAATTATAAATTCGGCCGTTGTTGGATTTTATTTTTATACCCGGACCCGTGCCCGGACCCGTACTCGTACTCGTACCCTTACACCCATCCTCCTCTCCTGTGTAGCCTGTGCTGCAATTGAAAGGCAGCGACAGGTGCAGATAAGGCGACAGTGCGACCAGTGCAATGGGGGGCACTTTACACGATGTGTAGCTGAAAATTGGCAAAAAGGCCAAAAATGTGTTTAGACGCGACAATTTATGGCAGAAACGGCAGAGCAGATCCCAGCCAGACAAAGAAAGCGAATTAAAGCCAAAACAGCTGTCAAAGGGGGGGAAGAGAGGGTGGAAATCCGGGCTACCTGGTCGATCCATCTCTCATCTCCCTTCACCGATCTCCGTAGATCTCATGAATAATTGCGCACTTTTTGGCTTTTACGCAATCTAAAGCACTGGGAGAGAGAGAGAGAAATAAATATTTTGTAAATGTAAATTCTGCACATTTTCTGAGATTTTCTTTATTTTTTTTTTGCCCCTCTCTCTGCTGCTAGCAAACACAAGGACTCGGGCAATAAATTCCCAAGACACTTTTGTGCGGCGCCGACAGACTAAGGCTGTCGTTTTGTTGTTGTCAGTCTCTTGATCGATAGTTATAGATTAGCATGATTTATGCGATTTTTTCAACTGCCGCGCAGATGTGAATAAATTTGAAGCGCAATGCAAATCAAGTGGCGAAAAAGGCAGAAAAAAAATAGGAAGGAGAAAAAGCACCGACAGCCGCAAATAAACAGCGATATAATGTCAACTGAGTTGGCATTAAATTGATTTGAACACGAGTCTAGGCGACACATTCGTCTGATATTGTTTAATTGTGCTTAAAAAAGAGGGGTAAGGAATTTGTGGTAGGTTGAGGGGGAATATAGGGAGATTAAGGGTTGGGATAGGTTGGAAAATAATAAAAAATAAAGCTATAAATCATATATTAAATAGGATGTGAAATTTCCTTAGTATAGCATATTAAACTTACAAATATTTATATAAATTTAATCACAAGAAAGCCATTAAGAAATGTTTTAAAACCATAAAGAAAGCTATAAATCATATATTAAATAGGCTGTGAACATACGTTAGTATACAATTATTTAAATAAATTAAACCACAAGAAAGCCATTAAAAAATGTTTTAAAACTTGTTCTTCATTTTCTCAATTTTATTAACTCAATTTAAAGCTTCATAATTTATCCATCTCCTCATCGCATAAATCTCTTATAAACCTCCCATAAATGCAATTTATTTATTAATGAGCAAATGGAATAAATGTTTATTAGCAGAGGTAGATAACATATATCAGACCTTATAGACAAAGAAGCAATTATAACAAGCCAGAAGGCAATCGTGTGGCGCCCTTTGGCTGGGAGTAGAGCAAGGCCATTAGCACCGCCATAGTTGCCATTGTTATTCGAGTATTTTTGATATTTTCCTGCGTCTCTAATTAACTTTGGCTTATTATTAGTTTCATGCAGAAAGTCACAGTCGGTCTCTGGGTCTGAGTCAGAGTCAGAGTCACAGTTGCAGTTGCAGTTGCATTTGCAGTCGCGTCCAAAGTCGTGATGCAGTTAATTAATTTATGAAAACAAAAAAATGAAAACGGGAAACGCGAGGAAAATAAGCAACAACTACTCACTCTGCCATGCAATCGAGCGACAGAGTGTGGAAAAATAAAAAAATAGATACGAAGAAACAAAAACTAAACACCTTTTTCTTTTGTTTCGGTGTGCCCTGGGCTTTGGGCTTTTGTGTTTTTCTATTCACCTTTTTATTTCTTGGCAGCCATCCGCAAATTGCATAGAAAAGAAACGAAAATGTGGGTTGCTCTCTCGCGTCTAGAATTGCCAGGGCAATCCGCGTCGGTAGACATAGATATTTGCAGTTGTTGTTCTTATTTTTGAATCATGCATTTTTAATTAGTGAAATTGCACGAAGTCGACGACGACGGACGGCACCTTTATGCGAATTTTCATTGCAGTCTGCCACATTTCCCGAGCTCTTGTCTAATTTTAATTAACTCTTTTTTGAAAGAACCTAAACATATACATAGTTGTGTAATCATGATGATATCTGTTTAATGGTTTTTAAAGATTGATAATACATAAGGGGAATATTCTTATAAATTCCTGTTTAAATGAAAAATTTATCTGTAGGCATTGTGAATTCCTTATTTTGATATAATCAAGCGTAAGGCCTTTATAAACTAAATAAGACTATAAAAAATCTTTCTTTTCCTTAAAATTTTATAGTATTTCTTTATTCTTTTTGCCTTCCAATTTCAAATATTTAAACTGTTGACTTGAACTAGCAGCAGCTTCCGAATTTTCCCCCAATGCCTGCAGGAGACATTTCCCATTCGTCCGTGCGTTGTTTTCGTTATTTAATCAAATTAAAAATGTTGCACTTGCTGCGTGGCCTGGCATGGCCCTGGTCCTGCATCTGGCCCTGGCAAATTGTAAATAATTTAACTGTACATTTTTTTTTTTTTGCGTTTTGCTGCCAGAAACAGCAACAACATGCTGAAATTCCCAAAAAAAAAGAAGAAAATATACGTTGCAGGGCGACAAATGCGTTGCATGATTTATTGTAAAGAGGTGTAGGAGAGGGAGAGAGGGGGGAGCAGCACATGTGTGCCACAGCAGGCCATATGTGTACGTATGTTCATACCTTCCCCCTACTTCTCCTGGCCGACCCCCTTTGTCACATTGCATTTTCCAACATTTGTTGCAAGTTTTTCTTGCATTTTTCCTTTGCCATGCCAGCTCCCATAAATGGTTCTCACGGTTTTGCAATTGCTGTCAGAGATTGTTTGCCGCTGATGTTGCTGTGGCCGTTGCTTGTTGGTTGCTGCTGCTGCTGCTGTTTTCTTTTGTATCTGCAATTTATTTATTTTTGTACAAATTTTCAACGCCGGCTCTCTTACTTGAAAAACCAAAATTCACAAAGAGCTTAAAAGGGGAAAAACATGAAACAAGTCATGCTGCCGCTGCCGCTGCTGCTGTCGTTGCTGCTGCTGCTTTGGGTTGTTGTCTAAGCTAAAAGCCAAGTTTGTTTTCTTTTCTCTTTTCACCGTCTTTACTGTCTGCTGCTCCACTAACATCAAAACCTCTCTTTTTTTTTATTTTTCCCCTCATCTTCCCTTCAAGTCAACGCAATGAAACTCAGCTTCAGCTTTAGCCTTTATTGTGCCCCACAATTAGCGTTGTTCATTCTTTGGACTTCAACTTTAATGCGTTTTCTGTTATTGTCTGTGCCTGGCCTCCCCCTGGTCTCCAATGGCCATTGTTATTTGTCATAATCTTTGGAGCAGTCCATGTTTCCATGTTCCATCTTATGGTGATAAATGGAACTAGCCAAAATTTTTGCGCTTGGCCGGAGATTGTGTGGGAAAATACAAAAGATGTGCAAAAGCCATTAGAGAGTTATCATGTGGTACTCGAAAATATTACTCTGCAAATGGGGAAGATTGCTCTATATATCAGGATAAAACCAACAAAGAATAAGTTGTTGAATTATAGAGAGATTAAGTTTTGCGGAAAAGTCTTTTTTGTTGTTTGTTTTTAAAAAGGAAAGATAATCAAGAATGTATAAAAATAGTTTGAAAGAAAGCTGGAGCAGGTTTTTAATTAAAAACAGATTTTAATACTAGAATATTTAAAGCTAAAAGGATAAAAAGCTCTTTCTAACTTAAATCTCCTCACATCTGTAACCCTGTTATTTAATCCTTACATTTACGCGTAGTTCTCTGAAACATCATCACTGTTAACTGGCAACCAACAGATTTGCAATAATCCTCCAACTCCAAAACAACAACAAATTCCATTAAAGGGAGCAAAACCTTCTATTCCCTGACCACAAAAGGGAATTCTTGCATTATGAAAGAGCAGAGCTGCCTGTGCCTCTGCTGAATGTCAACTTTTCCTATGCATATTTAACACAAAATAAAGGGAAGCAATTCAATCCTATTCCAACCTATACCACATTCAATTCGATCCGAATTGTGATGTTAACTGAAAACATTCAACACACACACAACACACCACACAGACTGGGCAAAAATGTGCCGGCTCGACCGCAAAGTGATTTTTGCATACGAAAATTGCACGCATGTGAAAATCGGAAAATGCGAAAATGCCAAATGCGCTTGTGTGTTCGTTCATTGTTGTCGGAGTTGTACGCCGGAATGCTGGGAATTTAATTGCAGGACAGGGAGAGGGAGATCAGCGAACAGCAGTGGGGGGGATTATAGAGAAGGAGCCGACTCGTCGAGGGTCAAAATGGGCGAGGAATCAATGCAATCAAGTGAAAGTCCCGAAAATTCGGGGAACAGCGGGTGTCCAGTGATGTCCGGCAGATCCGATTTATGCAAATTGCGCAAACTTCTGAGCGGAACTGGCTTGCAATCACACAAGGGGATAATTGAATGGAAAGCGGTGCGGGTGGCCAGGGGTAGCGCGGCTTTTGGCCACATTATTAATGATGATGATGGGGCCCGAGACCGTCGTGGCTAAGGCGCTGATGACCAGCCATCAACGTGAATGGTTATGAGGGACTTCTAGGCCACCGTCGCGCACTTAGATGCTGATATAGATACAGATACAAATACTGAGATACGCAGATACGCAGATACACTTTACAGCCACGAATCTTGTCCCATAAATTACACACAGGCCACCGAGTAGGCAGACAGGCGTAAAAACGCATCTGAGTTCGGGTCGCTGGCGTCCAACGATAATTACGCCAATAATTATGCCAATTCGGTCTGACATTTGTGTACAATAAATATCTATGCCTGCGAATAAATTCAAGTAGTTGTTGTGTCGATGGGGGGCATAAATATTACCCCGAAGAGTGGCCAAGATGCAAACGGCGCATAAAAATCCGGATAATGCCAAGGAGGGGCGCGCGAGGACACCAGAGTTTTCCCCTCTCTCGTACTCACACATTGTTTTGCCCAGTTTGCATTTTGTCTGGCAAACTGCCCGTCGCCGCCGCCCCAAAAGATGTATAGTATTAGTTGGGTTTTTTGGGTGCGCTTGTTTTCGGCGGCCCACCCTCCCCCCTTTGTCACAATGGATTGCTGCACTTTGGATTTGTGAAGGTTGTTCGCTATGGTTTATGGCAAACAAATTGAATGGCTGCAAGTGGCAACATTTTAGCATTGGCAAAATAAAATGTTTCTGAATCCCAAATGGGAGTAGAAAAACATTTTAAATGGAAATTATCAAGAGACTTTAAATAAATAGAGGTGGGAGCAATTTATTTCTATATAAATTACCAACAATACTGTATATTCTATAGGTACAATTCCCCTAATAAATGGTGTATATATATTTTAAATGCCAAAATATATAATATATACTATTAAGCAGTGTAGTGTAATATATTCCGCTTTATTATAAATTAATTTATAAATATATCAAGAAACAGTTGGGTTTCATGGCTGACTTAGGGGGTCTTAGCTGGCCGATTTAATCCACATTAATCAAGACGGGAGTATTTCACACAAGACAAGCAGAATTCTTTTAAAAAATATATACACAGATATATAAAGAAACTAAATTTCCCTGATTTTATAACAGTTTAGAGGCTGAATCCGTACATGGAAATTGTTCTATAAAAGTCCTGCTACAATTTATGCTTTAAATAGCTTTAAAAAATAGCTAAAAAATACTTTATATTGCTTTAACCTATCCTTAAAAGTTATAATTGTTTCTTTTATTATTTTCGTTAATTTTAAATGCATCAGCATCTATTTTTATAACAATATAAATGCATCAGGAGTGAAATAAAAGCATTGAGCTTTATTCCGGTGATGGATGAAACAGTTGCTTATTAAAAATGATTGATATATTAATTACCCACGTGGCTGTGGGGATTTAAAACCATTTCTGTTCAGAAGCCAGCTGAAATTTCCTCCTCTCGACAGAGGTTTTTCCTTTCTTTTTTGTTGGAACCCAGGAATGGCTGCGGCAGTGCTGATATTTACAATCAATTAAAACGCGTAAAACGCGCTGGCCGCAAATTTCATTACGTGCGACAGTGTCCCAGAGTCGACAGACGGACGTTGGACGACGGACGACTGACTGTGAAAGGGAAATGGGTTTGGGTACGAGTTTGGGATTGGGTTTTCTGGTTGCCACTGGGGAGGGGGAGTGTGAATTGCTTTTTGTGGCAATTAAATATGCAAAAGTAGTTACACACGCACACACCACCCGCCGCCTCGTGTGTGTGTGTATATGCTCCGGCATAATATCACTTAATATTTAATCAAATTTGTGCTTCGTCGGTGACAGGCGACGGTGGCGGAAAACACTGGCATAAAGTGTTTTCAATGTCCGGACTGTTGATAGCCTCGGGGCGGGAGGCAAGAATATACATCTTAAGAGCATTTAAAAGTTACTTTACAACATGTTTTCCAACTCGAATACATATTTCATCTCCTCTTCCTTTCTCTCTTGTGTCTTTGCAGGAAGTGGGTAGTATTATTGGTAAAAAGGGTGAAATTGTCAACAGATTTCGTGAAGAGGTAAGTTTGGCCGTATACTCAAAGTCCCTGCTAAGCAACCTAAGCTAATCCCTCCAATTTCTTTTGCAGTCTGGTGCCAAAATCAACATTTCGGATGGCTCATGCCCGGAGCGCATTGTGACTGTGTCTGGTACAACTAATGCAATCTTCTCGGCATTTACGCTCATTACAAAGAAGTTCGAAGAGGTATGTGTGCGGTACAAGTGGCAATTACAATAGAACCCCCATCACCCCCCCAATATCCAGTTCACATTACTAACTTCTGACCCGTTGCAGTGGTGCTCGCAGTTCAATGATGTAGGCAAAGTTGGCAAAACTCAAATACCCATTCGATTGATTGTGCCCGCCAGTCAATGTGGATCGTTAATTGGTAAGTTTTAACTCGTATGATCTTGGATCAGCACTAAAGCCATTATTTATACGTTCGAACCCGGTTCTACAAAGGCAAGAGTGGCTCAAAAATCAAGGAAATTCGACAGACCACCGGCTGCTCCATTCAAGTGGCCAGTGAAATGCTGCCCAACTCCACAGAGCGGGCGGTTACCTTGAGCGGCAGTGCCGAGCAGATCACCCAGTGCATCTATCAGATATGTCTTGTCATGTTGGAGGTAAGTCTATCATAAAAGAAGTACAGTCCTTTTAAAAGGCACCTTGTATTATATTAATTAGGCTTAAAGAAGGCTTTAAATTGGCTTGACTTTGCTTCGATCTTCGATTTACTTACCAGTATTTCGTTTTCCACAGTCCCCGCCACGCGGTGCTACCATCCCGTACCGACCAAAACCGCAGGTGACTGGTCCCGTCATCCTGGCCAATGGACAGGCCTTCACCATTCAAGGAAATTATGCAGTGCCCACACAAGAGGTATGTATGATGATACACATTTGAATGTGTTTTCACCGAAAAAAATAAAACAGGCTAACGTGTTGTTAAGATCAGTGAACAGTGTTGTGTACTCTATTGCCAGCCACTGCAGCTATATATATCTCTCTCTCTCTCGCTCTCTGTCTCTATCTTAACCGACCCCACATGTCCACATGTCCAGCTAAACAATTTTGTATCTCTTTGGTTTCGCCCCGATCCAGTCCAACTATCTTTTTGGTTATTGCGCGTCTTCACTTTCTGTTTTGCCTCTTAATATCTCTTTAGTTTAAATGACCATAATCTTTCTCTATCTCTATATACATATTTCTCTGTCTATTTCTCTATATTGTGTTTCTGCCGATAATCCAGATCCAGATCCAAATAATTCCCATTGCTCGTCTCTATGGCACCCAATTATTATTTGCAACACCGTCCACGAGTCCCTCTTCCCACCTTTCTCCGTAAATTCTCTACTTGGAGACCCCAGAAGCTATTGTCCAGAGAAGACCTTTCCAAGATTTGTGAACCGTATTGATTTTTTTTCTTAACCCAACCTGAAAATTCCGTTACCGATACCGATTACCGATACCGTTCCGATACCGCCACCCACTCGTCGTACCCTTGAGAATCATCTCTTTTCAAGTCCAAATGGTGACCCCGATCAGTGAACTAATGTGTTAACCAAAACTTTACAGCCATCGAATCGCCGATAACGATAACGATAATAATTTAACAAAACAATTGTAAAATATACTTTAAATATGTATTTTTGTTTTGCTTTTAGTTTCTTTTGCACTCTCTTCTCTCAGGTTAAGAGCGTGTGGCTGCAAGGAGAGTGCGTGAACGCGCGGTCTCGCCCTCTCTCTGTCTGACTATCGGTCTGCTGCGGGCAGCATCTGTATCTGTCTCAGTCCCGCTGCGAGTCTCCGGGAATCTTCGAGAATCTGCGAGACGAAAAATCGCAAGTCCCGACCGAGAATCCTTGTATTCTCCGGCTCTGGGAAGAGTGTTCAAGGCGTGGCGAGGCGAGGCGAGTGTGAGTTCGTGTGAAAGAAGGACAAATGGGGACTAGAACTCTTGATCTTCCCCGCTCTCTCACTCACTTTCTCCACTCTCTACTCTCCACTCTCTCCGCTCAGTCTCTCTGTGTCTCTAAGTTCTGTTCTGAAGAGGGCTCGCTGGCAGCGTGTGTGGAGAAGTATGTTCAAACTACACTAGTCCCAACATCTCAACTATTTCTACTTCCAAAAACCAAACCATTTACATACACAAATCCATCATACATCAATTTGTATCCAAATCCAGAGTAAAAAACACGTATTAATCGAATAATACCACCCATTTATACACATGACAAAGTACAACAGAAAATTAAATTCCTTTTTTGAGCGCCAGAAAAACTAATATAAGGTATACATATAAATATTTTGCCAAAATCCAGCCACTTGTCTCACTCTAAATATCAATATTTATCACATCCTGCCTTCTATATCTACATATACGTATAACTATCTTGATTTTTTTGTGTAGTACAGCCGTCGCCAATCATTCAAATTGTTTAGTTCTCTGTAAAAATCCTATAAAAAAAATAAAACAGCGAGACAGCCAAGCTCACAACCACACAATATCCACAACAACATTAAGCTGACATTTTCAGATGAGTTTCTACAACAAACAATAGCAACAACGACAAATGCAATTAGAAAACTACATACATACAACATAGGCATACTGTTCTAAAAACCATCCTGCCCGAGCCCTCACATCTCTCACACACAAAACTATCTCTCTCTATCTCTCTCCGTATCAATAAATATTGTTTATAACTCTGTTAAAAACCCCAAACCAAAATTGAATTTTCTGCTCCACAAAACAACAGGAAACTAAAAACTAAAAAAACAAATGACAACAACATAAGCCAAAAACAAACAACAAACAAGATTCTATTCAATCCAATTCAATTCAGAACTCTCGGTACAGTACAGTACAGCACAGTACAGTCCGGCACGTACAGCAAGGTACCAACAGCAGCACACAGTAAAGTTCAGTTCAGTTTCAGTTCAGTTCTGTTTCTCTCCGCCCCTTCAGAGCCCCCCTCGCCAGCCATTGCCCCCCGAAAACGAAAAATAATAAAAGTTTCTCAAAACTAAAAACAGACAAAGTTCTTGTTGTCGTCGCATCAAATTCAATTAATGTCCAGAGAAATGTAATAAATCAAAAACTAGTTGTACCATCCATTTGCGATCTCTCTATCTCTCTCTCTCTGTCTGTCTTCCACAAATCGCTCGCTCTCTCACTCTAAGTCTCCTCCTGGTCCTGGTCCCGGTCCTGGTCCTGGTCCCGGTCATGGTCCTGGTTATTGTCGGTGTTGGTTACGTTTCGGCGTGTAGTTTGTGAATTCCCACCACAGTTGGGTACAGTTATTAGTGGTACTCACAGGCAACTGTACCTCCTGTTCCTGCGCATTCTTAGAGTCAGTCCCCTCCGTCCCCATGATGGTGTCTGTTCGTTGGAAGCCCCTTTGAATCCTTGGACCCCCCGCTAGTCTTCTCACTCTCACGTCTCCCTCCTTCTCCACCAGCGCCTCTGTCTCGGTTCCGCCTCTTAGTTGTCATCATAATTTTTGTTGTTATATCCACCACCCCCCTCCGATATATATCATTTTACTCTCTGTTCTGCGTCTGATCCCCCGCCAGTATCCACACCAGAAACTCGCACACACGCCTCGAAAGCTTTCTCCCGAAGCGTTTCTCTAGCGATATGTCTCTATCTAAACATGTATCTGATAAGCTTACATCTCTCCATAGCAACTACAAAGTTAAGATCTTAATCAACTTGCTCCGAAAGACATTTATTTGTGGTATACAATTTTCGTTTTTCTACTTTTCTTTCTTCCCCTGGCCACCGTACATGAAAATATAAACAAAATTGTAACACACGCACACACCACACACACACCTCAATTCCGGTAACGATCAATCAATCAATCAATCAATCGAACGTAGACCTGTCCAGTATTTCCACTTGCCCTGGCTACCGGCGGTCTACATGCTGGTATCTCAGGCTTGGCGGATCCTTTGTTAAAGGGGGCACATTTACAAGGAGCGGTACCAGCACACCACCATCACCTACAGCAAATGCCCGATGTGAGTTTTTAGCTATCGATGCGAATTCGGTTTAAACAAAAAATAAATAAATAAATATCACCAGAAAAAAAAAAACACAATCTCCAACAGACTCTGGAAAGAAACCGTACTCGTGTCTAACCAAATATAATCAAACGCAACATGACCCGAGAATCCACCTCCGCTAGGCAGAGCATGTTGCTGTACCGCCCCCGGAACCCTGACCCCAGCCTGCACCCGTATTACCTGACCATACACTCGCAGGAAATTATGATGAATGTTGAGCTTAAATTACCAAGAAAGAGCTTAACTTCAAGGCTTCTTGGCACTGATTAAAATATTTTAATATTTAAAAGTAACATCTTTATTGTTAACCTAAATTCAAATTTGATTTAAATCTCTTCAAGGGCCATAATTCATAATTTTCCTCCGAGTGTAGATAGTTGTGTTTCGTACGTTTGCTGTTGTATTTCTTCCCCGTAGCCAACTCCTTAGTAGCCCCTAGTTCCGGTGTTTTTTGTAGCTTGTGTACACCACCCAGTTTACTACCTCTGGCATTTCTTTTACGATCCCCCGTCGGCATAGCTGCTGCTGGCCGCCTTTCAATGACATTAGCATTGGGCCAACTGCAACTCCGGGTCCGAGTTCAGGTCCCTGAAGTCGTTGCCGCCACAAAGTCAGTCGTTGGCCGCCGTGGTCGTCGCACTAAAAATCAGGCGGCCGAAAGGGACTTGGAAGCGAACCCTTTATCCCAGCGAAAAGTCATCAACAAATGCACTTTACGGGTTCCTTAAAACACCCCAAACCCACCGCTTTCTCTCTTTTCGTCTTTCCCCCAATATTGTTAAAGTTTTTTGTAGTTTTTGGAAAATTGTTTCAACTTGTTTTCCATCTGAATTTCTCTGTCTGTGTGTATGCGCTTAGTGTGTGTGTGGCAAAAAGTGTTTGTTAATATGCCAACACACACAAGTTTTTATGACAGTTTTTGCCAGATAATCCATTGTTGTCACCCCCCCCCCCAAGTCCCGCACCCCAACCCCTTTGCTCTCCATCTTTGCCACTGTCTCTGAACTTTTTATTGAGTTGCAATTCATTTTTGGGTCATAAAATATTTCCATGGCGCATGTTTTATTTGTTTCATTTGAAATTCGTATTGCATTTTGATAAATATTTCAGTTTTTGTTTCCTAAGCTTCCCCCTCACAGATATATACACACAAACACACAAATGCAGACAGAACTACACACAAGTACACAAAGCATTTCAATATTGTATGATTTATATTTGAGATTTTCTCTATTCATTTTTTTGTGTGCGCTCTGTTCTAGTTTTATCCACCTCCCAAAGCCCAGAACTCAGACCCGACCCACTCACCCCGGCCACCCCTTTTCCTTTTAGCTGCATTCAGATGCATTTATTCGAAACTTATTTGCAAGTGTGTTGCATTTGATTTGATTAATTTATAAAGCGCGTGCATAGTCCCCCCGTCCTCCTTCTGTCCGATCCCCCATTTCGAGCCCTTATATAATATATATGCACACGTTGGCGTGCGTGTGTGCAGTGTGTGTGTATGTTATTTGCTGTAGGTGTCATTGGTGAAAAATGAGTGAAAAGGAAACCAGATGAAAACCAAAAGAACTTGAGAATGCATAGCATTTTGCCCAGAGGAAGGACATTGTAACCCAGATTTGGGAGCAATACATCATAAAAGCACTAAAGTTTAAGCATAGATTTGAAGAAGTCTGCAAAAGATTGAGCTTAAAATGGTACTTAAAGGGGTCAGAGATTTGAAATCGCTAGTTGAGGCACCTAAAAGTATGCTGTAGAAAATGTACTAAAATACGTGTTAACATTAACAGAATTAGCTGTGGATTTTAAATACAATTAAAAGGCTGTCGAAAAGTATGCTTAAACTTATCAAAGCAACTTGTGTTAAAAAACATAGCATACTTTTGGACACTTATTTAAGTGTTTTTAAATCCTTTGGCTCTTTATTACAAGCAGATTCAGTTTAGTTGAGAGATTAGTTGTATCCTTTGTAAATTTATATCTCTGTCACTCTCTTTTGCTATCTCCAACCATCTGTATCTCTACCTTTATATATCTATCTATCTATATATCTTTTGTAAAGCCAACTTTGTAAATTGTGTAGTAACCATAAAAAAGTTAGACAGCTGAGAAACCAGAAAACCGACTCCTTACATACCAGCTTACACTGCACAAAAAGACTCTCACACACACCTTACATACACACACACTCACTGTGTCGAAAATTCCTGCCTTCATGTACAAAGAGAAATACGATCCCTACTCCACTCTACATTCCATTCGATGGTGTTTTGTAAAAAGAGCTGAAGACTAAGAGAATATAAACTTGTAACTCCCGTTTGCGTTGGCTTATTGCATTCCGTTTTTTTGTTACTATTTGTTTGATGCTTTTGCGTTCCTGTTTCCCCATTTCCGTTTCCGTTTTCGTTCCAACTCCAATTACCTTTTGTTATGTTCCTGTTACTGGAAGTTGTGCGCTGTGCGTTGTGTTGTGATCTTCTGATCTCCATTCCCGACCCCCGAATACAGACCAAAAACCCCGACCCCTGTGCCCCGCCCATTAATGAATAATTCTAGATGATAAATAATACCCTGTATACCTGTATACATATATATTTATACACAAAAACACACACACATACACACACCTTAACCCACGAAGCCCTCAAACCTCTGACTCTTGCGATTTCGATTGATAGCGATTAAATCTAAACTAACTAAAGTCTTATATCCCCGACGAACAGGTGGCCAAGAACCCGCTGGCCAGTCTGGCTGCCTTGGGCCTGGCCGGGATGAATCCGGCCAGCACTGGGGGCATCAACCACACAGGTGAGTTGAGCGCTTCTGCGGCCAGATGCCAGACAGATTTTCAATCTAATCTAGGCTCTGCCCCAGCAGCCCTGGCTGCACTGGCCGGGTCGCAACTGCGTACAGCGAATCCAGCGAACCGAGCCCAGCAGCAGCAGCACGAGATGACCGTCTCCAATGACCTGATCGGCTGCATCATCGGCAAGGGCGGCACCAAGATAGCCGAGATCCGTCAGATCTCCGGCGCCATGATCCGGATCTCGAACTGCGAGGAGCGCGAGGGTGGCAACACCGATCGCACCATCACCATCAGCGGCAACCCGGACTCGGTGGCCCTGGCCCAATACTTAATCAATATGAGGTGAGTGTTGCGCCATCGATCGGATCCCTCGGATCCCTCTTAGCCCTTTCACTCGGATCTGATCTGATCTCTGCCTCTGTTCTGTCTATCTGTTTGTGTGAATGTGTAAATGTTGATGTACATCTAAATGTAAACGTAAATGTAAATGTAGTGTTGTTTCTCCGCGTGAATTGTTGTCTAACATCAATTTTGTCGAATTGACTTGCTAATTGACAAAGAACAAAAAAGAAAAAGCAATAAAAGTGAAGGTATAAGGAGGTCTTCGTCGGTCGTAGGTCACCTCTCAGTCGCGGAGTGGCGGTGGCGGTGGTTCAAACAATCAAAAGGTGGTTCCATTAAGACCATTGAGACGAGGCCCCGGGGAGGTGGGTAGGATGATCATATGGCCCCGACAGGGGTGAAGCGGGGATTAACACGAATCCGTAACTTAAGTCATACACACAAACATGTCCTAGCCTGTAAGTCGTAAGCCCGGCAAAGCCAAGTCACAAAAAGGCCGAAAGGCCCACAACTAGCACCAAAAACTCTCTCTCTCTCTTTGTCTCTTATAATTCTCCACCCTCACACCACCCCCCTAGATCGTAGTTCGCATCGCTAGATCGCGCTAACCAAACTGTTCTAGCTAATAGAAACTATAAACTATCTCTAACTGTTAATTAAAACCTAGCATCTAGTGTTACCAAGCAACCAAGCAAAACATCCTTGTGTAATTATTATGCAACAGCAGTGCAGCAGGATGAGCAGGAGGCGGAGGAGGATGGTTATGAGGCCAGGCCAGCACCGAATTAATCTACGCATCACAACGCACACTTTTCACACAACCGACCAATGACAAGAAATCGAAAATCGAACAGCGAATATCGAATATATAGAGAATATCGAAAAAATCGAAATCAATCGAACCGAAAAAAGGGAACAAACAACAAACGAAAAGAAAATATAAGAAAAGCTAAGCTGGACCTGATCCAATTGGTACTTCAAACTGCAGTTCAACTCCAAAATCGATCCAAAAAAAAACCCCTTTCTCTTTCTCTTCCCGTCCAAATATCAAATCAAACCGACCAAACCGAATCCCCCACCAAGTCCACCACCTCGTCCACCACCACGTTCATCCTCCAAAAACCAAAGCAAACAAACAAATAATACTCTTTCGGTCCACGCCTCCCCATTTTCAAAAAAGAGAACAACCAACAACAACCGCTCACCAAAAGTTTTCTAATCCTACCATCCAAAATTTGAACGCCGCTCTCCTCCCACCAAAAATACCCCCCAAAAAAATAATCGCTGAAAAGCCGCCCTTCTTCTTTATCTCTCTCTCTCCGCAAACTCCGAACCGTTCCTCCACACAAAACCTCCTTAACCTTTTGCATATAACAAAACACGAAAAAAAGAGTCGAGAAAAAATGCAATAAAAACCAACTCAATTCCACAAAATCGAAAAAAGAACCAAATGTTTTGAAAATACCTCTCTCTATCACCTGCCTAAAAAAATACAAAAAAAAAAAAAAAAAAAAAAAAATCGAAAGAAAAAAAAAGAAATAAGAAACCGAAACAAATACCAAACAATATCCCAATTTGTTCCTTTCTTTCTCTCTCTCTTTCTATCTACCCTAACCGAACCTCATCCACAGTGTTGAGCTGCAGAAGGCCAATCTCCTGGAGCAGGCCCAGGCCCAGCAGAATGGCGGTGCTACCGCCACCGCCGCCGCCGCTCCCGGAGCGGCTGCTGCCGTCGCCGGAACAACTGCGATCGCCGGAGCAGCCGGAGCTCCGCCGGCTGGCACCAATGGAGCCCTCACAACAGTAACCCTAACTGGCGGAGGAGCTGGCACTGGCACTGGCGGAGGTGGTGCCGTTGGACCGGCTGCCGCAGCCGCCGCCAGCAATGGTACTGCCACGGCAGCCAATGGCGGCACCACCAACGGCAGTGTCTCCGCCGTGGCCGCCGCCGCAGCAGCTGCTGCCGCCGGCTATGCCAGCGCTAATGGCAGCCAGGGAACCAATGGAACCGTTGGCGTTAATCCAGCAGCCGCCGCTCTATCCAGTCCTTTGGCTTCTGCTCTACAGCTGCTCACAAAGCCGGGAGCTCTGAGCGCCCTGTCCAACCTAAGCGCCCTCGATCTGCTTAACCTGACCACGCTGGGCAGCAACGGTGGCGCCGGCACTCCAGGCGGACCGCCAGTGCAGACGACGGGAGTGAACCGTGCCAAGGGCCACTATGCCACCTCAAGGTTCCGTCAGCATCAGACAGAGACCGGCGGAGAGGCGGAGAAGCCGCGCAATAAGTTCAATCCGTACTAGGAATAGGAGCAGGAGTCAGGAGCCACGAGTCGGAGCTGCAGCAGCCCGAGAGGAGTCAAGTTATAGTCGCTTAGTTTTATAGGATTCCCATGATAGCGTTGCGAAAGCTTTAGCTTTAGCGTTTAGATATTCTTGAAGAAGAAGCAAAAAACAAAAATTGTATAAAAATTCGGTTTAAAAAGATGAAAAGATTGTGGCTGCGGCCAGCAAAAGTATTGGAGATTTCAAGACAATTTTTACATCTAAAAAAAGTAACCCCACAGCGATCCCATTCAATATTTATGAAAGAAACTAACCAAACTACAATAACTACAGTAAACAGTCACACTTAGAACGTGCTAGATGTAATCGTTCAATAATCAATCGATCAGAGTCAGAATCAGAATCAGCATCAAATCAAACCATATATGGTGTATCGTATCGAATATATATAGGACCGAGTCGAGATTTTTTGACCAAGTGACCAAGGACCGACCCTAGTGGGCGCTCGCTATAGATTTTGGACCCCAAAAACTTTTTGATAAACGCCTAAACTAAACTTATATATATATATATATACATACAAGCGAATATGTATCGTACATAATATAGAATTTGCCAAATTTTAGCGCATCCCTAGTAGCGTTCTCCTTAGATTAGAGATTAGATCGCGAATATCGAGTATGTAGAGCAGGTACCGAGCATTAAACTTAGCCTCAGCAGCCAACAATCTTTCCCCCAATCAACAAGCCATTCATTGTAACATATAACACACGCTCCAATATCTTATAAATCCATTGTGTACTCTCTTAGCTTCTAAGCACTAAATGTATTTTTTCCCCATATATATATTTACGAGATATAACCTTAAGCATAAAGACCCAAAAAAGCCATTTGTCGGGAGGCAGAAAGCAGCCCTAGCAGCAGAAAGAGAAGAGTTAAGTGAAGCAGCAGGCAGAAAATATGAAGTGAAATGAAAGAACCTTCTATAAGAAGTTTACAAAAGAAAAGAAATTCCAATGCGTTGAGAACCCGCCCGGGAGTCCGAAGATAGGGCGCGACACGATGTGCGACCGGGGGATCAACGACCTTTATGGACCAATTCGCTCTAATTGACGCAATCCACGCAATGAGAAGCGTACAAAAAGCCAACTAACTATTTGAATAGAAAAACGAAATGAAAAGCACATGGAAAAGCCAAGGGAAAGGGCGGATTTAAAACCGATGAAAAGGAAGAATAACGTTATCATGTATTAGACTTTAAGTCTTCGATTGTTTATGGAACTTTTAGTTTTTTTTGTTAGTTTTTACACTTTATACATTTACCCTCCTGAAATTCCCCAAAATTTGTATTTATTATAATGCGATTGTAAATTTTTATTGTTATTATTTTTAACCAAAAAAAAGGATAAAAATGCGAAAATAATGTTGAACAAGTATTTGGAAATTGAAATTTCTCTAACCTAAAGTACATGGAAAGATAATTGTAGCTACGTTATAAAGTTATACTTGATATGATTTCTCTTATTATTATATTATTATTACTATTATTACTTTACACTTAGCTGTAGTTTGTAAGCGAGACAAGTGACACACATTATGTAATAACACAACTTAAGCTAAGCGGGCTTACGATTTTATAACCAAATTATATTCCTAACTATTCATACATACATCTCTACATACATACATACCTTACATACCCTACATACCCTACATTCATTACATACCCTACATTCATTACATACCCTACATACTTATATTATGCCACAAAATAATAACACAAAGGTAGAACAAACTAAAAATTCGAGTAACGTAAATACATACATACATACATACAATACAATGTATTCAATGTAATACTACTTCTTGACATTAATACACAGAAAATAGACAAAAAAAAAAAAACACACCTAGAAAAGGCTTTACCTGTAGAAGAACAGCAAGAACAACATCAAGCGAAAGGAACATTAATAATAGCGACATAAAAACCTACATATTTATATGCAATGAAGAAAACAATGATGGAAACTACATACATGAGTTTGTAATAAAGTGAAAAATGAATACTAAAATAGAGTTCACTAATGAGGGATTTCAAGGGGTTGTGCCAAAGATCGTGTAGTAACAAGATGAGTAACGCCATACAATTTTCGTGCTTGGTTAAGGCTCTCTTAACAAACATTCTAGATATATAAGGACACTTACGCACTTGCTTTACGCTCTCAACGCCAGCAGAAAAATTGCTTTGATATTACAATTTAAATGTATGGTTGTTACGCATCTTGTTATTACAAGTTCATTCTTCTAAGGATTAATGGGGTGATCTACAAAAACATTTTTAAATTAACGAAACATTTAATACCAACTGCATCTTTACGATTTTTCAGAATATCCATGGAGACTGCTGGTCTGCCCATACCCGGTTATCACTACATTGCGCCCAGTGCAATTGTTAAAACACCCATTCACTAAATGCAAACAACAATCAAGCAATAAACAACAGCAACTGAAAATCGAGGAGTATGAGGAGGAGGAGGAGGACAAACTGCAACTGGAGGACAACACCAAGCAGGAGCAGGCAGCAAAATGAAACGTCAAATGTTAAATCATAAGCAATATATAAAACAGAAACCAGAAACATCTGCAACATCAAGGGGAGATCAGAGGAAGCAACCATATATCATATATGACAATGTCAGCAGCAATCACACTTTGAATTCATAACACACACACACACTCACGCGCGGAGAGACGGAACCATAAAATGCATACACGTTATATTTATTCATTGATTCTTATTAATTATATGATACTTTTTCATTAAGTTTTAAATGCAAAGGGCAAAACAAATACCACAACAAGAACTTTTATGTTAAACCGTTTTCGCGGAGGGCTTTCGCCCCCCCCAAAAGTAAGAACAGAACAGCAATTAATTGTAAGATTAGTCAAAATGAAGACAAAATAAACAAGCAAGAAAATATTTAAAAAATCAATTAACCACGTAAACATGAAAGCAAGAAGACGAGTAAAAGAAAAAGAAAGGCAGAAAGAAAAATTCATAATGCAGTTAATTCTAAGCCAATGTTTTGTGCACACAAGCATGACCAAAAAAAAAAGAAAAAATAACAAAGAAGGAAACATCAAACAAACAAAAGCAAACAAGAGAGGAAACAAAAGGATTTAAATTTAGTAAGGAAACGAATACGAAAGAGACATTGAACAGACAGGCAGAACAACCAACAAACAAGCAAATCAAGCAAGCAAAGACAGAAAGGATGATTAAATTATAATTACGGCCAATTGCATCGAGATAATTGCGTTTGTTAGTTGTTTGTGTTCATATATGTACACACATAAATATATATTATATATAGACACGGCGATATATTGATACGATAATTTTTTATTTTATTATTTCTATTATGGTAATTGTTATCGAAATTGTATTTGTGATTTTTGAATATGTTTAGACTGATGTGCAAAATTGATTCTGTTTATTAATTACAAGTAAACTACGACGTACGCATATATAAACGATTATGGACTATAATTACTAGTTATCCCTCTCTTTCGTTCTATCCGCTTTCTAAACCAAATTACTCATTTATTCAAAATTAGTTTTAATTCCAACAAAAAAAAAAAAAAAAACAACTGAAGAGACAAAAATCGAACTAGCAAAGGGATTTCCAATTGTGAATTAACATCAATTATAATTACTATTATCAAAATTGTTGTAGTTTCTATCGTTTCGGTTTAAATAGCGAAAAGGAAAATGCCAACTGCTGAATGGTAACAAACAAACACACATATTTAATCTACTTACAAATTAGTGAAATCAATTCGAATTACAATAATAATTTTTAAGCACATTTTTTGTGGCGATTAAAAAGACTTTTTCTGGAGGCGTGTGGAAAATATGAGAAATGGATTTAAACATTATATTACAATTATGCTTAAATTAAAGTATAATTTTAATTTATTAGCTGTTAAATTTATACGCAAAACAAAACTAAAAAAAAAACAACAACAACAAACAAAACAAAACATAAAAAACCAATCACAACAAAAGAAAACATCAAAAATAAACTGATTTTCAATGTTAAAATTAAATTAATTTTATTCGAATTTAGTTGCTAGGCTGGGCAGTAAAAACAAAACATGAATATATGAATGACAAGTGTGGTGATTAATTTTAAGATCATTCAGTTGCATACACACTAACTCACAGTACTCACAGTACAGTAGGGCCTCTGAATGGTGTCAAAACACGAAGGCTAAGGTGAAAGCGAGAGCATCAGCTTGCCAAATGTGGCAGAATGTGTCAAATTTTATTCTACATATTAATTATTTAGTAAGACGACTTATCAAAGCATAAAGGAAACAAAACAAGAACATATCCACTGCAAAAGAAAACCAATCTAACCACAATTTATATTATATTAACCAACACACACACACACACACAAAATACAGAAAGAAGTAACAAAATATTAAACCGAACATATAGAGGCAAACATATCCCAGAGAACGCAATGCATGTATCTATCTAGGAATATCTCTATGATTTCTATCAATATATCCTTTACCACTCGTATCATCAGTCATAAGAAACCTTAAGTTGTATCACTTATCCCTACTGATGACGGAAAATATCGAAATTTGTTTGATATATCGGTTTAATATTATCGGTAAGACAGACAAAATGCAACTTTTGTTGATATTTTTCGATGCTGTCGATATTTCAAAGTTAAGTGCGATATCTAAAATTTCGATAAGTCAAAGTTTACGATATTTTTGTCGATATATCATCCATTTCTCGATATACATCCCTACTCATTACTCACTTTGCATCTTCCGCTCTCGCACCAAAAGAGGAAGAAAGACAAACTTATGAGACAACCAAACTTGATTACAGGAAATTGTTAATAGCATAAAAAGAGGTAATACTATAAATGAGCAAGCAGACATATAAACTCAATAGGAGACGACGGACGAGCCAGGGCCCCAGGTGTTAGCTCCACTTACTCGAGGATCAAGCAGCTGGCAGGCGACGACGGATAAATGATATCATGTGCGAAACTATTTCGTGATTTTAGTGACAAATATATATATATTTCGCTGACGACAAACAATTTGAAGCAATCATTTTGAAATCAAGAACTTCAGTTCCCCAGGGGAACGGAAAATGAAAAATAAAAAATATTAAGATGATGAGGAGGATAAATGAGAAATCAGAGGAGGAATCAGTCAAGAAACCGTATATCTATATATAAATAAATTATATAAATATACATAAATTAAATATATATAATTATTATTATTATTATTATGTACACTTGTATTTAAATGTATTTGAAATATTTAGTAAATTTTTTGCGCAAGTTACACAAGAAAAAAGAAAAAAATAACAAAGAAAAACACTAAAAAAATGAGATGAGAGATGACGACGACGACGACGAGGGCTATATGGCGGCTACGGAGATAGACGGGTCAACAGCGGGTAACTGGGATTAATAATAAATAAATTAAACGCAAAGTACATAAATGAAAAGGGATAATTACATTATGTATGTATTGTATGCGTGTGTGTATAAGAGAAATAGCTCAAAAGGAATTCACAAACAATTTTTACTTAATATGCGTGTAATTAATGTAATTATTAACGACATTTTTGTTGACAACTTGTAAATTTGCAAAGGAAAAATACGTGTAAGAAAAGCAATTTTAATGGTGCCTTAAAAACCAAACCAAGCAAATTTCTTCTAGCCTGCCTTGCCTGCCCGCCCCCCTCAGCGCACTCAGTAATTACGAAACCAAGAAACAAAATCTAATAATAACTGGATGGCATGTGAGTTTCCACTCCTTTCTAACAATCCTTTCTGAACAATCTTCCCGCGCGAGCTCCAGTGCTCTCAGCCCGGATCGGATCCGGCGAGCACTCGACCCGCACCACTTAGTTAAAGATGTGTTACTGTTTTTCGACATAAGAACTTCTCCCTTTTAGCGACGAACCACAATCGCTCAAAAGCTATCCTCCGAGTCCTTGCGGAGAGTTGCCCGCTACACTCGATTCGGATACGGTTGACACCACAACACCGATACGATACGATACGATACCGAACTTAGCTGCAGAAACACTGCAACTGACCCAAGAGAATATCACCAATAATTAGCCCGACAGCGAGAGAGAGAGCAGAGAATATATACCCAGGACACGAAGAAACATAATATTCAATTGTACACAATACACAGCAAAGCAAAAAAGAAAGACACACATATTAATGTTTCTCTCAGTGTAATTAAAAACGTCACTTGAATGTATTTGCTCACATTTTTACAATACATGTCGAAAACAACAAGAACTCTACACAATAAGCAACAAACGTAAAAGCATTTAAGGCACTTGATCAGTCTCGAATGAACGATGGAAATGGATCATTGGGTGGATATGGAAGCAAGATCATTGTTAAAAAAAAAAACGCAACTGTAGAAAAAGATTATGAAACAAAACAAAATATAAAAAAGGTATAAAAGAAAACGAAAAAAAAACATATTTATATACATATATAAAGCAAAAATGGAAACTTTACATTAAGGTATTTTAGATATTCTTATTTAATATCCAGAAAACAAGACAAGAAATTATACGAGCAGAGTTTTAATTTAGAGCAGAAGGAGAGAGAGAAACTTGGAGATGGTGGAGATCATCGGGTCTAAGTAATGAACAAAAAAAATATATGTATGTACGTGTATTTAACTAACTAAATATCGGTGTTAGAATCGTTAAGTAAATTCTAGTAGTCTGCGCAAGGCGAGATCAGAGATGGACGGGAGAAAGAGTGTAAAAGCAATGATAATGCAATGAATAAGATGCATAACGCTTATACATTTTAGTTACAAGCTGTTTTTGTGCTAGCAACGGTATACGTTTGGCGTTACGCATCTTATTAATAACATTAACTTTGCTGAGAGGGTCGCTTTCTCTACCGATTCTACGCGCTGTTACGTTACTTACTATACATACCGATTATTTTGTTGCCACATTATCACACTCACACCGAGAAGGGAGGGGAGATGAGATTATAACTACGTGTATTCCAATTCATCAAAGCAATTGAAGAATTAATAGGACACCTAGGCCAGCCAGGACGAATCTCGACTTCGACTGCGACTAGTCACTAGAAATATACGAGACATCTAAGGTTTCTCAGCATAACAAAGCGAATCAAAGCAAAACCAAATATCGGGCATACGGCATATTAACTTATAAACCTACGTAGAGCGACAACTTAACTACTACTTGCAGCATCACATAACACACACACATAACACGTAACACGTAACAGGGTCTCATCGTAGCGTTCTTCAGACAATATAGCGTATGGGAGTCTCGGAATCATAATCAGAATCGGAATACAATCGGAATTGGAACCCTGCGGTTCAGATAGTACATTGGCGCAAACTTAAAATGATGTTTTCAATGAAATTAGCATATGTATATGTTTATGTATATGTGTGTGTTTGTATATGTGTAACAATAAAGTTGAAGATCTCTCTCAATACAAAAAACAAAAAAAAAAAAAAAAGGAAAGGAAAAATCAGTGCATTTTCCTGGTTAATCAGCAAATGGGATTAGTGGTTTAGTGAACGTATGTAGGACTCTCTCTTACTCTCATCTTTGAAGAAGACGAAAAGAATGAATATGCAGCATAAAATTGATAAAACTGAACAATTGGGATCAACTTATATTTTAAATATAAGATTAAATTGTAAAAAAACGAAACGAAAAACCTAAGCGAACCTTTTAATTAAGCCCCGGAGTTTGTAGAAGCTACTTAAATCTAGCGAAATCTAAACAAAAAAATATACGAGAAGATGAATTTGTGCCAAAAATAAAAAAAACCGAAATAGTAGTAACAACAAGCAGGCGAAGCAGCAGGAGAACAATAGTAGATACCGAGTTCAACTGGCCAAAAAGCACAAGAACAACAATGGGAAGCCACCAGCCACCACAAACGAGAACACAAAGTAAATTCTTTGCTTTTTTTGGGGGAACAACACATAGGAATTATACGAATTTCAATGGATTCACAGTCGTCAGACAGCTACTCCTCTCACACAAGTATTTAATGTTCACATTTGCTCAAGGCAAAGCACTTAAAGGAGCTTATTTAATGAAAAACAAAAACCAAGAGAACAAAAACAAAAACAAAAACCAAAACCAAATACAAAAGTCGATACTAAACCATATAGATGTGTGTGTAATCATTTCCACATAAATAATATACAATCTGGCTGTATTCGCAGTTTAATTGCTAGAAGAAGGTGCCAAAGATCCCAGATGAACCAAAGCTAAAGCTATAAGGCCTGCATATTCGACGGCAGTACACCCCCCCATTGGTTTCGTTGCATACATTTAGGCGGAATCTTTGAGGCATTCGAGACTTGCGTTGCACCTTCGGTTAGCCCCCGAGATTATGTTGCAAGAACATGCAAGGCGGCAAGGCTCCTTAAATTAATTACCAATTAATCGACAAAAGAGAAACACTAAAAATGAAATGTAAACAAAGGCGAACGCTAACTAAACATATTTACAAGTTGAAGAAAACTGCAAGGCAATCATATAACTAGAGCTTCAATAAATAACAAAACAAAGGACAAGGGTCATAAGCGTGGAAAGGGTGGAATTATGGCTATAAAACCAGTTGAAAATGCCTAGAACGTGTTTTTGGATAAATATATATTTAAGCCATATTCACAACTGGATGAAAAACCAAAAGAAAACAAAACTATTTGCGTTATTATTGTGGTTAAAGCAAGGCAAAGGGAAAGGAAGGCGGGAGTTAATAATGAACAAAACCAAAAGTTAGTGCCAATTTTTAGTGCAAATTTTTGCGTAATTGTTTTAATTTCAACGTTATTAAAACTACACAAAAGTAAACAAAAATAAAGAAAACAAAAGAACAAGAAACAAAAATAATATTAAATAAATAAACAAACAGTTGGTTTCAGAACCACCAATTTTTGGGAGACTTTCAAAGGGACGGACAGGAGGAAAGCGTAGCACTCAGCACCGCCTAGTTTTCGATGTGAACCAAAGTGTGTAGTGTAGTGTAGAGGCTAAACTAACCCACGTACATAACACACATGTAGCTTTCGGCTCCAGATGCATTCGACACCCTTATTTCGCACTCCACAATCAATAGTTATCGGGACAGGAAAACGGATATGGGAACCAGGAGGCGCTTGGAAATGGGGGCAGCACTGAGAACAGGTCCTTGCCACACACATAAAACACACACTCACACTTGCAAAAGCGAATGATAAATAATAAAAAAGTAAAGTTAAGCCATAAGTGAAATTAAATATTGTTTATCTGTGTACAACAATAATATTTAAATAATTCTTAAATGTGTATTATGACTCTAAACAGAAAACTCACTGACTACATCATATGTATAAGGGAGAGTCTCGAAGGATCTCTGATCCGAGAGACGGGCAGCCCCTGTAGACGACACTTAGACATTGAACATTAGAGAAACCAACACACACTCACAAACAACAACTTAATCGCAATAAGAGCATACAGTATACAGTATACAGATACAGATACAGATAAAGATACAATAAGAATTCTTAAATAATGGCAAAATGTACAAGAGGACAAACGGTAAACACGAGTTGAAATGACAAAGATAAAAACAAGACAAAACAAAACCCAAATGATGAAAGTAATGAAAGAAAAAACTCGAAAAGCAAACATTATTTACAACATATTTACAATTCTATAAATTATATTTAAAAGTATTTACATATATATGGGGGGGCATTGGGTGTGTAGCGGTGTGTGCGACCCGACATAGAGTGCAAAGGAACCCCCAACCACACACATCACGCATACGTAGCCATTGGAACAGGACACCCACACTCACACACACAGAACATACTATATATGTGCAATACAACACACACTCACACGCAAAGTTAAGTGCATTATAATTGAATTTATAGAGTTAAACGAAGCTATTAAGTGACATTATTTAACTGATTAACTGATTAACTGATCACGATTATTATTAACGATGCATACGCATTTACTCACAACTCATATACACACCTATATATAAATATATATATATATATACATATATATAGAATATACATGGCATATATCGCTGGAAAATATTTTCGTTGATCAAAACAAACCATATAGGCAAGTAAATTAAGTTATCATAAATAGACCACACATCATATCAGACACAATGGAAATCACTGCAAGTTTACCCAAAAACCAACAACAACAACAACATCAACAATTGTATGAAGTCAAAAAAAGATCAAGATTTTTGAAAGCTACATAAATGTGTTGCGTTCTTTGAATAAATGTTTTTGAGTCGAATTTTTACTTCAAAAACTGAAACAACATTGAAAAAGTCTCAAAAAAAATAAAGAATAAAATAAAAAGAAAAATAAATAAAATTAATAGCAAGCAAAAGACACACCTAAGCATAAGAGCGTTAAGCGGGATACATTCTTACAGAGTATCTGTGTGAAATCGTGGCAATGTTGCAAGAAAGTTGATAATGAAAATGTACCACTTGAAGTAAGGGAGAAATCAAGATAAGAAAGAAAAGAAAAAAAAAAAACCAAAACAAGAATTTAACACAATTTTTGAATTCATTAAATAAAGGTATGTGTTTAGATATATTCAAAACAAACCCCCGCTTGTGGTTTTATTTTACGATTCGGGCGTTTGTAGCCTCATTAAAAAGCGCTTTATATATAAATATATATATAAAAAGCGGGTTTTTTTTTCAGGGGGCTTAAAGCTTAATAATAAAACAGATGCTCATACGACACGTTTCCCAATTTTTGCGATTTAAAAAGTCAATGCAAACTGGCGAATGGCCAAAGGCCAACTAGCCTCAACAATGGATGGCCAAAAGACCGCCAAACTTCATTCATAAAAACAAAACTTATTAGCAGCATACAAAAATAAACAATTTTATTTTATATGCCTATGCTCTTTTTCTCTCTTTTATAAACAATTTGGCGACGAGCGGCCAGAGAAAACAGAGAGGTATGAGAGAGAATTTTAATAGCAGTACAATTTTGGTCTCACGTCATTCGCCGATTTGTTTGGCGGAACCTGAGTGAAACAAAAACGGCATTTAATCGCATTTTGACAGCTTAGCACCTGACTAGGCATATGGATTTCTGGCGTTACTAGTCTAGGCTGGACACGTTCTGAAACGAACCCTGTAATTATCTCACGGAAACCCAATTCTGTACTTTTTAAGTGCTTTTTTGCATAACAATTAAATCTGAAAATTGCCTTAAGCAAATTAACTACAGTATCATTTCGAGAAAGGCTATTTTTATAGCATTTTTAGATTTATTAAAAATTATAATAATTTATAATCAAAATATTCAACATAATTAATATTGCCTTTATAAGTTTTTATCAATAACTTTGGGTTTATTTTCTTTGATTAAAAGGAAATATGTTATATGGATTAAAAAATAATATGATTAGTATTGTATCTGTTTAATTTACCCCGAAATTATATAAAAGCTTGAATGTATTAATGGCAACAGGTCGTATGAGTAATATACAATACTGGTAAGGACTGAAAATTGCGTATACGACCTGTTGTCCTTTAAATGTAGTCATCTCAAAATATTCTTTATTTTAATTATTTTTTTTTTTTAAATTTTGAATTTTAGCTATTTCATAATGAATAAGTATATGCTCTTAACTCCTAAAATATGTATATAAAGGCACTACTTATGATAATAAATCTAATAAAATAATACAAATTTCCCCAGGAAAAAAATCGTCAAGAGAATGTGTACTGTACATCGTTTCAGTTGGAGCTCATACCAGTTCAGTCCCATTTATATTCTATATTCTTATTAACTGTTTTAATAAACAAAATAGCCCACTTGATGAAAATAATTACATAAACGTAAAACTACTTAACCCTGGTCATGATCATGACTAAACTATGTATCACCCTATATATATCATTCTTTTATAAATGTTTATTCTGCCAGTGCGTTCGCCTAATGGTTTGGCTGTTGGCCAAATCGGTAAAAGAAATGAAATATAAATTATGGAACTATCACGTTTGCGGCACGTGACCCTTGAAAGTGGCCAATATTGTTGGCACAGTCACTGCACCGATGATGGATTTTTAAAGGCAGTAAATCAACACCAAAACATTGGAAAAACTAAGATTTATATAGCCTTTGTTACATAAGTTTTATTATTATGCGGGGAGCATAACCTTGCCGCCATAAAATACTTTAATGGCACTATTATTGTTAGATATTTCTTGTATGTGGCTAAAAAAAAAGCCATAAAATTTGATTTCCACATTTGATAGGTATTTTGGGAAATGTATGACGGCATTTTTATATATAGTTTTCCACTTTATTAGTGTAAACCAACATTTTCTTACAATATTATTTAAATAATGAAAAAAAACTTTATTCTTTGCATACTTTTGGATACCTTATTAATTAATTGTTGAACCTTTTTGGCCCTTTTAGATAGGGATGATACCCCTCCTTATCTCGTGCACAGACAATGGATGAGGAGACCCCTTTGGACTTTGCCTACCCATCACCCTACACAAGACCAACCTGCGATCCACTTTCATCGCAGCCAATCCAGCTGCGACACACACGAACCGAAGCCATAATCTCGGCAAAGCCTAGCCAGAACTCGGAACCCCTCGGTAGAAATGGAAGCCTGCAGCGCTCAACAGTTGGTCGGACGGTTCGAGCTTCCTCACTCGCCGACCGGCTGCGATCACGACCGCTCGTTATTTGCTCGCGGAGATCGCAGTAGGCTGTTGGCAGTTCGGGCCGCGTTTCTGTGCCGCTCACATCGCAAAAGTGCTCGGCGTCGTGGGTAAAAATAAATATATAGATTTCGTAAATGAAAATAACGCGGCGCGAGTGCAGAAATAAACCGAAAACGTGTGCGTTAATCGAAGGCAGTGGTGATTAGGAAATGGCGGCCAGCGAAGCGCCACCCGCAGAGGCGACGGTGGAGGTGGAGTTGCCTTCACAGCCACCACCACCGCCGTCAAAGGATCCAGAGGATGTCACCCTGGACGCTATACTAAAGCATTTGGGTCAGTTTGGACGCTTCCAGCTGATCATCTTCTTGCTGATCTGCCTGCCTATGATGTTCCATGCCATGTTCTCGGTCACCTACGTCTTCACCGCCTCCACCGTGACGCATCGCTGCGACATTGAAGAGTGCGACACGCCGGATAGCAAATTCTACGAGCCGCACATCGAGTGGAGTATCCCCAAGAATGGCAATGACCCCTGCAATCGCTACACTAACCGAGATCTACCCCTGTGGAACGGGACGGACGATATTTGCCTGGCCGAGCATTACACGGCTGAAACGGAAGCCTGTCCCGGCAATAAATTCATATTCCGTGATAACGAAGTGACCATTTCGAATGACGTGAGTATCAAAGTGCCACCACATTGGGGGTGCTGCTATCAGGTAGCAGCAACAACGATCACCGCATGCCAGACTCTCTCGGAGCAGACATGGACTTTGATAATAAGTCAGCCGATTGCGGCACATGCTGCTGCCTGGACCAGTTGTGCATGGGGGAAAACAATCGAATAAATTGGTCATCAATCCATCGTTAGTTCAAATCTTATCTGCAGACTATCGAAAAAATATCAGACATTGATTAGAGGCCTGAATGCAGACCAGATAGGAGGTTGAGACTTAAAGTAAACAATAGAGTTAATCGGTCGGTTGGGGTTTTTTTTTAAGCCTTCCCAGATTAACTATTATTTCTATAATTTGAATTTCATAGTTTAAGTGTTTCGAATCAAAGGAATGTGAAAAACTTACACCAGCTTATACAGTTCATAAATATTTATGGGTACTTGGAATAACCAAGATAGCCAGATAGCTCACTGTGAGGTAATCGAAAGGGATCGAACCCTGGCACCCCCCCAGAACTGTAGACAAACACTCCACCACGGGTTCAATGACTAAATTGTACCTTTAATAATTTACTGATAACCGCAAAGTCGAGTAGTTTACAATCACAATCAGACGGGGCCCGAAATCGGGTTAACGCATTTCAGAGAGGATAGAATTGCACTGAGTGGCGACCTTAAAAGTCTTAAAACCATAAAGTTAAGCCAAGTGGGCCAGCTGAACCAACAAAAAGACTATTGTGAAGGTCCAAAGGTAAACATTACTCGTAATATTTAGTTAGCAATTGAGGGGATAATGGAGGAATTTTACCACTCGCAAGGTAAACAAATTTACTTTTCGCGGCCACATCCGAGATGATGGCCCAACCTTTGAGAATATGCTTATTGCGCCCTACGATTATAATGTCGGAAGCTGCTACCGCTGCCTCCTAAGTGGCCTGATGAGCTCGGGGAAAACATTCTTTATCAGACAATTGGACACATACTTGGGACGCGACTAACTGGCGGATAAGTGCCCCCCAGAAGCCAGACAAGCTGGCAGGGCAATTGCAACATAGACAAACGAATTGAGATTAAGATATTCCTGAACAAATGAGGTTACAATTTACGTTAATGGTTGAGGGAAAAAAATTTCCATCCAATCTTTTTATAGCTTGGCATTTTTTGCGATATTGAATGAGCGATTCATGAATAAGGGAGGCACTCATTGTTATTTATGGTCAAAGGGAAGAGAAAAGGAGAACAGCAAAATGAGATTTTTTATATTACGATTGTAAATAAAAGAAAGTATATATTTTGAAAAAATTATAAGGGATTCGGGTATAAGTCTAGAGTAAAAATAAATTAGTATAGATAGAAATATATTTCAATTACTATATATTTAAAATGATCAAAAATTGATTGATTAGTTTTTTGCTATCTTGTAGAGGGAAACTCTTAATACAAAAATATATTCATATATTCACTTAATTAAAATGTTTCCCTTGTAGTTTGACATTTACTGCGACGATGAGTGGAAGCTGTCAATGGTCGGAACCATAAACAATCTGGGACAATTCTTTGGCATTCCCATTGGCGGCTTTGTGGCAGATCGGTGAGTAAGGATACCTTTTCCCTACTGCATATAAGTCTTATCCAATTCCTGCTCCACTGTTAGTTATGGACGCAGCTTCTCCATTGCCCTGGGTGGTATTATGGGCGCCGTCCTGGGCATCGTGCGTTCCTATTCCCCCAGTTATGTGTGGTTCCTGATCTTTGAGTTTCTAGACAACATGACCAGCAGCACGTTGTACTCAACCTGCTTTGTGATCGGCATTGAGCTGGTGGGACCCAGGCGGCGGGTCCTGGCCTGCAGCGTTATCACGGTCTTTTATGCGGTGGGCGAGGTGGCTCTGGCCATGTTCGCCAAGGCCTTTCCCGACTGGCGCATCCTGCTGCGCATCACCTATATGCCCTCGCTAATCCTGCTCGCCTACTTTTGGATCCTGCCGGAGAGCGTGCGCTGGCTGCTTAGCCAGGGCAAGGAGGAGCGAGCCAAAGGCATCCTACGCCGGGCAGCCAAGGTCAACAAGCGAAAGCTCTCGGAGACCATGCTGGACAAGCTCGTCCTGGCCAACCGTGACAAGCTGCAGCAATCGGCGGAAAGCCGCTTCCCCATTCGCGAGGCCTTCAAGAACTTCAAGTGGCGCATTGCCAACTGTTCCTTCTGTTGGATTGTTCACGTCCTGGTCTACTACGGCTTAAGCCTGAATGTGGTCCTCCTGGACGGGGACAAGTACAACAATTTTGCATACATTGCCCTGGTGGAGATTCCCGGCTTCTTCATGCCGCTGCTGATCATGGACCGCTTCGGAAGACGCTACTCCCTCTGCGGCCTGATGCTGTTCAGCGGTCTCTGCTGCATAGGAACCATTTTCACTGGGGCGGATCAGCCGGTGCTGCAGCTGGTGCTGTTCCTCATCGGCAAGCTGACCATCACTGCCAGCTTCCAAGTGCTGTACTTCTTCGCCTCGGAGATCTATCCCACTAATCTGCGCAACAGCCTGCTTAGCTTCTGCTCGATGATGGGCAGGTTCGGCTCCATGCTGGCCCCCCAAACGCCTCTTCTGGTGGGTACTGAATGCGGAGGGATTTATTCAATAGTTAGTTATATTCTCTCTTTACTCGCAGGCCAAGTATTATGCCAGTGCTCCGGCTTTGATCTTCGCCGGCGCTGCCATTGTGAGCGGACTGCTCACCCTATTCTTCCCCGAGACCACCAATGTCGTCCTGCCGACGACTGTCCAGGAGGCGGATGCCATTGGCGTCAAAAAGAGACCTTCGCAGGCCAAGGATCTCGATCTAGTCGTTCCGGCGAGTCAACCGCAGTAATAGCAGCTATCATTACCGTAATCTTAGCCTAAGGCAGGGCAGCCTGCAAATACAAAGACATTTCTCCACAAATGTGTTATAAAGTCTAAGAGTAAGCCATACAATATATAAATATATATAATTAATAGCATTAACAAATAACTGAGTTTGATTTATTCACTGGCAATTGGTAATGGTCAACATTGGTACTTAAGTCTAAAAATTATGTTCAAATTAGTTTTATCAGTGTAGAAAATGTCAAAAGGTACGGCATAATATAATATTATAAAAAAAAGTATTAGCTTCCATTAATCAGTTGGCTTTGAAATATAAACAAGTTTACAATTAACAAAACAAAAGGTGATTTCATTAATCAATTCGCTCTGCGCCGAAATTAATTACTTAACTAGTGTACAAAAAAATATATATATAAAGTCGCTTTTGCTGGTGATAATATCCTAGAGGAATTTAAGAGAAATTTACATAATGAATATCAATAATTTTGATTTTTAAATTGTAAAAAAAAACTGCTTAATTTACATAATGAATATCAATAATTTTGATTTTTAAATTGTAGAAAAAAATTGTTCAATGACTTTGACTAAAGAACTGCACTATAGTCTTGGTTCCACTTGAGGACGAACCCCCAATGGTGACATTTAAAGCCTTGGACTTTTGCTTCTTTGCCTGGGCCGGCGAGGTCTTCTCCTTGCTGAGTGCCGCTGCCCGAGTGCGCAAGTCCTGCTGATTCAGTTCGCGCTGCAAGTTCCTGGCCACATGGTAATCAATGTGCTCCGGCATATCCACGCTTTTTATATATGCCTTGCACTCGGAGCACTGCTGCATAGGAACATCGCTGACCGGGGGCGGAGGTTCTTTAACGCTGAAGAACTTGGCTATGCTGTTGCCAGATGAAGCAGAACTGGTACTAGCTGCCTTCTTGGGTTTTTTCGGCGGCGTTGGCTTGGTTGCTTCCTTCTGGCGTGACTCCTTCTGCCTATCCTCCCGCTGCTCGCTCTTCAGCTGGCGGCTTAGCTCCTGGGCGAAATGATGATCTCGGTGAGTTTGCAGGGCCTTAATTTCATCAAAGATTTTGGCTCCACACTGATCGCACTCCACAGTGGGCAAAAGGTCATAGTGCATCTTGGGAACAGCGTACTCGGCGTAACTCTCCTTATACGAGTTGTCCACTTCGTTGAATTTACGCTTAGAGGTAGATGGCTGCAGTTCCTCTTCGGTAAGTGGGGGTTGTTCTGCGACAGAATTCGCTATAGAGAGGTTCTTCTCTGCCTTTGAATCCTCTGTTTCCGATTTCTGATTGGGCCTTGTTAAATCCGTATCCTCCACAGTATCGTCATCGAAATCCTTTTCATTGTTAGCCTCGATGGCGTCCAACTCCTCGGCCAGGTCCTGCATATCCGAAGAGTCCTCATCCGCTGCTTCAGGCTTTTGTTGCCGGTTTACCTTTTGTTGCTTCAAAAACTTGGAGAAAAAGCTCTCCTTGAGCTCGGGAGGCGTTGAGGTGATAGCTGTTTCCTCCGCTTCCCCTTCCGCTTGGGAGACCGCCTTCAGCTTCTGCTTGTACTCCTCAAAGAAGTTCTTTTTTGGAGCTTCTTTAGGAGTTGCCACCACAGGATTAGTGGCTTCCGGTTTCTTATCCTCTTTTTTGGATAGATAATTAGCAAAGAAGCTTTGCATCTTGGACTCCTCCGTCTGCTTGGGCTTTATTTCCACTGGAACTCTGGGCGGTGGTACTGGCTCCTCCCCACTCACCCTTCGTTTTTTGGCCGCCTGATTAGCAAACATCTCCTGTAACTTGTTCTGGGCACTAGAAACCGTCTCAAACTTGCCCACGCTGATTCCTAGGAACTTGATGGCGTTGTTCAGCGCCGCCTCGCTTCCGGCTCGCAGGAACGTCTTTGTATTGGCCTTAATTAGGTCCAGGGCATACTTCGCCAGCAAGTCCTGGTCGTAGTCCTTAAGGGCGGTGGAGCGGGAGCTAGCAACCTCCTCGCCGTCAATGTCCTGGACATACTGTACCACCATTTGCTTGGCCTTCCGATTGTTCTCAATGAAATCCTTCTCCAGTCGATCATTGATTTCAGAGGAGAGCTCCCCCAGCCAATGCTGGAGCGTTTTCAAGCCGGTGATGTTGTTCCGCCCCGGGAACTTCTTGCAGCAGCCAATGCTCTTGGAGTAGAAGCGCGGAGTAACTGCCTCCAGGTCGATGCCACGCGAGATGTTAAACAACCAGGAGCTGGAACCGGACCCACTGAGATTAGTGACTCCAATGGGAAGGCATAAAAAACTTACCCATTCTTCTCATCAAACTTGCGCTGCAGCTCCGCCTCGGTGAACTTGACAATTTGGCCCAGGAACTTGATGCCCATGGTCTCGCACACCACCTCACCGAACTTGCCGCCTAGCCCCTTGATCTTGCCCACAGGCAAGGCGTCAAACAGACCGGGGATCTCCGCCAGCGGAAGGACGGTCTGCTTGTTGGGCTTGTTCAGGCCGGCGGCCAGCTTGGCCAGGATCTTGTTGTGTGCTATGCCTGCCGAGCACTCGTATCCGGTCTCCTTCTTGACAGCTGCCCGCACCTCGCCGGCCACGGAGGCGCCGATGAGCAGACGAATGTCACTCTGGCGGACGGCTGGAAGGTCATTCTGGTCGTAGGACAGCGCGAAGCGTTCGTCATCGACGTAGGGATTAGCAAAGCGTTTGGTGATCTTGTTGACATAGTCGCCAATGCTGGTGTAGCCCACGGCAAAGGTGTTGATCAACTCCTGCGGCTTTAGTGCAAAGGCGCCCTGCAGGGAATCCACATGGTTAGAAGCTCCTCTTGCCTAACTTTAACTTGCTTACACTCTGCATTTGCTGCATGCGCAGGTTCACAGTCTCCGTGATGTCCAGGTACGCCTCGTCAACCGAGGCGCGCTCCAGTAGCGTGGTGAAGCGCTGCAGCACATTGGCCACCTCCTTGCCGGCGTCGCGGTACTTGCTAGTGTCCGCCTTCTCCCGGATATTGGGCACCTGGCAGAGCACGATGTCCGGGCAGAGGTCCTTAGCCTCGTCGCCCCGCATGTGGCGGGTAACTCCCTTGGCCCGCGCCGCATAGTTCACAGCGATGATGCCGCCCCCGCGCCAAGGATTGTACTGGACCACGGCCAGGGGCCGGTTGCGGTACTCGGGCTGCTGCTTCTCCTCCACCTGGCAGAAGAAGCAGTCCATGTCCACCAGTAGGACCACGCGATCGTATTTGCTTTGCATGCTAACATGGCTGCGTGCGGCGGCCATGGTTTCATTTCATAAATTTGCGCGGATTTCACAATAGGTCTGGAAAAGGATCGATTTCGAAGCGGTTTTAAAAGAATCGATATATCGATAAGCATTTTGTAATAAAAAGTAGCCAAGTTGGCAACTCTCTGAGAAAGTGGCTTTCGATACATCGATACCTTGAAAAAAGATACGATGAAACCAGGGAATCGATAGTATCAATGTGGCAATCGAATTTATGCCAGCTCCATTTTCCGTGGGTTTCCTTCACTTTTCGAATAATATAAACAAACAAATGAATGTTAAAATGTTCGCTACACCATAATTTACAGCGTGGTATACGCTAATCAAAAAGTAGTGTACATATCCGGGAAAACGGCGACGAAGCGGTAAAAGCGGATTCAAAATGTGCGTGCTTAAAAATAAACTAAATAAATAAGCAGTGTCCTGTTTTATTTTCTTGTGTGAAAACTATTTAAAAGCTTAAAGCAAAGTATGTGGATTACCCAAGTGAAGAGATAAGCTGGCGAAAATTCCTGGCAAGCGGTTAGGATATTGATTTTCTGCCAGAAGCCGCTGCCAAAATGCAATTTACATACACACAGGGCTGGCCCACTCATCCTCATCCCTTATCCTGGATTTTCCTGCGCCCCCCAAGTTCATTTGGGTTAATGCACGGATTATTATCGCCGGATTTATTGATCTGGTCAAGCGGTAGCCAGAAATAAATATTCCCTATCGTGCCGCGCTCTATTTCCGGCATTTCTGCGCTCCCCTTCCACATTTTCCGCCCGTTTCCGCGATTCCACCTCATCTACCTTTGCGCATTTTCCGCCTCTGTGCCGGCTGTTTTGATTGATGCGCCCAGTGTGTGTGTCCAACGGCTTAATTAGCCAAACGCACGGATTAGGAGTCCGACTCGGTAGCGGGCTCCACCCCGGTCAAGTGGCTCTTAAATCCCCTGGTGATAGGGTGGGGCGCCAGGGAGGACCCACAGGAAAGGGCGTGTTTGTGTGTATTGTTGTGACCTAATTTCCCGTCTGTTTACTTTATGACTGACTGCTTTCTGGTGGGGAGGGGGAGGGAGATGAGTTCGCCGCAGGAATGCCAGCGGAAACGAAAGGTGCAGCACTGACCTATTGTAATATTCCATGCCATATCAAGGTAGTGGTTAAGTGCGGTTGAGTTACTAGACCCACTCTGATAATGATTGCCCTACAGGGCCGGGATCGGGTTACATTACTTTGAAGGTGGTTTCTTCTGTTGTTCCATTTAAATATTTAATTGGGGTAATTTGGAGTATTGATATAAGCATTAAGGCTTTCTCGGAGTTCTTTAAGGTAAAACCTTCAACGTAAGGTTGGTTTTGTTCTTTAAATATAAGTAAGATCTTCTATGGTATCTTAGATAATTTATAGATTTTTCACATTTAACAAGTTTTTAGGCTAAAGAGAGATTTATTCGGACTTGTTTGTTAAACTATTTATATTTTTTATAACATTTTTTTAGATTTTTATACCCATTTAGGGTATTATAATTATGGTCAGAAGCTTGCAGAGCAGTGAAGGAGTCATTTCCGACCCCATTAATCATATATATTTTTGATCAGCATCAACCGGCGAGTCTTTCTAGACATTTCGCAGAGAAAAAAAAAATTTCACTTTTTTTTTTTTCAAATTTTGATAAGGGGTTACATCATTAAAATTCTTTAAAATGGACCAAAATTCTAATTTCCTAAAATTTAAAATTTAGTAAGCAGATTTGTTAATCGAGAAAAAACTAGCACAGAAAAGCTTTCCGAATTAAATTTGATGATTTTTTGGCTTAGTTATGATCAAATTTTTATTCAATACCATGAGCCTATGGAAAACTGGAAGGGTATAAAAATGTCGGCCTCCCGAGGCTAGATTTCTTGTTTTTAATTACCTTCAAATAGTTAGTAATGCCTCAAGTCGTAAGAGCACTTTCAAAAGTACTTAATAAAAATATATTTCATATTGAATGTAAATCTAGCTTTTTTTCAATTCATTATACTTATAAAAATACCTATTAATTAGAAATTCCATTTTAATATCCCTGTTGCATCCATAATAATTCCATAAACTGCCTCCCAGTTTGTCCGCATCTCTGTGACTTGCATGCGAAAGATAATTATTTTCAATTTTACAACTCTAATCAAAATTAATTGCCGTACTCTTCGCTCAGTCAGTCTGTGTCTCTAGCGCAACCTACCCCTTGGCCACGCCACTCTATGGTCACGGCCCTTATCCGGAACCCAGCATAAACGCACAATTATGCTAATGGTTTACATGCCCAAGCCACAACAACCACTTGACTGAGCCCTCGCCAAGCGCTGCGTCAACCCACTCACCAACCAAGAGCTCTCACTCACTCTGCCTCGCTCTGTGTCCACTCCCAGAGAATTCTCTTCTCTGGCGACTGATTCACCGTGAGACCATCAGTCTACGTGCGTCCGGCGATGAAGTCACTTTGCTCATCAGTCCAGCAGGGCGTTGTATTTGCATTTGCGGAGAGCAAACTGAAATCTAAAAGGATCCCCGATACTCTTTTACAGCTACAGCAGCCATGGTGAAGATTCTGCAGGCCTACAACTTTGCCCGCCAGCAGACGTACGCCCTGAACGGCGACATCCTGGCGGCCAGTCTGATCGGCAACAACCGGATAGCCATCAGCAGTGCAGAGCAGTTCATCGAGATCTACGACATAGCCGGCAAGCAGGATGATGGCGGTCAGCAGGAGGAGGTTCAACCCAGTGAGGCAGCTGCCGGAGAGCCTGCCACGGCTGCAGGAGATGAAAGAACGCCGAACAGGAACACGCTGGCCACGGTCGGGGAGGTAGTTCAGTTGATCTACTGCGAGGCGGGCAAGTACCTGCTCACCCTGGAGAAGGAGCAGGCGGGCAGTCCTGTCCACTCCTCGTCCACCATCAGTTGCACCTCGAGCAGCAACAGCAACACCGTGTGCTCCGAGGATGACACCAAGATGTTTGTGCGGATCTACGCCAACTTCTGGAAGTTTTCCGATAGCCGGCTCAACGATCTGCCCATCACCATCCGTATAGCCTCGATGACCACGCCCAAGACGCCGCTGGTGGAGAGCATTGATGTGATCGAGCTGCCGCTTCGCAGTCCGCCGGAGCTGGTGCAGTGCTGTCAGACCTCGGGCAATATTATCGTGAGCAGCCGCGACAGGATCTACCTGTACGAGTACACGCAGTGTGTCCACGAAAACACCCAGCCCCGGTTCGCCTTCATCGATTTCCTGCCCTTCAAGTTCTTTGTGCAGCTAAACTTTGTCCCCGTGCGTCTGTGTCTGGCGGAGAACGTGATTGCCTGCCTTAGTCATCGCTACTGCGTGGCCTTCAAGGTGGTAGATGCCCTGGCCAGTAGAGCAAGTGCTGGGCAGGATGTGAGCTGCTTGGATAATGATTACGCTGGCGGGGATGAACCCCTCTCGGAGTCCCTGAGTCTAGGCAGCAAGGCCAGTGCCAGTGGAGGAGGCGGTGGTGTGGTTAGCTCCAGTCACAGCCAGCAGAGCTGCGAGAGTGACTCCCTGCAGTCGACGAGCAGTGGCAAACCTCCGCTAGCCATCAATGGAGCCCTGCCTGGACGATCGCCACTGGATTTCAACGTGGCCAAGCTGGTAAACAATGCCTATGGAAGGGAATTCGAACCGGAGCTGCGCTCCCAGTGGGATGAGACCGAGAACGGCGGCGGCAGAGGTCAGGAGGATAACCAGGAGATCACCATTAGCCCCCAGCGAGCTGGTGATATTAAAATCAAGCTGGTCAACGAAGCCAAGGCCATGAATGTCCGAGGCATTGCCGGCGGCAGTCATCTGGAGGATGCCTCGGTGCAGTACGATGTGCGGAAGCTGCTTCAGATCTGTATGAAGACCTCAGAGGCCCAGCCGCGTGTGCTGGATATCCTGCGCTGCATGGACCTCAGGGCCATCTACCAGAGGAGCAGTCAGGGCACTGATCACGAGGACGACGAGTACGACATGGGCAACCAGCAGGTGCCCAGTGCAGTGACCACCTTTAAGCACGTGAATCGCCGCACGCTCAAGTCCTCGCAGCACCAGCGGTGCGTGGGACACGCTCTACTGGTGGCCAGCAGCGTTGATGGCTATCTGTACCAGTTCTCCGCCCAGGGAAAGTGGTACAGCGAGAATGAGAAGCCGGTGGCCAGCTATAGCTTCACGGCTCCCGTGATTCAGGTGCACATCAACGACTATGTGGTGTACGCGGTGACTTCCGAGTCGGTGGAGACGCACACCTCACGCATCGGCCACAAGCTCTTTCACAATCGCTTCGAGTATCCCTCGATCGGGGGCTTGTTTCCCGAGGAATCCGCCCCGGATGTGAGCTCACCCATTGCCGTGGTCGGTCTGGCTGCCTTTATGCATGTCCAGTTTGTGTGCGTTAATCGGGAGCAGCTGGTGCTCATCACCAACGCTGCTTTGGAACTGCATAAGCGGCGTAGTATGGGCGAGGTGCCTGGCAGCCAAGTGGTGACTGTTAAGCGGAACATTGCGGCCCGCCTGCTGGCCGAGGCCAAGGCCAAGCACAGCAGCTTGCTGAGGAGCAGCAGTGCAGCCCAATCTGCAACGGTTCCCAATGAGTGGACGCTGTATAACTTGGAAGTGCCCCGCGTGGAGTGCGTTATTGAAGATCTCGAGGGCATTGCGGAGTCGTATCGCAGTGCAAGTAGCTCAAACTTTTACGATCTCATGGAGGAGGCGCATGTGATGCTGCGCCTGAGTCTGACGCTGCAGGGCGAGCGTTTGGGGGCGGAAAGGGAGCAGCAGCTACGCCAGATGTTTGTGGCCAACTGCAGGAAGCTGGCGGACTTTTCAATAAGGTAAGATAATCCTTCTAATTTGAAGTTTACATTTATTTAAAATTTGTATGCAGATCTTGCAAGCAGGAGGTGTACCTCCAAGCCACTGGTTTCTACAAAATGTGTCAGCTACAGTTGGTGGACATCTTTAATCACTATGTGGAGCAGTTTCTGGACAGCGGAGAGAGTGTGTTGGACACCGCTCAGCTGGCGGGTTTGATTTACACGGTGAAGCTGTTCCTGCTTGGCCTGGGAACGGACCGCCTGCGGTCTGCCTTTCTCAACCAGACAGTGCGTCCTTGCTTCACGCCCGCTCGGGTGATCCAGCAAGGCTACAAGCAGGTGCCGCTCTCTCTGGAGTTTCTGAACATGTTTATTAAGCATGCTCCTGCGGATATACCACAGATCATGCTGGGCTCGCCCGTGGTGGCGGACACCATGAGCGGGGAGCTGATCAACTATTTGAAGTACTTGAACAAGCTGTAAGTTTTTGGATTTATTAGGTTTGCTTTTGGTTAATAAGTATCCTACCCTTTCAGTTCCCCCGATGAGACGCTCCTGCTTGCTGTGACTGCCTGCCGCATGTCCAACTACCTGCTGGCCCAGGAAATCATAGCCAAGTCCAGCAGACGCAGTCTGGCCACTGCCCTGATCCGGCACAAGAATGTTCTCTTCGACGACAGCACTGTGATTTATCAGCGACGCCAGCAGCAGCAGCAGCAGCCGGCTGACTCCCCGCAGGCTTCCAGCTTGCGTGGCAGAAAGTCCAGGCGGGGGAAGAATAAGCCCGCTACTTTGGGCACACCCACTGCCAGTGCCATCGTATCCTTTTCGGACTTTTGCGAGACCATTCTGCTGGCCATCGAGCAGCCCGCCTTGATCGAGGCCATCAGCGATGCCTTCATCCACGCCCTGTGCATCGAGCACAGCCTGACGCTGGAGGTGCTGCTGCAGCTGTTCCTCAACTACATTGCTTCGCACATTGGCCAGAAGGGTTACCAGACCTCGCAAAAGGTGTTTGTGAACATCCTGCAGGTGTATTACTACGATCTCTACGACGTGAGCTCCGCGCTGCAGCCGCACGAGATACGCTCGCAGACGCCGCCGCAGCTGGATGATGACTATGATGAGGAGTGTAGCAGTTCGAGGGCGCCTTCGCTGCACAGCGAGGCGGATGCCCAGTCGCTGTCCAGCTCCTGTGCCAGTTCGGCTCATGAGGATCGTTCGGCTAGCTTGTCGGTCAGCGGCAGGCAGCAGCGCATTGTCTATGATCAGCTGCAGGAGCAGCAGTCTTCGTCGCCTTTCCAGAAGCGCAACTCGAATGCCTCGCTCTCCCAGCCTCAGGCCGAGGATGATTTGGCAGCCACCAATCTCAAGGGTCTTAAGATTCTCTTTCGCATGTACATGGGTCGGCTGAAGGCCCTCAGTGATCTCATTACCGACCTCCAGTCGGCGGATGTGGAGCAGCAGTCCAGCCGTGAGGAGTTTATGAACCTGCGCATGGAGTGCATCTCCTACATGGTGGGCATGGCTCCCAACTACACCGCCAAGCCGAACATAAAAAATCCCAATGATCCGCTGGCAGGCAAGCTAATATACGTACCCTTCATGCCTGATTACAAGTTGCCGGAGGGGGAGGAGTATGAGCGCCACATCAAGGGTTACATACGACCCATACCCTGTCTGCTGGAGCGACCGCAGTACCTGAATCGGCTGCCGCCCTTCGAGCGCAGCGACTTTAGCTATCCGAACAAGGATGAGGGGGAGTTCGAGGTGCGCTTCCTCAGCTGGAGCAACGAGCTGCTAACGCTTACGTTGAAGATCCAGAGTCTGCTGGCCTCTGCCAAAGTGGATCGCGAGATTATCTCCGAGTTCCTGGCCTTCATACAGAAGACGCCGCACTTGATAGGCATTGACAGTTTCCTGGTGATTGTTCTGCCCAAGAATTTGGCCATCAACTATCTGCTTAGCTTCTGTCCTGCCTACTTGTGGCAGTATGGGAAGGTGAGTCATCTCTGGGGAGAGGAAGTTCCTTCCTAAGCTATTCTTTCTTTCAGTCCTGCGGTTTTACCCCCAAGCACTGGGAGAGTCTTTTGCGGAAGATACTCAGCAAGCAGGAGGCTTTGCCCAATTGGAAGGCTCATATTACAGGTTTGTAAAGGAAAAATGCACTTTTCATAAACAACTTTCAGTTATAATGTCAACTTTCAGAGATTCTCAACAATCTGGTGGCCGAGCTGAGCTTCGAGGAGCTGCTGCAGTGCTTCCCCAGCGAGGTGATTCAGAATCGAAACACTGCCCAGTATTTCGCCAAGGAATTCGCCGAGACCTGCGTCCTCTACGAGCATGAGGAGCTCGTCTTCAAGACGCCCGATCGGAAGGAGGGTGAACGAGAGCACATGCCCATGGACAACATAGACGAGGATAATGTCTTTGAGCTGACATTGCGCAAGGCGGTGGCCAAGCAGCGAAGCATAGCCCTGAGATCCATGATCGAGTCGACGGGCACGCAGTTGTTTGATGCCACCAGTAATCCCATGTACAACCTGTAGGCATTCCACTTTGAACTAGTTCAAAACTAAATTATCACTTGGCGAATCGATAAGATTGATTGGATATTAATCAAAAAGTAATCCACGTAGCAGGCACTGTATTGTATTGTATTTACGATATGTATTTTGTAGCTTTAGGATACACCACACCCCCAACATTATTTATTGACATTTTAGTTTGACACAAACGCAACATTCGGTTACTGGGTGGGATGATTTATGTAGAAACCCCCTTCTGGGCTTTAGGTTGTAACAAAAACAAACTCGCTCGAAGCCCTTCTAGGCGGTATTGGCCATATTAAACCAGTTGGGAGATCGGGGAGAGATCTCCACTCGCTATCCAAGTTTATTTTAAACTTAGCTTTACTACCCCTCAAGTATTTATTCATCAGTTTACTCTTCTCTATACTCACCCACACACTCTTCTTACACGACTAGGCATCAAGATAAAGTGATATTTTTAATTCTTGCATTGAATCTGAACAATAAAAGCATAAATACATTACAAAGGCCATTGAGTTTGAGTCCGAATCCGCGATAAGGCGGCAAAAGTCGCGCTTACTTAATCCCACAATTAAATGCTGGCCACTGGCTCTGAATGGGGCGGGTGGGCGTGCCAAGGTAATTGAACGTGCGAACACAAAAAGCAGCGTGAATAACTCAGTCAATTAAGAGCGTCAACTAAGACTACTCAGTCTCTAAGCGTCGCTCGGCAGTAGCAGCAGCAGCGCCAGCAGCATGTCCAAACTGCAGCGCACCCTGGACGTAGTTCCCGAGAAGTCAGAGACCGAGCCCGAGGCCGTAAGCCTGCCTTCGTTCACAGAGGGCTGCCAGCTGGACGCCATCATTGTGCAAATTGGACAGTTTGGTCGCTTCCAGATCACCAATTATTTGCTGCTCTGCCTGCCCATCATCTGCAATGCCTTTTATTCAATTTCCTACGTGTTCACCGCCAGCGAAGTGGCTTACAGGTAGGTCAGTTACTAAGGTTAATCTCCTCGAAGTCTATATAAAAAATCCCTAACAGATGCAACATCACCCAGTGCGACACTCTAGGGAGCAGCTACGAGGAACCCTTCCTCAACTTCACTACCCCACAACGCCACGGGGGTTGGGCTCATTGCGAACACTATGCCTTCCGACCTGATATGGGGGCTGTTCTGGGTCTGTATCTGGGGGCAGATCCCTGCCACAATAGCAGCTTCGATAAGGGTCAACGGGTCAGCTGCGAGTCGGGCTATATACTTAGAAAAGACGAAAAAACCATAGCCAGCGAGGTGGGTTCTTCAGTTGAATTCAGGTGATATTTTGGTTATAAAAATCTCTTCTTTATCCCTAAAGTTTGGAATCTTTTGCGGCGAAAAGTGGAAGCTGTCTATGGTGGGTACTGTGAACAATATCGGACAGTTTGTGGGCATTCCCTTGGGCGGTTACCTGGCCGATAGGTAAGTTTTAATAAGATATTTACTTGCTGCTTAGCTTCTCCCAATCATAAATCAAACAAACAAAATTGCAACTCACTTAATTTATAAAGCTTATTATCTGTCTAGTTTTCCCATAAACTTGGCAAACCATAACCTTCCACATTGAAATGAAAAAATATCTTTGTAAATATTTAGTGGCATTTTAAAGTAGTTGGAGCTAAGATCAGGTAATTCGGAATGCAGAACACGCATATCCATGGAATTCGCGACCTCACCAAAATGGTGTCCCATATGAAGTTCAAATTTAATTAAAACTAGTAGATTTCTGCAAACACGTTCGAGTTGAAAAAAAGCAGGAAAGCCTAACTTTGGGAAGCCAAAGTCTGTATACCCTTGCAGTTTGCAATTTGATCATTTCCAATCAAATAAATTAATAACCCCAAATACTTAATTCAATTTCAAATCCATCTTATTTCATATTAAAGTGTTATTTTAATTTATAGTCACTTTAAAAATGTATTTCTTCACAGATATGGTCGCAAATCAATACTGGTTGTGTCGGGCGTCCTGAGCTCCTTCGCCGGACTGGCCCGCTCCCATGCTCCCGAGTACTACAGCTTTCTCAGTCTAGAATTCCTTGACATGGCCGTAGGCAGCACGCTCTTCCCCACCGCCTTCCTGCTGGCCGTGGAGCTGGTGGGCCCCAAGCACCGAGTGGTGGCCGCCACTATGATAAGTTTGACTTACGGTCTGGCGGAGGCATCCATGGGCTACCTGGCCGACTACCTGCGTGACTGGCGGGTGTTTCTCAGAGTGCTCTATGCACCGGCTTTGCTGCACTTGCTCTTCATATGCCTGCTGCCAGAGAGCGTGCGCTGGCAGCTTACCCAATCCAATGAGTTGGAAGCGAAGGCCACGCTGCGAAAGGTGGCCCAGGTGAATCGTAAGGAGCTGCCGGAGCGGCAGCTGAGTGAGCTGATCCGGTGCAATCGCAAGCTCGTAGACGGAGAACAGGCCCCCGGAGGTCATTACACAGCTGGGCAGATCAGTCGGGCGCTTGGAGGTCGGATTGCTCTGTGCTGCTTTGTGTGGTTCACCCACACCCTCGTCGCCCTGGGATTGAGTATTCACTCGGGCGAGTTGAACGGCAGCAAATTTGAGAACTTTAGCATGACGGGATTCATGCAGGTGCCAGGCGTCCTGCTGGGCACCGCCCTGATGCACTGGGTTGGACGCCGATGGGCGCTCACCTCCTGTCAATTCACCTGCGCCACCCTGATTCTGGCAGTGGCGGCCACGAATGAAGGTGAACATAAAAGTGTATAGGAGAAATTCTCACTGAAGACATTCTTATTCTAAACAGATTATCCCCTGATCTCCTCAATACTGTTCTTTCTGGCCAAGATGATCTCCACGGGCAGCTTCATGATCGTGTACTTTTTCACCTCCGAGATCTTTCCCACAAACTGCAGGAACAGCCTGCTCTCCTTCTGCTCCTGCATGGGTCGCTTTGGCTCCATGCTGGCCCCCCAAACAATTCTCCTGGTGAGTAACTACTCCGATCTAACCGAACTTTAAAACATTAAGACCCTTTTTTAGATTGCATACTATGAGTATGCTCCGCACTTGCTTTTCGCCCTGTTTGGATTCACCTGCTCGGGCCTTTCACTCTTCTTCCCGGAGACCACCAACAAGGTGCTGCCCACCACTCTGGAAGAGGCACGAGGTCTGGACAGGAGCATGCCCGGGGCTAAAGCGAAAAGTGAAGAGAAAAGTACTGCGTAATCTAAATTAATCTAGAGTATCGGAAATCAGAAAAATCGGAGCTTGTGACTTTCGATGACCAGCAAAATATGATAACAAGTACAAGTATTAGCAATAAATAGTTTTTGAATTTAAGAAGTCGCCGGGCGATTTTTTTTACATGGTAAGTATATGTATATGATGAGCAATAAAAATAAATACTTTTGAAATTGAAGATATAGGGAATTATATAACACGATGGGTAATGAACTGCCCCAATTTTACATTACTCGAATATGTAAATATGGTATTTATTTTAATAATATTTCATAATATTTTTATCCTCAATTTGTTGGTAATTATTTTAAAATAAATTCAAAGAGATTTTAACCCTGCTCTATCCCAGCTACATACAAAATTGATCAGACTATAGCCATTGGTATAGAATTGTTCCAACAACATATACATATATTCCTCAGATAATGCCAAATAGCAAATTGATTACGTTTGAAGTGGCCTGGCAAACAAATGTGTGTTTAGTCTGGGTTATTTCTCTAATTCCGTTTGTCAACGGGACTTATCACCTGTGTGACTAGCATTTAAACGAGATATTAGCGATTTATGACCAACGACGCTCAGTGGGGCCCAGAGCCATATATCCGTCGGGCAATTTCAATTACAGCTCCCATCGGAAGTTATCATTGATTTATCAGTTTGCCCGGCAACAGAGCCGAGCCGAGTCGAGCCAAACCAAACCGAGCCGAAGCAATACGATCCATTTAATAAGAGTTTCCCCCCCTTTAATTATCTTAGAGTCCGTGTAAAGTAAATCAAGTGTGAAGCCACACAGAGATGGCAGGCGCCAAAGTCAATGGCATCGGTTAAATAGCGTAAGATAAGCCGAAGGTCGGCGGGACCAAGGAGCACTTGTTGACCCAGTCGAGCAATCAGCTAACAGGCGGGAACAGCTGTCGAACCAGACGACACCCAGTCTCGCCGTCTGAAAGATAAACAAAACCATACTGAGCTGCGAAACCCGTTCCCATATCGATTGATATAGTCCATTCAGAATTTAACGCGCTCGAATTAGGATTGTTAACACAACGAGTTATCGTCGCCTGGGAAGTACAAATAGTTTTGGATGGGATTAGGGCCTGATAAGACCTCGTCGATAAGCAGCGTCGAGGAAAAGACACCATAGCACGGAGTATGGAAGAGCAGATAGATTATAAATAGCTTGGAGAGACGCGAGAGTCGGGGAGCCGCCGAATCACAATAGACCACTCTCCGCACCGCACGAAACTCGGTTGCTCGAGCTTCTTGATTCCGTCAGTCAATGAGTGGCACTGCTCCCAGCTAGACGCTCCGGAGCGTCTATACATAAGACCAATTGCCGCCGTATCGGAAGCGGTATTGTGAAATTTCGGAGGCGCTGCGAATGAGTTATAAAACAACGAGCGGTAAAGTGCAGTCTACCACGTGCTCCGTCGTATAGTCAACAATGACCCGTCAAAAGGAGGGAGATGGGGGCTCGCCAAGAAATCCCAGAACCAACGGACATGCGGATACGGAGGCGGCTAAGGAGACACAGACGGCGGCAGGTGATGACGACAACTCTCTGGACGCGATTCTGGTGAGGATCGGACAGTTTGGTCGCTATCAGATCATTAACTATGTGCTGCTGTGCGTGCCCATGCTTTTCAATGCCTTCTTCTCCATCTCCTACGTCTTCACCGCGAGCACCGTGGTTCAGAGGTGAGTTATTTCCCCGTGAAATTTGTTAGCTCATCAAGATCTGATCTGATTTATATCAGGTGCAATGTGTCGCAGTGCGACAGTCCCAGCAGTCTTTACGAGGAGGACTGGTTAAACTTCACTGTGCCGTACAAGAACTCTGCCTGGGATTCCTGCAATCGCTATGTGGCAAACGACACGGCCATTGCCAGCTTTCTTCCATATACAGATCCCTCCGGAGAGTTCTGCGCCAAGGAGTACTTCACCAATCAGACAGAGACCTGCGGGCACGACTTCAAGTTCAGGGACGAGGAGAAGACCATATCAACAGAGGTGAGTGGTTGGCAATGTGGAATATAGCAATTAAAAGATTAGAGGGAAGGGGGTTATCTGTAAAGGTTTTATTTTTGTCTTCAAATTAAAACTATTTTTGGCATTAAATTGTTTTATTCTCTGCCTTTTGCATAGGTATTTGAGTTTTCTATTATTAGAGATCATTAAATTATAAATATATCCATAAACGATTGATTGAGGTCTTCACAAAAATAATTGTGGACTACCAACTGGGAAGATGAATATGTTTAAGGTGTTTCAGCTGTTTAAATGATTTATAAAGACAACACAAATATTTTTAAAATTATTTACAACAAAATGTGCACGTTCTATCTACGTGTAAATATTTGCGATCAAAATGTATTGTCTATGCTCGACCGGTTTAGGAAAAACCAATTACGTTTTAAAAACCTGAATTACCTTATCTCATACTCCTCATTCTGCTTTCTACACTTCAGATAGTCTTTACAAAGCAGGTTTATCTCTATTTATTTTGGGTATATGTTCTTAGGATTTAAAATACATTGAAATTACATTCGCTTTTTGAGAATATATATACCTCTATACCTCAATGTACTAATCCCCAACTATTTAAATGTATATTACTATTTCTACTTTACATTGCTACGCTAGTCCCAAAAAACATTTTATTTTTAAACAATTTTGATTACTTATTAACTAAGTTTATATATCTATTATCTTACAGTTCGGAATTTACTGCAAAGACGATTGGAAGCTGTCGATGGTGGGAACTATAAACAATGTGGGCCAGTTTGTGGGCATTCCCCTAGGCGGTTTCTTTGCAGATCGGTGAGTAACCCGGACCATAATTATGTTGTTCCTCTCTCTAATATCTCATTCTCCCTCTAGATACGGCCGTCGTACCATGCTGGCCGTGGCTGGCACTTTGAGCGCCTTCATGGGCATCATTCGGTCGCTGTCGCCCAACTATTCCATGTTCATGGTGTTTGAGTTCCTAGATATGGCCGTAGGCAGCACCCTCTTTCCCACTGCCTTCCTGCTGGCCATCGAGTTGGTGGGTCCTAAGAGACGGGTGGCGGCGGCCACAATCATCACGATTTTCTATGCGGTGGGCGAGGCCTTCCTCGGCTTCCTGGCCTCGCAGGTACAGGACTGGCGCTGGCTGCTCCGCGTTCTCTACACCCCAGCGGTGCTGCAGATACTCTTCCTATGGATTCTGCCAGAGAGTGTTCGCTGGCTGCTCAGCCAGGGATCCGAGGAGAAGGCAGCCGATGTGTTGCGTCGAGCGGCCCGCATTAACAAGCGGTCGTTGCCGGAGGAGCAGGTGGAGGAGCTGCTGGCCAGCAACCGTCAGAAGCTTGGCCAGACCAACGAGAGTCAGTACCCAATCATGCGGGCCGTGCGCTTCTTTGCCCTAAGGATAGCCAACTGCTGTCTTTGTTGGTTCACGCACACGCTGATTGCCCTGGGACTGAGCCTCAACTCAGTGAATTTGGGGGGCAACAAATACACCAACTTTATGCTGAACGGCTTCATCCAGATCCCCGGGCTGCTGCTGCCCCTGGTTATCATGGATAGGATTGGAAGGCGTTACTCGCTTTGCGCCTCCATGCTGCTCTGTGCCATTTGCATGGGGGCCTCCGCGGGAGTGGGAGAAGGTAGGACCAGGTGACTCTGCTAGAGAAAAAGTAGCTAATGCAAGATGTCTCTCTTTCTTCCAGATAACTATGCGGGTTCTCTAACCCTGTTCCTAATTGGCAAGCTGGCCATCACTTGCAGCTTCCAGATCCTGTACTTCTTCACCTCCGAGATCTTTCCCACGAACGTGAGGAACAGCCTGCTGTCGCTGTGCTCCATGGTGGGTCGCATAGGGTCCATGCTGGCCCCACAAACGCCTTTGCTGGTGAGTTTATCCCCTTAAATTTCCGGATACCAACTTAAAATGATTTTTAATTTCCAGGCCAAGTACTACATATACGCCCCGCAGATCCTGTTCGCCACCTTTGCCCTGATCAGCGGCTTTCTGACCCTCGGCTTTCCGGAGACGGCAGACAAGGTGCTGCCCACTACCATGGAGGAGGCACGCGACCTGAATCTGGCCAGGGGGCGGAATCAGGAGGAGCAGCAGAGACAGCCGGCAGAAGGAGGGGCGACCCACAAGGTCTCGCAATGATCATCTCTGGGGACTTCCAAAGAGGCTTGTGTTTTAATTTTAAGTGAGAGCCAATGCATTTGTTGATTTTTTAACGTGTTTAATTTAAGCTAAGATTCGTCCGAACTGAAAGATTTTAGAGCACAAACTTTTCTGCGTGATATTTATATGCCGATTGAGCTTTTTCTGTTAGTGTAAATGTCAGGAACAGCCATGCCATTATTTATTGTTCGCCTAAGCATGTATCTAGTTAATCCACTTTGTCTATTAATGGCAGCTGCTAAGAATACAGTGTGTTGTCCTGAAATAATTTTAACATTTGTCTTTAGTTACGAATTTTTGGTTTTATTTTGTATATAAAAGATTGTCTATAAAGTGTGTGTACTTGTGTTTCATTGACTCCCTTCCAGAGTTTTTATTTTACTTCTTGAATTTAATTTTTATAGCCTTCTAGGGAATTTTACTTATGGTCAGAAGGCTGCAACGCAGAGAAAAATAAATTTCTGATCTTTGATCAGCATTAACAGCCAAGTCAGTCAAGTTAAGTTTCGAATTGAATTCTATTCCTTTTGAGTTAGTTATGACACTTTAATGCTATAAATGCTATAAAATGATGCATGACTATTTAAATTTTAGTACCCTTTTGTAGGTATTATATTTTCAGGAAATTTTTTTTTTTAATTTTAGACCCACCTGTTTAAATACATTTTGAATTTATTTTTTAGGTATGTAGATAAGTGTGGCAACACTGGTGGAAATACACTTAATTTTTACATTAAATTTTACTTTCGACGGGCGCCACCTCCCCAGTCGAAAAACTTTCCCCAAGTTCCTACAAATTTCGCTCTGTAGCGCCACTTAACCATTTTAAGCAGGTTTTAAAAGACAAAACATATGTTTTTATAGATTATCAGGCGACTAAGTTAATAATAACCAATTTTAGTTCTTTTTCTTTGGCTTTTGAATACAAAAAACTATACATATATCCTATAGTTCAAGTCTCTATATTCAACAAAGAGGTTTAAAGGAAACTCGAATTAAAAACAAGAAATATTTTAGACTTATCCACAAGGATATAAAATAATTAACAGTCTATATTATCGGCTTTTGTGCTTCTATTCCAGTCAAAATTCAACAATAAACTTTCATTTAATTTTGTAGTCAAACAACAATCTCAATAAATGATAGCTACAAACTTGAACAAATTCCTTGCACTTCAATATCACTTAATAATTAATGCTCTTTGAGATTTCTGTGTCAATAATTATTGATAACTTCTAAAAAAGTGTTTTAATTAATTTTAGAACTGGACATTTTGCATTGGTTACATCCGATTTTAACAGTGAGTGGTTTTTTTTCTTCCTCCTCTTTAGGTGATATCAAAGGTACTCGACGCTTTCTTCGTGCTAAAAGTTTGCAGAGCTCGTAGGTGCCATGTCAAACAATAAATCGAACACACCCTTTTGAGTGGGGAACACATGCACTTGGCTCTTGAATGAAAATACTACGCATCTCCGAGTAACTTCGATGGCATTCGTAGTTGCAGCCAGAGACATCGGGTCTCGGGTCGTGGGCCTAGGAAGGTCTCCTCCGGCCTGTTGACTCTTGCTGACATCGATGGTATCGCTCCGAAGAACCTTATCTGCCGATCTGCCGATCGTCCGATTGGATGGCCAGGTTCGGAGCAGTGACGAGCAGTCAGTTACCAATTGTCTATAGACGCGGAGAGACATGAGCGGTGACTATGAGAGCGGTGACTACTTCATGCGCAGTCGGTGGGTTTTGGCCCTAATCGCGGTGTGATGTCAGAACGATAACCAGGGCTTCCGATTCCGTGTGCTTTCAGGAAGGCTCGCGACAAGCCGTCGCTGTGGGACTCCTTCCAAGACCCGCCCTCGAAGAACAAGAGCGGCTCCGATGTCGACTGGAAGAAGCTGCAGTTCTTCCTCAAGCTCTTCAAGCTCTGCGTCTACCTCCTGGTCTTTGCTGTGGTTCTGGCCACGAGTGTGCTTGCCCAGTTGCTTTATCTCTACATGGCCGGGAACACTGGAGGTGGCGGTGGGCCGCGGGTGCAGGTGTGCAGCAAGTACCGTGAGTGAAGGCCAAAGAAGTCAATGTTTGGATTAGTGATATCTCAGCGGATATTTGTCTTCTTTGGTTTCCGATTGCAGTGCTCCTCCGCAGCGGTGGGGAGGTTGTGGCCGCCCGCAACAAGCTGGACCAGATCGCCTGGGTGTGGGCCTTGATCTTTGCCTTTGCAGCTCCCGAACTGCTGACCTTTTTGCGTTCACTTCGAATCTGCCTGTTCAAGAGGGAGCAGCGACCAAGCGGACTGGAAGTGGGTCTGGTGAGTGTTTACCGGGCGGAACTTTCTATAGTTTTTTGTGGGGGAAGCACACACTTCGGGTGACTCAAGTTAAATATGGTATCAGAGAGGTTTATGGGTGACTGGATAAATAAGTTTTTTAAGGCTATCCTAGCTTAAAGATTTTCCTTTAAAAATCTCTCTAAAAAATTCTCTAGAATTTTCGGACTTTTCTTGGCCAAACTTTGGATTCAGAAACTTTTAGTTGAAGTTCTTGGTAATGATAACAAAAATGTATGAAAAGTTGTTCATGTTCAATGCGAATATTTGCTTAGTTGAGAGTTTTATTTGATTACGTTGTTTATTTTTAATTTTCTAGTTACCTTTTCGGAAAAGTTTGTTTCTTCTTTTATTATTAAATGTGTGTATATTTGAGGAAGAGTTATATTATTTTGGTACTAATTTTTAAATAAGTAATATCCAAATAATACAAGAACCTCTAGCATTTTGCAAGATCCTGGTCCGAGTTAGGGGCTTATAGAATCTCCATCCATATTGCATCATCGTAGCCAGCCATAGCTTGAGTCACCCTAACCAAAGCCCAGTGGAGATTGATTGATAAGTCCCCGCTAATCAGGTCACGCTCTTTGAACTGCTGCACGTCGTTGGCCTGGCCCTGCTCACCTTCACCGTGCTCCCGGCGCTGGATGTGACGCGCGGTGCGATGCTGTGCTGCTGCGTCTGCTTTGTGCCCGCCCTGCTCAGTGAGTAATTCTTTCTCGCCCCAACACTTAGGGGGACACAAGACACCTGCCCACCACCCAGCACCCAACACCCGCTACTGACGACGACGACAACAGCTACGAGATGTTATCGGTGGCCGGGTGTGTCGACTGACAACAATTAAATTGATTGCCCTCCGGCTGCTCAACGTTTCAGATTTGCTGACGGGCACGCGGCTGCACTGGAAGTCGGTGGACAGCCTGGTCCTGGGCCTCTCTATCCTGGCGCTGTTGGCGCAGGGCAGTGCCTTCCTGCTCTGGCCCTCGATGAGCGACCGACTGGAGGTGCAGCTGCTGACCATTCCGCTGCTCCTCGTCTCATTCCGCTGGTGGGAGAACTTTGCCAACACCCACGAGGCCCTGGGTAAGTGCTCACTGTCGGTCCACTATCGACTTAACTCGGGCACCAGGGAAAGCTTAATTAGTGTAGAAAGGATCCAAGGGGTGGCTTGGTGACTTTGAATGAGAAGGTTTCTTAGTTGATATAATATTCTTATGCAGTTGAAAATGCTCTTTAATCTTTAATATAGTTAAATTAATATAAAAGCTGTATTAGTTTAGATTTTTGTTGAGTTTTCTATTTAATATATTTCTGCTTCATCTTACTCTTATCCATCGATAGCCTATATCATTCGCACCATTCGTTGCACCCGCTCCCGTTACCACATCTACCTCTACCTAGCACCCCTGAAGGTCATAGTTTTTGCGGGTATGGGCTTCCTCCTACACGGCCAGGATTTTGTGGAGTATTTCACCCGGTTCCTGGATGCCTGGCGGCCGCACCTCATCACGCTGGTGGTGAGTGATCTGTATACTAATTATAGCGAAGCACAGGAAGAAAATTAAAGGATTTACACCATAATTTTTATAACATTAGATAAATAAATTAGGGATTACAGATTGGAGTATTTAAATATCCTATAACCTTTACAAATAATTTGAAAGCAGTTTATTAACTGTTGTTTTAGATATAAATTTGAAAGGATAACATTTATTTTTCAATCTAATAAATTATCTAATTTTCTTTAAATTTCCTTTTTTTGTAAGTTTTTTATCATAATATTTTTAATATTTCCGATTTTCTTTCTTAATTTCCCGTGCAGCAAACCGGCGGCGACTCCATTGCACTGAATTCCACCCTAGGCAACTCATCAATCAGGGCCCAGCCGCCCAGGACGCAGTTCACGATGCAGTCCAGTCCCAATGCGGTGGTCTATGCCATGGCCGTGCAGGTGGTGGCCGCGTATTTGTGCCACGTTTTCGGCAAGTTTGCCTGCAAAATCAAGATCCAGGTGTTTAGCTACGCCCTGCCCCTCAGCCTGGCCGGACCGACAGCGGTGTGCGTGGTTACTTACCTGGCCCATCTGCGGGCTGCGGATCCGTGCTCTCTGCACGGTCTCCTGCCGGACTATCTTGGCCTGCAGGCTCTGGGTGGGAATGTGGAGGAACTGGGACAGCGCTGCCTCGACTTGGCCCTGTGGCTGTGGCCTCTGTGGTGGCTGGGCCAGGTTTGGACCTGCCTGCACATCTGGCAGCCTCACAACGACAAGAACGCCCAGACCGAGAAGCTATTCGTGTGTCCCTGGTACTGCGGCCTGCTGGTGGACCAGTGCTCGATGATGAACCGCCGGATTGTGGACTGGAGCGAGGAGTATCTGGCCATCAAGGTGAGAGGGGGTTAGGTGACCGGAAAGTGAGAAAACTGGCTCCCGGCTCCGGAGGCCTTAATTGTGTGCGGCAAATCAGATTGCGCCGGAGGAGCCGAGTTCATGTTAATGAATTATTGTAATCAGGCGCCTGCCTGGCATCAATCATCGCGCCAAGTTCGCAGAGAGAGAAGCCCTCAGCTGGCTTCCACCCACATCCATCTATTCCGGGGGACTTTTCGACCTATTCTGAGGGGAGAATGGTGGCAAGTGGAGAGTCCTTGCTGGCACTACTGATGTGCGCTTCAAATGTCAGGCAATGTAATTAAGTTAAATGACGGGGAAACTGCAAAGTTCAGGAAATGTTTGCGTTTCCCCCGCTTTAGTGGGGATCGGGAATGGCCGGGATGCGAGGCTGTTCGCTTTTCGGTGGGTGTAAACTTAATTAAAAGTGCTTCAGAGCCCCACTCGCATGTTTTCGGGGAGGCCTACGCGGCATAAAGACATTAAAGTAATTAAAATCAGGGCATATGAGTTGATTTTAAGGGCATAAATTAGAGGCCCGGCGAATTATGTGCATTCGTAATGCCGACGCGTCATTAGGTAGCGTGAACAAGTTAAGCGGCTCTGCCCGTAATGAGATAACCCAGAAAAGGGTTTAAGTCTGGTCCCAAAATATTGCCCCAGCAGCAAAGAGCCTTTTTTTTATTCAGGAACTTGGAAACTTAAGCTTACTCCTTTATTTTTTTATAGAATTTAAAAGCTGTTTAAGACTTGGCAAGAAATACCTATATTAAAGACCCCACTTTGTTATAGATTTAAAGATTTCAGAAAGCTCGATAAACCGCAAATATAAGTCTCGAAAAAATACAACAATTTTCCCCCACTTGATGCTCTGCAAATACCGCATTTGATTTGTCGAAATCCGCAATGCAATCATTCGGAGCTTGAACTAAACCCAGCTATTTCCAGAGCGACTTAACCACGCCACGGGACCCGGTGGTGGCTCTAGCAGCCGACATCAATGCCAGCCGGGACATCCAGGAGGAGGACAAGGTGCCGCAGCTGATTGTCTGCGCCACCATGTGGCACGAGACCGAGGACGAGATGATGGAGTTCCTCAAGTCAATCGTGCGCCTGGACGAGGATCAATGCGCCCGCCGCATGGCAAAGACGCACCTAAACGGCGGCAAGGCGGACGACGAGTACTATGAATTGGAAAGTATGTAAATGTGCCAAGATATTCCCGGGCAAAAGCAGATGCAGCAGGAGTTGCAGATACAGATACACAGCTGCTGTCGTCCGCAGTCCTCCTGCATTTGCATTGCGCATTTAAAATGTGTCAAAGTGGAAATTTATGCAAGCTCGGGATGCTGTTCGCAGCTCTCTATTTATAACATTTGGCGACTTCATTTCCGCGCTTGCCAAAATGGCACCAAGCCAACCGACACCGACCAAGTCGGCAACTGCCGGCGACAACTTTACGATCCTAGTAATATGGATTCAGCTCCTACACAGCAGAAGATCGCCAAGGCAGCTTGTCAATTTCCTATTAAGGATTTTATTATTATTTAGTTTTAATGAGTTTTCTGGAAAAAATAATAGGAACATATCAATAATATTTATTGTTTTGTTAACTACCATATCTAAACTTATCTACACAAACTACAGAATTCAGGGTCTTAAGATCCTTTAAAAATACAACTAAACCAATGCTTTAAAATTTTAATTTATACAGAATTGTTTGTCTCACGCAGTTTATTCCATAACAAATTTTCAATGGAATTTTAAACCCTATTTATGTATATTATGAGCTTAAATTTGTAACAAGACTCTCCAGTGAAGAGAAAGTTTAACTTAAACGAAGGAAATTTTTCTTAAAAATTAAAAAAGTATTCTGTAAATTTTGGAAACAAATTTGATCTTACAAAATTAAATTATTAAAATATTATTTCCTACCCAGCCAACATTTTCTTTGACGACGCCTTCGTGCTGGACCCCCGGCAGTGTCAGAACAAGCGTAATCCTCCGGTGAACGAGTACGTGAAGACCCTCACCCGCACCATCGACAAGGCTGCCTTCGAGGTTTATGGTGTAAATATCCGTCTAAAGCCGCCGCTGAAGATCGAGACGCCTTACGGGGGACGCTTGGTTTGGACTCTGCCTGGACGTACCAAGATGGTGGCTCACTTGAAAAACAAGGACAAAATCCGGCACAAGAAGCGCTGGTCGCAGGTCATGTACATGTATTACCTGCTCGGCTACCGTATCATGGAGACGGAGCAGCTGTCGCCGCGGCGCAAGGCGGTGATAGCGGAGAATACCTTTATCCTGGCCCTAGATGGAGACATTGACTTCCAGCCCCGGGCCGTCCAGCTGTTGATTGATCGGATGAAGGCCGTGGATGAGCTTGGCGCCGCCTGTGGTAGGATTCATCCGGTGGGCCGGGGTCCTATGGTGTGGTATCAGCGCTTTGAGTACGCTATTGGCCATTGGCTGCAGAAAGCCACGGAGCACGTGATCGGCTGCGTGCTGTGCAGTCCTGGATGCTTCAGCCTGTTCCGGGCCAGCGCCCTCATGGAGAACAGCGTGATGAAGCGCTATACGATGGTCAGCTCGGAGGCCATGAAGATGGTACAGTACGATCAGGGCGAGGATCGCTGGCTCTGCACCCTGATTCTGAAGGCTGGTTCGCGGGTGGAGTACTGTGCCGCCTCCGATGCCTACACGCATGCGCCGGAGAGCTTCAACGAGTTTTACAACCAGCGTCGTCGCTGGGTACCCTCCACCATAGCCAACATCTTTGATATCCTGGCCGACGCGGAGACGGTGGTTAAGAAGAACAACTCTATATCGACGATGTATATTTGGTACCAAGCCATGCTCATGATCGGCACTGTGCTGGGTCCAGGCACCATCTTCCTTATGATGGTGGGCGCCCTAGTGGCCGTTTTCACCATTGACATCTGGACAGCTTTTTTGTGGAACTTCTTTCCCATCCTATTCTTCATTCTGGCTTGCGTCTACCTAAAGCAAAAGTTCCAGCTGCTGATAGCCTTTGTGGTCAGCTCGCTGTACTGCCTGGTCATGATGGCGGTCCTCATTGGCATCATTGTGCAGATGCTGGAGGATGGACCGCTGGCGCCTGCCTCGCTCTTCTTTCTTCTTGTGGCTGTGCAGATAACCATAGCAGGTGAGCATTGGGTTATGACATGGTAGTACCTTCTTAAAGCTGAGTTTACTTTCCATTTCATTGCAGGCTTCATGCACCCGCAGGAATTCTGGGCCCTGCTGTGTGGCGTCATCTACTACATTACCATTCCCTCGATGTACATGCTACTCATGATCTTCTCGGTCTTCAACATGAACGATGTATCCTGGGGCACTCGAGAGGCGCCCGTGCTCAAGGATGACGACAAGGAAGAGCCTGGCGAGACGGAGCACCAACTGCCTGGGTGGCTCAACGACCCCCTATTGATAGACTCGGAGCTCGGTGAGATCCCATTAGCGGAGCAGCGCTTCTGGAAGGATATGATCAAGCAGTACCTAAAGCCCTTGGAGCTGAGCCGCGAGCAGAAGCAGGCAATGGCCGATGGACTGAAGGAGCTGCGCAACATGATTGCCTTTGCCTTTGTGATGGTAAATGCCATCTTTGTGCTGATTGTATTCCTGCTGCAGCTGAAGAAAGAGTTCCTGCACCTGAAGTGGCCTATCGATCCCACGGACTTTGTGTCCTTTGATCGGGACAACCTGACTGTGGGCATTTACCGGCAGTACAAGGAGCTAGACCCCATCGGCCTGTGCTTTGTGATCTTTTTTGGCCTGATCCTGATCATTCAGTTTATTGCTATGTTCTTCCACCGCTTCGCCACCATGTGCCAGCTGCTGGCCACCACGCGGGTCGACTGGTTCCGCTCTGGCGGTCAGTTCACCGATGAGGATGCCGCCCATGAGCTAAAGGGCAGTGCGGTGAACATTGCGCGAAAGCTGCAGCGCCCAAAGAGGCTGTTTGATGAGGACGAGGAGGAGCACCACTACGACGAGCTGATGCTAGAGGCCTCGAGATCCGGCTCTGGGGAGCATCGAGAGAGCATGGTGCGCCGGCAGACGATCTTCCGGCTGCACGAGACCAGGAACAAGCAGCACAGCGACTACAGCAACTTGGTGTTCAACTTTGAGCGGCGATTCTTTGGCGATGACGATCTGAACCTCCAGAACCTGGCCCTGAATCGCAAGTCCGTAAAGCTATTCCAAAAGCGCAGATCCGAGGCCAAGGTCAATGCGGCCAGTACGCCCGGCGGCACACCCACTCCCAAGGCCGGCAAGCGACCGCCTTTGGTTCCCAAGAATGTGAGCTTCAGTGGCATGAACAGGAACAGCAATCAGATCTATGATAATGGCGGCTACGAGCACACCGAGTTCTAGGAGGAATCTAGAACTAGCAAGGGCCTCAAGTATTAACCAGAGAATCTTCTAAACTTAATATAAAACTTATGTAAAGGAGCTTAGATTTGGAGTTTATTGGACTTATATTTTATTTTTAAATAATATATACTCTTGATTACATATTTAAACCTTCATGGTTCCTTAATTTCCATGCTCAAAGTAAATACTTCTACTTAAGACACCTTAATTACTATTTTTAAATATCTAAATCCTTTCATAATACCCCCTTATGTATCCACAATATCTTTATGCGTTTTTATAATCGAATCCCCCAGGGCCCTGTCTTGGTGGCATAAAAAATATAATTAATTGCATTTAACTCAAGTGGCAGAGGCAGCCAAGTTTACTTCCCTTCTAACTGAAGACATCTCATTAGCATAATTACCAGATGCAGTGGGTGGCGGTAAGTAGTGGGTGGGAGTTGGGAGGGATGTGGGTGGTAGAGATACTTCATTCATCAATGTCGGGGCAGCGCTTAGAGTTAAGTGCTGCAGCTCGTGGTAGCGATGCGCTTTTTCCTCGCTCCTCTTCGTTACAAAATGCAAATCAAAGTGTGATTAGCTTGGATTTGATGAAGTTTCTCCAGCAATGCACAAGTTTCCTTCGCCACGCCCATGCCTTCCGCCAGTTTCCCTTTTTCGAGGGCGTGGCAAGGTGTCGGCGTAAGTGTTTTGTAAGTGAATTTTTCACCGACCAGGCAAAAAGCGAGCCGAGTGACAGGCAAGGACAGGGCAGGACTTACTTTGGCAGCGTGCATACATTAAGGGGGAAGCCAGAGCAGGAGCTAGGACGAACTTCTGGCCGCAGGATGTGGATTGTCTTTGGTTTGTAAAGTGCCGAAGCAGGGGATTAAAAGGGACGAATGTAAGAACACGGCTAAGTAATGAATTCACCTGCTCAAAGGGAAGACTAAGGTGAGTCATATCGATTCAATGGGACACCAGCAGAGACCAGGAGTTATGGCACTTACTTTGCCTTTACCCAAATTCTGGGCAATCGGAATTCCGGTATCAATTAATTGGCAAGCCCCTTTGAGGCCCCAGCTCGGAATGCAGTCAGCCAGATGAAACAATAACAAAAACAGGCGATTTATATAAATATATTTTCCAGCACAAAATGCAAACAATTTCAGACTTGAATGGGTTTTTGCCTTTGTGCAAGGAACAGTTCGAGCTTCAGTTCAAGGGAAAACTATGGAAAACAAAGGCAGCAGGCAGGGGGGGAAGAATTTATGACGATTTTCAATAGCTAGCAAGAAACCCGGGAAACTACAGTTGCTGGCCGGGTTACTTGACAACTATTTGTGCCAGTGACGGCCCACACGGCGTATGCGTATTCCGAACTTGCCACTTGCAACCTGCTGGTCACTGGTGCTGCGACTCGAACAAAACAAAGCACCGCGGAAACCGGGAATTCGGAAAACTGGGAAAAAGCCAGCCATAAACAAGAGCGCAATTCGATTGAAAAACTTGTGCCAGTTTTTTGGCACATAATTTTGCACTTATCTGACCCCGGACAGCCCCGCCCAGAGACCCAGAGACTAAAAACCAAACCAGACCCGACCAGGACACTAACCCCGCCTCCCCGGGGGCCTGTTGCCATTTGGTATTGTATTTTATGGCTTTTCTATGCATTGCAATGGCAATCCGAGGACAATGGCCAGGACGAGGCCCGGACAGGATGAGCAGCAGAGAGGGAATGTTGTGGCAACAGCGCCACAAAAGTTACAACAGAACTTTTTAATGTCATTTAATTATGAAAATAATTCAATGTACGGGATGCGCTGAAGCATTTTTGAGCTAAAAGTTTCCACTCTACAGGTCATTTGGCAGTTGTTGCCGCTACTCCTGTTGCTGCAGCTGCTTTGTAAAAATAATTAAATGAAAGGCTGCAGGATATTCGAGAGGACAATATGCACTGATTATGCGCCCAACGAGGGTACTCGAGGGGGCAGGGACTCCACCCCATTGAAATAAACAAGTTGGCATTTTCAGCAGTTAATTAATATTTGCAACTGGCTGTTGTTTGAGTATTTTTTCAGTGCTTCAAAGTCGGCTGAGTGGCAGTGATATTTAACGGGTAATTCACTGTGCAAAATATTGAATTGTGCTTCGGGTTCAAGTGGCTAGAGGAGGGCCATCAGTGTTTGATTGCATAATCAAGGGGTTACACCGACCTGATATCCATAATGATTGGTTTCAATTAAATTATATTAAAGGTTTTAAAGATAAAAACCATTATTATTCCTAGATAAATACTTTTAATAGCAGAATTTTAATTCTTAATTCATTAACTCTTTGCAAGAGATACCCTGTAACTGCTCGCTACCCCTGGTTGATTGCTCCGCTGGCCTAGCAAACACCGAACTAGAGAGCCAGATAAGCTCTTCTTCCCGTTGCTTGCCCCACTTGATAAGGCACCGCTCCATACTCCCTAGCCGGTCAAATGTTTGGCGCAATCTGAGCTGCACAGCGCCTACGAGCTGCCCGGATTGATAAGGCTTTCGGAGAGAGAGTCGAATTTTAATCGCAATCGCAATGAGCACTTACAATTACACATGTTATCATCGCGACCAGCGACCAGGGACCACCGACCACTGACAGTCCACTGGTTTGCCTCAGTATAACTTGTCGGGCTTCGCGGTGCGGTTCCCTTCGAGTTCCGTGATTCGCAGTTTATCCCTAGTAACCTATTCCCTCCGTTTTCAACCGATCCTTAAAGAAGATGCTGCGCAACAGCTTACATTTGGCGCAGAGCCTGCGCACCGGCTTCTCCAGCAACGCCTGGCGAGCGGTCAGCTCCCATGGACCCCGGCAGCCAGTGAGTGGAGTGTACCGTCGGTCTTATATAACCAGTTAATAAGTGATCTGGTTGTAGGGTATATTTAATGACCTAGCATAATGCCTAATACAGCGCCATTAGTGGAAAAGTTCTTGGATGCAAAGTCCGCCTTGGCGGAGCGCCAGTGCAAACAGACCTTTGCTTCGGTGATCAAACGTTATCAGTTCTTTGTGTTCAGGTCAGGAGAATCAATTGAGCGGTGATTGAACTGGTTTCAAACTGGTTTAGAGTGGAGAGACAAAGGTGTAGGAGTTGCGAATATCTAGATATATTGTATCTGATGAATATATAAATATTTTAAAAGGAACTAGGTCAAACTTACAACAGAGACTTCTTACAGATGTGCTTGCCAGGCAATTGTTATAGAAAAAATTATAAATAAATACTTATTTAAATATTTGTCAATGTCCAAATATATACATACAAACATATTCACAAAGGAATATATTCAAAGTGCTTTTAAGAAATCGACAGTCTATTGACCGATAAGCGGCGTTTCATGCTGATTTCAGCGAAGGGGAAAATTATAGCACCCATGAGGAGCCATGAAGTTGGGGCGTGAAGAGCTATTGTCTCGGGGTTTTGGGGTCTCCTGACACCGTGACATGCTGATACCATAGCCCAGAGACCGATGAGCCACCAAGTAGGGATCCTTTAGTCTAGTGCTTTGTTTTGATTGCGCAACCTCCTCGAACAGCTGCCGAAGCTTAAAAATTTCCCCTAACCCTCGGGCCTAATCAGAGCCAATCGAGGCAGCCAAAACACTATCGTTTGGTATCGTTAGTACGGGCCCGCATAAAGATTTCCATTTATTTTCTTTATGGACGGAAAAGGGTTTCGGTTCGGCCATAAACGGGGCCAAATGGGCCATCAAAAACGGGCTCCGGCTAATTGAATGGGCATCGATCGAAGGACTCTCGGCCGGGGCTGTAAATCATTTACAGTCTGGGTTTGATTTCAACTAACATGCAAACGTCCCACCTCCTACCTCCCACCGACAAGCTGATAAAATGTTGTCACAGCATGACGGCTGCCTGCAGAACTTCTGGGTCAGGCAAGTGCAGGGAACGTGTTTAAATAAATTCTAAAAGTGTAAATATTGTATTTCCCCGAAAGGAGGGGAGGGAGACGGCATTACAATAAACTTAAAACCCCTTTAAATATGCAGCAACATTTGTGGGGCCCGGACAAGGACTCGTTTTTTGCATTTGCATATGTCCGACATCGGGCCCAGCCTTTGACACTCAAAACGATTTGCCTAGGTCAGGGTCGTTGGGGTGCCCTTCAACCCATTACCCCAGGCAGGCATGGCCAGGCAACCCCTTTTCCCACGCGGCGCCGTCTCCCATTGACTCACTTCATTTTGACACGTGTTGGCAGTTATGGCGCCTTCGGTCTCGGTCTCGACGCTCGACTCTCTTTTCGAGCTGTGCGTGTGCGAGGCACATCATAAAAAAATACAAAAAATGTACAACAAAACAAGTGGCAGGGCAGCAATTATAACTCTCGACTAGGAGATACCTGGTACTAGATGAAGGAGTTTTTTTATTATATTCTCTTTGGATTTATCTGTCTCTTTAAAGATCTCCTAGATAAGTAAGCCAATAGGTTTAATATCTCCAAGGTTCTTCTACTTCTTCTTAAACTTATATACCCATTCCCCTTGGTACTAGTAGGTATTAATACAAAAAAAGAGCCTCTGGGTCGGTGGCATAGAAGGCATCCCAGGGAATTTAGCTTCAAACAGAGCACAAAAGGCGGCCGGTGACACTGTGTCACGGGTGCCCCCACGAACATCACACCCGAACATCTGTCGAGAGAACTCCATTGAGATTGGGCTGGACTGGAGATAACAGAGTGGAACCTGGCTTCTCCATGCTCGGCGGCTGTCAGTAGAGGGAGCATTAATTGCTCAGCAATTACCCGGCATTTCAACGCGTTTGACAGGCCCCAGACATTGGGCAGACATTAGAGGCTGTTATCGGAGCGAGAGCGATGTCTATCTAGCGTTCGATTAGGAAACAATCGAAGCTATAGCTTAGTCCTGACCTTCGGCTAATTGCATTATGGGATCACGCATACGCCGTGATGGCCAAATATAGTTTTACAGCGCAGACACAGCCGTAAAACACAGGCTTCTTTGTGATAACAAGCGTCGGGCGGCCAAACAATTAAATAAAGTAAACAAACAGGGCATTTCTGATTGCCGACGAGGGTTCTCGCTTTGAGTTGCACTTGACACTCGACATCGCAACGAAATCAAAATATTTACGCCTCAATTCGAAATGATTTTTTTTCGAAATTATTGACACGACAAATGGGGCGAGTTATATGAATAATCAAAGCCGCTGATTTGATGTTATTGCGCCTGAAAGCCAATCAAATCCGCGGCCCATTGGGGGAATGTAGCCTGGCAGAGCACAAAAAATGAGGAGAAAAAGCAAAGGAAAGGCAAATAAAAATACCTTTTGATTGATGGACGATGAGCTGCAGCTGTTGGGGTAGGAAAAAAACTTTTTTACTTGTTGCTGTTTACTTTGTTTTTCTCAGTCCTTATCTAGCCGACTTGCTAATCTTATCTAATTTAGCTTAATGTTCCCAATGGTTACCCCTTGAAGGCGGCCTATTTGCTGTCCTCGCTGGTGAATAGCCAAGTTTTGTCTTAAATCTTTTCAGTTTCCATAAAGCTTGGCTTCCTGGAAGCCCCCTCAAAGGCTCAGTTTCCTCGAATCAATCTGATGTTGGTCTTTGGCCTGGCTTTCCATTACCGGAAGTGCTAGCCACTGGTAAACACTTGAATTGAAGGCTTTAAAGCCATTCTAATTAGAGCGAGATGTGTGATGTTGGAATTGTAAAATTCAATTAGCCATAATTTCGAATTGATTATGCATTTGCGGGCGGTAGTTACTGACTTTTTGACCACGCGCCGCTGGCTAAAAAGCCAATTAACACACATAACGATTATTAGAAATGCGAACGCGAGTGCGAGTCAGGGGCCCTGGTGTTGCAGTTTTGCTGATTACAAACTGATTAGCTGCATGCGACGGGGACGGGACTGGTTAATTAATTGGATTGCCATTTATGCCTCGATTTGTTGTTTTTACGGCTTATGCCGTATTGCTGTCGCAATTTATGGCCTCACTTAACTGGTTGTTTTGAAGATAACACACAGGGAACGGCGCGTACTTGGCCCAGAAGAAGCCCCACGATCTAACGATTTACGATTCCTTTCAGCTTGTGTCCCCTGAGAGGCGTCTGGAGAAGGCGCATCCCACCTTCACGGAGCGGGGCCAGCTGAAGTATGCCCGGCGACTGGTGGTCAAGCTGGGCAGTGCGGTAATCACACGAGAGGATAACCATGGACTGGCCCTCGGGCGACTGGCCTCCATAGTGGAGCAGGTAAATAAAGGAATATTAGAGAAATAAATAAATATCTTCAAACATTATAATTACCCTTAGGTGGCCGAGTGCCATTTGGAGGGGCGTGAGGTGATGATGGTCACCAGTGGAGCCGTGGCTTTTGGCAAACAGAAGCTCGCCCAGGAGCTGCTCATGTCCCTCTCGATGCGCGAGACCCTCAATCCCAAGGACAGTAAAGAGGTAGCCCAGATTAGTTGCCGGAAGTGGCCGAAAGTGTGACTCGAATCTCTAACCCGAAACTTCCACTCTCCATAATTAGTTCGATGGCGCCACCCTGGAACCGCGAGCAGCGGCTGCGGTGGGTCAATCGGGTCTGATGTCTCTCTACGATGCGATGTTTGCCCAATATGGCGTCAAGATAGCCCAGGTTAGTCCTGACCCCTAATTAGACACACGGACTGGAGTGAGGCTGTTGCTCCTTGCAGGTGCTGGTGACCAAGCCGGACTTCTACAACGAGGAGACGCGCAACAATCTCTTCTGCACGCTCTCCGAATTAATTAGCCTGAATATTGTGCCAATCATAAATACCAACGACGCCGTCTCACCGCCAATGTTTATACGTGACGACGAGCCAGCCGGCGGAGCCAGGAGGGTAAGTGCCGGAGCCAAGGATTCCGGATTGCCTATCTCTGGCCAGGCACGTGACCAGGTCTCTTCTTTCCAGGGCATACCCATTAAGGACAACGACAGCCTGTCGGCCATGCTGGCCGCCGAGGTGCAGGCGGATCTGCTAATCCTTATGTCCGACGTCGACGGCATCTACAACAAGCCGCCCTGGGAGGACGGAGCAAAGCTGATGCACACCTACACCAGCGATGACACCAACACCATAGAGTTTGGTAAAAAGTCAAAGGTAAGTCAATATTCTGGATAATCCTAGCGTTGATAAATTGATAACTTTTAAATTAATATTCTCGCCAAGAGAATATGTAATTTTTTATACAAAATAAGAGCCTGATTTAATTCCAATATCTTTGATATATTTCTCTCCGTGCATCTACTTTCAGGTGGGCACCGGCGGCATGGACTCCAAGGTGAAGGCAGCCACCTGGGCCCTGGACCGGGGCGTCAGCGTGGTCATCTGCAACGGGATGCAGGAGAAGGCTATTAAGACCATAATTGGCGGCCGGAAGGTGGGCACCTTCTTCACAGAGGCCACCGAGAGTGCCAACACGGTGCCCGTCGAGGTGATGGCAGAGAATGGTGAGTGGAGGACTCGGATGAGTGGCCAGGATGAAAGGATAATAACGGAGAATGATGTGGCTGAACCAGGGAAAGAGCAGAGCTCGCATAATTAGCGGTTTTGCCAGGGGCCTCATCTAGCCACATCGATTGCCAATTAACCGGTGCGAAGTCTAAGCCGGTTCCGGCTCACTCCAGATGGCACTTGTAGTAGTGTTTCGACACGAGGAACCGGGAAAGTGGCAAGATGCTAACAGCGAATGACAAGTGCCTGTTGACCGGGCTAATGGCCATTAGGGCTTACACCAGCTAAGCAAGCAAGCTGAAGAAGGAGGAGACTTCGCAAAAGTGGGTCAGTCGGGAGTCTGTCGGTTTCCTTGGAGCCCTAAGGAGCAGCGACGTTGCTATTTTTAGTCGCTCAAATTTAATTTAATTGTTGCAGCAGCTGGCCGAAAGGGCCTGTTAATTAGGCAGAAGCAACTTGTTTTGGCCCTGACTAACACTGTGTAGCAAGTTTTTTGGTATGAGATTAGTTATAAATGTTGGTGTGATTATGTGTTAAAAGTAGCTTTAGTTTCTTTAGATTTTGTTCTTTAGAGAAACCAGTAGTCTCTGATAGAAAATATACTAAAAATCTCATTATTTATAGTAACTAAACCCATTTTATCCTTTAGCTCGCATTGGAAGCCGTCAGATGCAGGCCCTCACCCCAGCCCAGAGGGCCAGTGCTGTCAACACCCTGGCCGACCTGCTGGTGAGCCGCGAAAAGTTCATCCTGGATGCGAATGCCAAGGACCTGGCCGAGGCCCAGAAGAACGGACTGGCCAAGCCACTGTTGTCGCGTCTCTCGCTGAACGCAGCCAAGTTGAAGAACCTTTCCGTGGGCCTCAAGCAAATCGCCGAGGACAGTCACAAGGTGAGCCAGAGAGGGAACTTAATTACAGGACACTTTGGTCCAGGCAGCTACAGCTGACCCCCAAAAGCTCCTGCCCAAATTGCATTTGTTGCAGTGTCGAAAAGTCAGCCCCAAATTGAGTTTGTCCGGCGGGGAGCTGCACTGGGATTTGTCTGCCTGGCAAAATGGCCATTTCATGAGCGCTCCACAAAGGCGCTCGCTCCTCAAGAGCCATATGCAGTTTCCGAAGCTTTAACAGCATTATGAAATCTCCAAGCAATTTTACACTTGAACAAAAATTGACACCCCTACTGGGGTCCTGGTGACCTAATCCCTTCGCCCAGGGAGCAGACTTCGCCGGCGTCTGGCAGCGCCGGGTGCGAGGCAGCTAAGCAAGTGGAAGATAAAGGACAGACTCTCTTGTATGCGCTTCGTGTATTTGGTGTCTTGGCAGTGACATTAGCCCGCATCCCAGCTGGGGTCCTGGTCTCCTCCTCCTCCTTTCAACGCCAGACAGAGTTGATCGAATATCGCTTGGGTGAGGAAGGGTTCGAGGATTGGCGGAAACGTCTTCCTCCCCAGCCAACCGTTTTATTGGATGTGATTGTGCGGAAACGTAAAAAGTTTTCCTTCATGTTTTTTTCCTCGGCACAAAGTTTTTCCATCGAGCAAGGGATGGGAGGGAGGGGGACTGGGAACTGCGACTGGGGCACGAGTTTATTGTAAAAATGGCAAGCGAAATTGTGACACAAAATGGCGGCAGCGTGAAAAATCATAAAAAGCGAACACGCACACATACTTTATAGAGCTGGAAGCTGGCTGGGAATACGGCAAAAACCATAACGCACTCAATAAATGTCGCTCCGATGGCGGAAAGTGTTTCGGCCCAGTTTTCTGTCTTTATTTTTTTATTTCCGTGCGACAAACAAATGCCGCGGACCCAGCTTGGCCTCGGGGCCGCTGAACCACTCGAAAGTTTGATAGAGGTGACCATGGCCAGGGGTCAGTGTTCAGTTTCAGATTTCAATTACTCGAAAGGAAAGTTTTATTGCGATACAAGTACTGAATAAGATGAGATAATAATTGAATTAGGCCAAAAATGCTGCTGCCAAGATGGATAGTAGTTGGGGTGGTGGATTTTTCAATTTCCTGCTCGTACCGCGACCCCTAATAACCTTGCCAGCATCCTTCTGCTGGACCAAGTCGCCACTACATCTCAGCCCTGCTCCGACTTATCCAATTGTCCTTTGCAAATATAATTTAAAGTTTGACGTCCTACAATGCCAGAGTCAATAATAATGACCATATAACCAAATTTACCCAGCGCCCAAGTCGAGTTTAATGGTTAAGCGGACCCAGCAGGGAGTAGGGAGCAGGGAGGAAGGGGTGCTCCTCCTCCTTGGTCCACTCTATGCAAACAAGGCCAGTGCCAACCAACTGCTGTCAGCAGCCGTCCAGCCCAGACCAACCCGCAATCTCTTTATGTTATCTGCAGCCAATTTTCTAGAGATTTCTTACAAGAAGAGAAACGGGAGTGGGGAAGGAGCAGCACCAGTACTAGAGAGAAACCCACTGGAGGGCAGAGCACTACCAAGTACGGGGGCGTGGGGACGACTGGCCATTAAAAATAAATAAAGATTACGACGCGATGAGCGACTTGATTTATGTAACGCCTCAAAATAGACGCCAGGGAATCGAAATGCGGGCTCCAGGAAGGGAGTAGTAGTAGGAGGAGGGCGTGGCGGGACACCATCCTCAGTGTCGCATAAATATCGAGTTATTTTTATGGCCCGGTCCCACATGGCGTATGCTTTATGCGATTTATGCTGACTTGTGAATTGACTCTGCGACTGTTATTTTTACACTCTTGGTGTCCCTTAATCTCACTTCTATTATCTCATCTCGAATCCTTGCAGAATGTGGGTCGCGTTTTGAGACGTACCCGCCTGGCCGATCAGCTGGAGCTGAAGCAGGTCACCGTACCCATTGGCGTCCTGCTGGTTATCTTCGAATCCCGCCCAGACTCCCTGCCCCAGGTCGCCGCCCTGGCAATGGCCTCGGCCAATGGACTGCTGCTCAAGGGCGGCAAGGAGGCAGCGCACAGCAACAAGGCGCTGATGGAGCTGGTCAAGGAGGCGCTGGCCACCGTGGGAGCCGAGCATGCCGTGTCACTGGTGAGTGTCCTTTAGACGGAAGAATATTTATAGAGCTTACTTAACTCATGACCTTAAAAGGTCTCCACCCGCGAGGAGATTAGCGATTTGCTATCCATGGAGAACCACATTGACCTGATCATTCCGCGCGGCTCCTCAGAGCTGGTGCGCAGCATCCAGCAGCAGTCGCTTCACATCCCTGTTCTGGGCCATGCCGAGGGCGTCTGTCACGTGTACATCGACCGGGATGCCGATCTGAAGAAGGCCCTGCGCATTGCCCGTGATGCCAAGTGCGACTATCCGGCGGGTAAGAGGAGTCCAATTATTGGGAAAATCCCGAAAAACCCAACTCAATGAACCCATCCATCATTTCAGCCTGCAATGCCATGGAGACCCTGCTCATCCACGAGGACCTTATGAGTGGCGACATCTTCAGCGACGTGTGCAATATGCTGAAGCGGGAGGGCGTTAAGATCTACGCCGGACCACGGCTGAACCAGCAGCTAACCTTTGGCCCGCCGGCGGCCAAGAGCCTGAAGCATGAGTATGGGGCCTTGGAGTGCTGCATCGAGGTGGTGCCCAGCCTGGACGAGGCCATTAATCACATCCATACGTTCGGCAGTGGCCACACCGACGTCATTGTCACGGAAAACGGTAACGAAATGTTGCAAAATTGAAAATTAATTTCGATTGCCAGCAGTCGAAGCTGAAAAATGGTCAGGTTTCCTTTCCTCTCTTGATCCTAATTCCCCTTTCAATTGATTTGGTTTCAGTGGGGAAAATTGGGAAAACTGCAGGCAGGCTGCCCTCATAATGGTTATTGCTGCGGATGACTGCTTTCGAAGGCTACCAGGGAAAGAGATAATACAAAGAGCAAATTTTAAATATGGTAGTGCAGTGCGGCTCGAAACTATAATTCAATTTCCATGGCAAATGACATTGGAAGTAGAGGGAATTTTTGTTAGTTAAAGAAGGGTACTTTTCTAATGAATTAAATGTTTTTTTCTGGTTGCTAAGGTCCACAGGGCAAGCAGAAATATTAGCAAAATTAATCAGGGAATAGCGTGACCATTTCACGTTTATACTATTAGCAAAGGAAAATGGGAAATTCCTTGAAAATAATAAAGGTTTAATCTTGAAGCAGGGGAAACCTATGAAAACATAGATATATATACATTTATGACTACCAAAAGCCAGATATTAGAAAGAAAATATCTGTATGTTCTCTTGAAAATTCTGATTTTTAGAATTATAAATTAAATGCCTTTATAATGAAGTTCTCTATATAATGCATAGTTATCGTGCCTTTAACAAACATTATGTATTATTGCCTGACAAATTGTTGAACCTATTTCGAGGCTCGTGTTTTTTGCAATTACTTTTCAGGATATATTTTTTGGCGAATTCCTCTGCCATTATTCCGAGCACAATGGCCCGTGTACATGCATTTAGCACGAGTGTGTCGTGCACTGGATGGCATGACTGCCCCACCTCAGGCACCCCTTCCTGCCTACACCTCCCACATGTAATTCAATTTGGCGCCCTCAATGCCAGTACTCAGCACTGCGCACTCGGCACTCACTTCTTTAGTCATTCAGGCAGTCCCACTTGAAACCGAAACCAAACCCGAATCCTAATTCAAGTTGGGCAAGTGGCACGCTAAACTTTAGCATGCATGCAGCTCTTGCCACAACAAATTTAAATCATTTGGGAAATTAATTTTATTCAACACTTTCCTGCAGTCCGTGTTTGCATTTCCACATTTGCCATTCCAATTTGAAAGAGCACAAGAAACAATTTTGAAAAGATGCTAGGAAAGGATCTTCTTTAGAAGTCTAAAAATCTAAGTTTACGAACGATTTTTTGGAAATTAATTAATGTAATATTAATTTCTTTATTTTGCATTTAACTTTATCTTTATTATTATCAAAAATATTAATTAATAACATTTTCTCTCCCTGCAGATGCCGCCGCCAAGCAGTTCCTGGGCAGCGTGGACAGCGCCTGTGTGTTCCACAACGCCAGCTCGCGGTTCGCTGACGGCTTCCGCTTTGGCCTTGGCGCCGAGGTGGGCATCTCCACGGCCCGCATCCATGCACGCGGACCTGTGGGCGTGGAGGGGCTGCTGACCACCAAGTGGATACTCAACGGACAGGACCATGCCGCCGCCGACTTCGCCGAGGGCGGCGAACGCACATGGCTGCACGAGACCCTGCCGCTGGACTAGACGTAATCCATGGAGTGTACTTAGTTGTAGGATCCCAGTGTGTAGATTGTTTTCCCATCACCGACGACGTGCGGAAAGTGCATTTTGAGCGAAGGGTAATTAAATGGGCGGTGCAGCGGGGGAATCCCCGATGACAGCTGCCGTCGCGGCCACATGGGAGAAATTAATTTGAGTGAAAAATATTTGGCGAGACAACTTGTGTAATTAATAAAGTGAGCGGGAGGGAGTGTTTTCGGGGTAGTTAAGACTGTCAGCCCTTGTCTTGGGCAAAGTTTTCAGCGAAAGTTGCGCTGCGTCGCCTCACAAGAAGGGAAAATGGAAAATAAAATAGCGCCAAAAAGGCGCCGAAAGAATCGCTCTTAAAGTTTCAATCCTCGGCGAGCATTATGTATATGCGCATATTCCTATTACAAATCATAAATTAGCCATGGAACGTGAAATGCAGCCAGCTCCCTCGCCTCGGGATCTGCAACTTGGTAGAAGGCAGCCGCGCGGCAAGTATTTTAATTTCTATGTGCACTGGGCCCCAAGTTTGCCGGCTTCTCGGTTCCTCAGGCCCGACCAGCTCGGCTTTCTTTCGCTCTCTTTCACTTTGGCCAAAGTTTCCGCACTGCGTGCTGGCCGGAAAGCCCATAAGAGATGCCGCAGGTGGAGCCGGGAACGGGAACGGGAGCGGGCCAGGTGCCGGTGGTTGCTCCTGTCAACGCGCTAACTTTTTTGGAGGAATTTCCTCAAGAAACTTAATGCTAAATTGAAGTTGGGGTCAGCAGGTTCTGGGGAGGATTGAATAGTATTGGAAACCAAAAAGTGGCGCCGAAACAAATGTAAATTGTTCTAATTGCCAAACTGACGGACAGCCGCAGAGCAAATCTCTGGCAAAAATTAATTAGCCTTTTGTGATTTCTTAGGAATTTTTTTTATATCAAAATAAACTGGCAGTCAGCCATGCAGATCTTGTAATTTAATTTAAAAGTTTCTACTTTTTGTTGAAAACATCACAAGAGAGAACACAATATTTGGCCTCAAAAAAACATTGTCTGTTTAGGGATCCATCGAAGAAAAATCGAAAGAAAGATAGATAGTGTTTTGTTAGGAAAATGTATTTTGTAATAATATTTGGTTGTGGTTTATTTATTATTTACAGGCATAATTTTTATATAAATATATTGCTTATATTTTATTGAATGAGAATTGATCCTTTAAAAAATTCTTTAAATGGTTTTATAATTAAATGTAAACATTTGAAATTTGAAAAACATGAAGTGAATTTACATATTTTTAGTTTAGGGTTTAATTTGTCTAGCAATGCATACCTTGCAATTTTATTTAAAAAATCTATTTATCTAACTGAGCATTGACTTTGTATTTATCAAATTTTTTCTTTACCCAATATCAGCTTATTCAATCAAGTCAGTTCCAAATTAAGTTTGAAATATATTTAGTAATATCCTTTTTGGACTTCTGAAGCTTCCCTAATCCTATTTATGAGCTCTTAAAAAAGGAACAACACCTGCATTCGAAAAAGAGCATAATTTTTACCTCTTTCAACTGCTCGAGACGCGTGCGGACAATGATACGTGAACGCTGTCCGTATCCGTACCTGATCCGCACGGCGGTCACGTAGTGCTCCGCAGTTGCCGAGCACTTTACGGAAGTTACCGGAGCGGAAGTTCCTCCGCTAGTTGTGAAGAAGTTTGGCCATTTGGGGAATGCCCCCGATATGCACTCACCGTTGGAGCAGTTGGAGTGCAGTGCCTCGGCAGGTTCTCGCCTTGGGGTGCACTTAATTAGAATGGCGGGCATTAATCTTGTGGCTAATGCCACGTTGAGATCGGACCGATATCGGAAGACAGGCGCAAAATTGCCGTTGGGCAGAGGCAAGCAAAGCTGCCTTCCTTTCCGCACATACGAGTATATGCGAAACAAATTTTATTTTATTTCAATTTGATTTCAATGAAATCCACACGACGTCGTCAACATTTATAATATGTGCAAACGCTTTGCTTGCATTTTTGTGTGTTTTTAGGGCTGTGCGGGGTGTGTAAGCAGAGGGTGTGTGGTGTGGCATGTGTGTGTGTGTTGTGTGGTGTGACAGCGTGTGGGCCACACCATCTATGGACTGAGTGGGGGCCCCGAAAGAGCGTTGGCACAAATCCGGCGGACTTTTAAAAGATTTCTGCAAGTACAAGCTGGCAACTGCATTGCATTGTTCGCGGGGTTGTCTCGCGAACGCTGTTCCGCGGGGGTTTATTTATATAAAAACTTAAAAATACATCAACAGATGCCTATACAAGTCCTGGCGCATATTTCCCTACGCTCTCTCTTCGCTGTTCTATGTCGAAGTCATAGCAAAGTTGGCAGCCAGACATAATTTAGCGAAAACGAAATGAAACTGAATGATAAATGGTCCGCACGAATGGAGAAAACTGAATACCCTCAAATGGAACGTGAAATAAAACAGGCTAATCCCAGGGCTAATTCCAACTGAAGGCTAATGAATACAAATAACTATATCAATGGAATCACATGGCCCGCAAGAATGCATTAGTTTAATGGATATTCTTTGATTAATTATTTAAAGCTATGGATTAACGCCAAATCGTTCTTTTGATTGCAAGAATAAGTAGATATCTTGACACTTTAATCATTTCTGTAATCCTAACAAATTGTTTTCTGTTTGGTGGATAAGACTCTGAGTGATGGGACATGTTAAAGAGTAATTTAAGTAAAAATTTAAATAAGTAAGTCCACCTTTTCCAAGGTAAACTAGAAAGGAAAGATCATTTTATTTTATGGATATATTAAAGGTACTTTCAGTTTAATTGAATAATATTTTTGTAGTGAATCAAGATATAGGAGCTACCTAGAGCAGCAGAGCTTTGGTTTTTCTTATGTTCTTCTTATTTCTTAACTTGTTAAATATATTTATTTTATTATATTTTTAAAATATTCTTAAAATGCCTTAAGCTTCCATTATATTTTCTGCTACTTAATCGTTCCAGAAATCCCCCATAATAAATTTATTTTATAAAGACTTCTTCTAGTACACTTTACCATTAAATACAGCATTATTTTCATATCATGTCTATCTCCCTATTGATCCCCATTAATCCCTATCAATCCCTAAGATGTTCTCCATCAAAGATCACTATCAAACCCCCTAGCTAAGGCGGAGTACCCGAAATCGGAACACACTTTGGTGCAATCGAAATGATGTGTAGCCGACCCTCCGGTTCGCCACCCCGCCACTGCCTCCGTGAACGGCTGATCCCCAGCTAGCGTAGCATATCGCGAAATTCATCAACATGTTACTAGATGAACAATTGGCCGAGATGACAGGGACATCGGGGTAGCCGGGGGAAGGGAGAGCTTGGGATCTCGGACAGAACTTATTTAAATGCGGCTGCCGGAGCGCAGAACGAATCACTCTGATTGCTGTCGCTGTTGGATTTACACGTCGTGAGTGTCGTCATTGGGATTATTAGGACCAGGATAACCAAAGGATATACATAAACTAAAAATATAATTGAAAATAAGGTCATTTGATCTAATTTGATATCTGTAGAAATCCGATAAGATTAAGATCAAAAATATATCTTACAAGATCAAATTACCTTTTAAATTACACTCAAAATTAGAACAAAAAAGTTTAAAATATAAAACCCCGGTCAAGTTTTTGTTCTGTGTAACTAAAGGATAACCCTTCGATCCTTCTCACTTAATTACAGTGCCCGCTCCGATCAAAAACTAACCCATAATGTGTGACGAGGAAGCATCAGCCTTAGTGGTGGACAATGGCTCCGGCATGTGCAAGGCCGGATTCGCCGGAGACGATGCGCCCCGTGCCGTATTCCCCTCGATCGTGGGCCGCCCCCGTCACCAGGGCGTCATGGTGGGCATGGGTCAGAAGGACTGCTACGTGGGCGATGAGGCGCAGAGCAAGCGAGGTATCCTCTCCCTGAAGTACCCCATTGAGCACGGCATCATCACCAACTGGGATGACATGGAGAAGGTCTGGCATCACACCTTCTACAATGAGCTGCGCGTGGCCCCCGAGGAGCATCCCGTCCTGCTGACCGAGGCTCCCCTGAACCCCAAGGCCAATCGCGAGAAGATGACCCAGATCATGTTCGAGACCTTCAACTCGCCGGCCATGTACGTTGCCATCCAGGCCGTGCTCTCCCTGTACGCTTCCGGTCGTACCACCGGTATTGTCCTGGACTCCGGCGATGGTGTTTCCCACACCGTGCCCATCTATGAGGGTTATGCCCTGCCCCATGCCATCCTGCGTCTGGATCTGGCTGGTCGCGACTTGACCGACTACCTCATGAAGATCCTGACCGAGCGCGGCTACTCCTTCACCACCACCGCCGAGCGTGAGATCGTGCGCGACATCAAGGAGAAGCTCTGCTACGTTGCCCTGGACTTTGAGCAGGAGATGGCCACCGCTGCCGCCTCCACCTCCCTGGAGAAGTCCTATGAGTTGCCCGATGGCCAGGTGATCACCATTGGCAACGAGCGTTTCCGCACCCCTGAGGCCCTCTTCCAGCCCTCGTTCCTGGGCATGGAGTCCTGCGGCATCCATGAGACCGTCTACCAGTCGATCATGAAGTGCGACGTCGACATCCGCAAGGATCTGTATGCCAACAATGTGCTGTCCGGCGGCACCACCATGTATCCAGGTGGGTAATACTACCACGGGCTTGTGGTATATATAGAAAAGAGTAATGATGATTTACTCACACTTATTTAAAACAAATTTTGATATTCATAAATAGTATTACGTAATATTTTCAATATATTTATGTCCCCTCAGGTATCGCTGATCGTATGCAGAAGGAGATCACTGCCCTGGCTCCGTCCACCATCAAGATCAAGATCATTGCCCCGCCAGAGCGCAAGTACTCCGTCTGGATCGGCGGCTCCATCCTGGCCTCGCTGTCCACCTTCCAGCAGATGTGGATCTCGAAGCAGGAGTACGACGAGTCCGGCCCCGGAATCGTCCACCGCAAGTGCTTCTAAGCACTGGGTCAGCACTCTGGCCGCCCAAGTCACCATCACAATCTCCTCGAGCGCGGGCCTGGTGTTTGTCTAGTGCCACAGACATCCGTCCAGGACGAGGACGAGGTCGCAGTTCAGTGAAAAGTATCTTTAAAATTACATTTAGTTGATGAAGAAGTTTTTAACACAATGATGAAGAGAGAGAGAGAGAGAACAAGAAAAGAGAACAAGAGAAAAAGACAGGAAACGAGCGGGCGACGCCTTCTTTTTTTTTATTATCCTTGCTATTTTGATTTGATTTGACTCGGAATTCCTTTAGCTAGCAAGTCGCCAAAACAATCGGCTGAAGCGTACAATAAAAACCAATAACCCATGTGAATCGAACTCGAGCCTCAGAGGAATGCGTGCTGGGGAAACTTTTCTAATTAGGCCTCGACTTGGCCGAATGTCAATCAGGCAATCATCGCTGGGGCGCCGAAACTTTTCTCTTTGGACAGCTTGGCCGGCAATCTTTGGATTCGCATCTATATCTGTATCTGTGACCCGGCTCGTCTGTCACATTCTGTGACGCATGCCGGAGATGGATTTCCAAGCCATGTGAGAGGCTGAAGGATGACTTCTGGGGAAGGATGACTTCTGGGTAGGCAACTACATCGTGTTTGAGGTGACAGTCTCAACTTGCCCGAAAACTTTGCTCCAGCTCTCGCTGCTCACCCAACATAAATGTTTGGGCACAACTTTTGGCTGCAAACTTTTCAGGTTTCGGGAAACTATGCATAAACCAGGTGCCAAAAACTGTTGCTTAATTAGTTAAGGCGAAACTTGCCGCAGTCGTCAAAGAAGAGTCTAAGAGAGTTTATTGGTCTCCGGCTGGAGGAAAACTCTAAATTTTAATGACCGGTTGGCCGCACATTGGCATTTGAATGGATCCAGGTACCCATTAATTTTACACTTGATGTGATATGTTTCTGTTTGCTTAAATTATTTTTACTAATCATCGCAATCTTAATTTCCCAATTCCATATCATTTCTGGCTCAACACACCCAGTACGTGTCAACCTATCTTTTGGCTGTCATGTCCGTAATTACGCTTTTAGTGTGCAGTTCCCGCCCTAATGTCATCGGGTCCAGCCCCCTAAGAGGTCCAAGTGCGGTTCATTATCCGCCGCTGTCCAGCCAGGCTGGGCGGGAAAACAGAAACAGAATCAGGGAAATTACTGCCGGCAGTTGGCATACAACTAAATGTTTGGCGGGACCGATATGATTGGTAAGGGTTGGTTGGAAATCGCCACTCAATCAATCAGTGGACACAGCGGGCGAGCCGAAATAGCCCATAAAGGCGGATCCTTTCAACGGCGAGTATGGTCGAGGGGAAGGAAAGCGAAGTCTGCCGACTTCCTGTTGGTCTACACTCAAAGGGAAACATACACACGAAAATGATAATTAAATAAGAGTGCCTTGCCGTATATTGAGCACTTTATTGGTTAAAATATTTTTAAGAATTGTGTATTTATTGGAATTGATTTTATGGAGTTTTAAGTGCAAGAAACTTTTAGGTCAAGGTTATAAAAGGTAGATCTTTAAAAGAAATATTCAAAAAAAATATATTTTTGGGGTTTCAAGATGTTTTTAGTTATTTTTGTATCGTAATATTTTTGTAATAATTGTTTCAAGGGATTTTTAACACATAAAACCTAGACCAGACTCTATTATAAAATGAACTCCACTTCCACAAGTTCCTGGTCTCCTTCCAGGGTATTCCAAAGGCGAGGCTCCTCCACACAGACTCTGCTTGTATCGTTCGGTTATGTTTGCAACTCTTGTCCGCACATCAAATTGAATTTAATTGCAGTCAGGCCAGGGTGCCCATGCTCCAGCAGAGGCATCGGCATCTCGATTCCCTGTCCATACCATTCCGACGGGCAATTCTCCCAGATTGCTTGTCTGTTTGTCGCTTTCAGTTTGCGGAAATTGTTTTGAATTTGCAACAGCAACACCGACAGCAACAACGAAGGCAATCTGCAAGTGCTGCGTGCGGCTTGTTTATTTTATGCTAATTTAATGCACTCGCACCCACCGAACGCCCTCATTGATACCATTATAATTTGGTGTTAATTCCGAAGGCAAATACTTCAGCGTGTTTGCTGTATTCATTATGCAGATTCGGGCAGGCGCAAAGCAAACAAGCCGGAATTAAAGCCCAAAGTTAACGAGTTATCTGGCGAGAGTTTAAGGGGATGGAGCTCCCTTCCGGCCAACGAAAACTTCGACTTGATGGTCGATGGTTTTGACAAGCTAACAAATTGTTTTCCCCTAGCTGGAGGTGCACCACATGCGGACAGGAAATTAATAAAGAAAAGGGCTCCACCATGATACCAGACCCCTCAATCTTCATCAGCCCAGGCGATGGCTTCTGTCCTGTCCCCCATGTCCTGCTCCTCCTTGGGCTCAACTGACCACAGCAGACCGGGCCATGGGGGCGACTCTATCAGCATCTTGGCCATCATCACCATCAATTTGCCCCGAAATGCTGCAAATTTAAATTTACTAGTATATGGCCAACTGTAACTGACATTCGCCTTTAGCCCGAAAAACACGAGGAAACTTCGGCCCACGCACATGCGGTTCTCTCAGCTCACCTCCCCCTTTTGTGTGCTTAGTAATTTAAACTTAAATTCAATTAATGCACAGCAGGTGCAGGTGGTTTCACCCCCGAAATGCGAGCAACTCTGGAATTAATGGAAAATGGTCGGCGAAATGTCAAAGTTGAGAGATTGCAGGCAGCCAAAGAATCGACATTGATGCATTGCTTTTAAAGGTCGCGATTACTACATATACATAACATATATATCTGCAAAAACTGACAAATGTTTGTTGTTTTTACAGATAAAAAAGAATGGAGGATTGACAGATGACTGAGTAACCTCAAATGTGAAATGGCCCATGTAGAAAATTAAATGAAATCTAATTCAATTTAAAGATACTAGAGGTCTTTAAAAAAGTTACTCCCTCTCAGTAACTTTAAATACATTTTTGTAGAATAAACCTGCTGCCTGTTAAGCTCATTTTACCAACATATTTTCCTTTATTTACGTGTAAAGCATACTTATAAATTTTCCCTGGCTATTTAATCGATCAGGGCCTACCAAATCAGGTGTAAACTCTGGCAGCATCAGCCCATCCAGTTATCGACACACACACGCAGCACATCACTCACTGCGCCCCCGTGACGTACCCTCCAGGACTCTGCACCCTTTATCCTTTCTGCGTGGGCTGCTTTCGGGCTTAAGCCGCATGAATGAAGCGATTATCGCATCTTTGTCAGCAGCATCAACGCAACCAGAGGCAGCTGAGGCTGGCAGCCTGCAAAACAAATCCCAAAAGAGGGGGACTCTGGCTTGTTCTTTAAAGGTAAAGGTACATAATAGAGATGGGACTTTACTCGTATCTGTAGGGATCAGGTGGGAGCTCTTAGGAAGGTTACAATTTAAAAACTAAAAGTAACTAAATAACTAAAAATAATTTTCTATATTTTATTATTTATTTTAGCGATACCCATATAGTACTCCTCCCATCACTGCTAAAACACAGAGGAAAGGCTTTCATAAACATCATTCTTAGGCCAAATGGTGGCTGCCATCCTAGTCCACCTGGGGTTGGCCTGGCAACGTGGAAATCCCCTTTTCCCCTGACAACATTCCAGCTGCGCTGCGTCTGCCTGTCTGCCAGTGCGCACTCCTAATTCAATTAATAGTTAGTCGCAATTAAGTGCAGTGATTATTGAAAAAGAGGAAAAGAAGGCATTACAATGAATGCCATTCGGTTTGAATGGATAGAGATATAGATCCGCCCCCAAGAAGCACAGACAGTCAGCCGAGTTAAAGCCCAGGAATAGCCCAGGGAAGTGCAAGGGAAGTTGGAAAAGCAGAGGAAAAAGCCAGTGGAAGTATGTGGAACAGTTTTTTTTTAATGCCCATCAGCTTAATGCCGATTGTGAGGCTTCCGCCGGGATGAAGCCAAAGCTCCAGCGATGCAATGCAATGTGAGGATGTGATGAGTGCAATCCAAGTGCCTGAGCATACATAATTACCAGAACGAGGGGCAGACAGCCAGAATGAGCAAGGGAAGTAGTTTTTTCTAACAACCGAAACTCACACTTTAATTATCATAAAGCTTAAATATTTAAAAGAGTTTCTTGTGGTTTCTGCGATTTAAAAACATTAGTATAGGCTTGAATTTTGGCTAAAACACACCAAGATCTCCTCACAGGTTTTTCGTTTGAAAAGATATTCTGCCTTATTTATCTGAGTTTTTGCATTTTTACCTATGTATGTATTATGCTAGAGCGCCAAAAATCGTAAAAGGAAATTACTCCCACATAAGTCAGTGTGGCTGCTGGTTTCCGGCTGTCAACAGCTGCCCCGTCTTGAGCCGAAACAATTTGCATAAGGGAGCAGGCGCCTAGGGCTTACCTGGGGCTTAGGGGTTACCCACCTCCATCCTTTATGCTCCTGTTCTCCTCCAATCCACAAATAAAGCTGCTCCCATATGCAGGCGAGACAGATGGACCCCTATATCGAGGGGGAAGTTCATACTAAGCAGCTGCTATTTATGGGATTGTAATTCAGTGGGGAAACAGACGGGAGCTCCTTACAAAAAGTGTCTCGATAAAAACTCAATAAACTTGAAAGCTAGGGGAGAAGTTCAGCCCCTGAAACTGCTTCACAAATTGCTTGGCATTCTTAAAGCTAAAAATCTTCGAATATGCTTATAAAGAACAAAAGTTTAGAGCTTGTGGCATATTTAATTTGTTCCCCATTATGAGCTTCTTGTTGTGTTGTCATATGAGCCGGAAGAATGGAGAAAAGTTGGGAAAACACAGCGCCTCCGGCGTGGGCTGACCTTAATTTTCTTGAACAACATGCTAAATATTTGACCCTGAATGCTGCTCAGTTCTTTGGTTTCATTCGCAGGCAGCAAACTATTTTCATTTGCCAGTCGAACAAAGCCGCAAACGAGCGGGAAAGGGGTGAATGGGCTGAAAGGGCACCGCCAGCACTAGCGCCAATAAAAACTTTCGGGCTTAAAACCGCAGAAAAGTTGAAAAGTTTGCTCTTGATTTTATGAATATTGACCGAATCAAATCCAATTGAATTGAAAAAGGCGGCCGCTCCGAGAGATCGCAACAAATGCCGGGCCAAAAACTATTTAAAAGCGAATTTCGGTTTGGGCTAAAGTTGAAACAATTGCAGTTTGGGCTTCCCTTTTGGCGCCTTTTAATTGCAGCAAACTCTCTCTTGCTCTCTTTATTATATATTTCTCTCTTCTTCCAGAGCCTAATTGCGGTCGGAAAAGAGGGAAAAGTTGCGAATCGAGTCGGGAAATCCAATCAGGCGATGAGAGATGGAGCCGTAAGCCTGAAAATCTCTCGCTAATGCTTTTCTTTTGTGCGTGTTCCTTATGCGGCTGTAATTTAATAAATTTGCATTATCCAAGGCTATTGCCTTTCTCCTTAACCAGGGTTTGCTTTTAATAATAAGAATAACAATAATATGGCGAAATTTAAAATTCAATATTTTCATATTACCAGGCTTCGGTCGGATATTGAAATTCCAGGCGCGGTCTCCGTTTGTTTGCAGTCCCATTGTTGTTGGCGCTGCCCTCGGCTTTCTTTTAATATTGCACACAATATGCACAAGGTGGTGGCAGTGGGTGGGTCTCGAGAAGAGAGGAGTGGTAGGAAAATAAGAAAAGTGAGCAAGGAAAAGTGAAAAGGTCGAGCAGAATATGGCAACTGTTCCAGTGGCTTTTGCAGTTATTGTGCGAGTTTAGCTAAACGAGTTGGTAATGCCGGCGAGTTCTGGCCATAATTTATGTGCTACGAACGGGGCTCTGCGAAAAGGTGCAGGTTCTGGGCCAGAAGGGATGGCAGATGGACAGGAGATGGAATACCAGTTAAGCCAGGAGTGCTCGCCAGCCAGGATATTGAAATGGTCAACCTGAACTTGATGGAAATTGCTATTAAATATCAACAATAACTTCTTTATTGCGTTAAAAGCTATCTTATTGTATAGGATAATGCAGGATTCTCTAGAAATAAAAAGGTAAGATATAGAAATGCCTTTCAATATAATTAATAAGTATTCTTTCAGGTATTGTTATCAATTAGCTTACATTTTGGCAGTATTGCTCTTAAATAATATTGGCTAAAATATTATTATATAAATTTCTCCATTGGTTTTCATTTTAACACTTTAGTAAATTTAATTGTTCAAGAGAAACTCTTTTTAATTTTGTATATTTAGAGAATGCAATTATTTCTAATCTTTTGAATTTAAAATAAATTAGTTCAAAGCCCCCTCATCTAACACTTGCTGAACAAACTCAACTCGAAATCGCTAATTAAAAAATATTTTAGCAATCAAAACGCCTTGCCACTTGAATGCAAATAGTGCCACATTGATGGCAATTGAAACTGCCAATGATAAATAAATATCGAAGTGCGGTGACATCGAAATTTGAAAATTGTATTATCCAGAAAAGAGGGGCGGGCGTCAAAACAACAGCCATTTGGGGGCAACAGCAGGAAAATACAGTTTCCATAATAACAGAAAAAGAAGCTTTTCAGCACCGAAGTTTGTATACACTTTCAGTTAGCTTTTGGAATATTAGGAATTGATCCATGATCTAAAAGTAGATATATAAAACATAGCACAGCTATTTTTTCAGATTTTCCCAGGCTCTCTCCCCATTCCTTCGACACTTATATCCTTCGAAGGGTATAAAATACGTGCAAAACATGGCAATAACGGCCAACGCCTGGCACTTTGTTATTGACGCAGAATATCATGGCTATAAAATGTGTAAAACCACAATCAAATTTCTGTAGGCAAAAAATGCATTGGCATTTGAATTCAGTTTGAATTGGTTGACTTTTTTCCGATCCGCTTTTTAGCCATCGGATGGCAACGGAAATGCCTGCGTTAAAAACTATTATTAATGGCTAGTGGTAAATAAAATTGTAAATCAAATTTGCCGGAGTATGCTACGAAATTAATTGCATTTCAGGGGCATTAATGAAGGGTTCTTTTCGGCAAAATATTTGTACCCGACAGCGAAACTCGATGTTTGATTTACCTTTGGCTCAACACGCGGAGAGGAGGATTAAAAATGTTTAATTGCTTGTAATGTGAGGCCAAATGAGCGTGACTAATTAAGATTTAATGGGATCTGCGGGGAACGGTGACCGAGTTATGACTTGTTCTGTTGTTTTTGAAAGGGTTTCTCAACCGAAAAAACTTCACCGCATTAGCACATCATATCCATAAATGCATCTGCTGCTGGCCAACCAACTTCTCATCCCCATCATCAGCATCATCATCATCATCATCGTCGTTGTTGCTGGGCACATTTCAACTTTTCCCCTACGAAGAGCTATATGGATCTGTGCAACATAGCTTTCTCATTCGCATTCGCTGTGCGAAACACACACACAAAAATCATTTGCCACACACACATACACACAGAGCCGGAGCAGTTGTTGTTTTGTTACCATCATGCAAAATGCAAATGACACGCCATTACCTCAGAACAACAACATCAGCAGCATCAGATGCGTTTGGGCGAAACATAGTGAAACGCTGGGGGAACGTGTTGAAGATGCTGTTGCCACGAATACTGTATTGTGAGGCCCTAATGGCTTTTAATTGTTATATGAAATTGGGAAAAATGTTGCAAGTAAATGAACGTATAAGCACTGGCATCCGTGGCGTATGCGCAATATAAAGCATACGCCTAGTTGGGCAACAAAGTGCAATTAACCTAAATGAAACACAGAGGCCTTAAATTTAGACAATACCGTTTATAAATGAGTTTCTATGTGTAAATATATTTTTATTTATAGAATAATTAAGCTTAGCTAATTGCCTTTATTAATTTTATATATTCTTGCAAACTTGCAGCTTATTTTCTTAGATTTTTTTGCACCTGCACTGCCTTATCGACTTGTAGTTTCTCTTAGCTGCCTCTCTTAGTTTCTTTTTCTCTTTCGGTTTTCCTCTCATTTTCTCTCGCTTTGAAATGAAAACAAAAGTTTTCCTTTACTGTTGCTTTTTGTGCCTGCTGCTACCCGCCTCTAGGCACAAATCACAAACAAAATCGGCCCGTTGAGTAGGTCAAGACACTAACTCAATTTGTTTTCTAAGCAAAAAGTTATCGCCCAGCTGCAGTCGGGCAGGAATCCAGAAAATCCAGAGATACAGTGGGTAAGTTATACTGAGGGTAGAATATGTTCCAATGCCTTGACTTGACCAGGATATTTGTTTTTATATTTATGAGGGGTTTTCTGTGAGAAAAGAAAGAATTACATAAAAAATTGGTTAAATATTATATTGAATTAAGTAACAGAGTCTTCTATTTAATAAAATGCAAAATATGGCATTAGAAATCATATTATATTGATGACTTCACCACGTTTTTGCTTACCACTTTAATGATTTATATATAAAAGAATAAGAGTTTATTCTAAATTAAGCAAAAATAAAAGTAATTAGTGAAATCATTTCCATTTTTACGTTATGAGACTTAACTTTCATTGATTTTTTTCTCAATTATGAAACAGTAAAGATAATTTCTGATATGATTTATACTTCTAGGTTATTTAGAGTCTTTATAAAAACTCTCTATGGAAATTACTAAGCAAAAACCTCTTAAATTTACATTTTCGATTCGTTTCAATTATCTATTCATTACAACAAGACGGATGTGATGCATTTACAAATGGTTGAGTTTTAGCTATCTGCTCGAGAAGTTCGTTTGCAAATCTTGATTGCCGTTCTTGCTCATACCCGTTCGTTGATCGAATTTTCAGTTTTTCTCCGCTTTGTTTTTTCCTTTACTAATTGCACACGTTTGTTTTTCGGCTTCCCATGAATGTTCTTTAAAGAAATGAAACGAAGCGGACTCAGACAGCTGTCTGTCCGCCCCAAACGCTTCACTGACTGACAGGCACTGCTCAGTTTCCCCTCCATTTCAGCAGTTTCAGGATTCGAGGGGCAGGCGAAAGGAAAACTGACAGAAAGCGAGGCATTGTGCTGTGTGCCAAGGAAAAAGTATCTGTTATTATGATTGTTTAGTGCTGTCGCCGGAAATTTCATTCAAGTGGATGGAGAAAGACAACAACGGCGACCGTAGTAACGACTGCAGGCGACAAAACTGCAGTTCTTGGGACGGAAGGACATCGCCATCCTGGGGAAGGAAGTGTAAAAACAAACACACAAAAAACTCACAGCACACTAAATAATAACTTCTCCTGCAGACCTTCTGCACGCAAAAACTCGAAATTTAAGAGCCCAAGGAGGAAAGTGTACATATCCCATTTGATGCAATTATCCTGATTCTTCCGGTCCGGGAATGAACAAATACTGCTATCTCTTTGCACTCGGAACAAACACCAAGCAAACTTGTCCGCATTGATGATGAAGTGCGAGCATCTCCGACAACATCTGCGGCAGCAAGTGCATCCGAATCCGTGTCTCGATCTGTCCCAGCTGGGCTGATGCAGCCTCTGAAAAGTTGCTTTGCATATTTCATGACACTCGCACCCCTGATTGCCAGAAATTTCGGCATTACCTCACATGACCTGAGGGGTTTCGGGGACTCCCTGGCAGCCCTGTTCATTTCGTCATTGTCTTGCCTGGCACTTTGTTTGCCGTAACAGTTTAATCATTCGCATTACATGCGTGGGCACAACGGCGCGGGCTGGCATTAAGGGGCTGGCAAACCCTCCTTCCCGCGAGTGTGTGTACGAATTACACACAGATGTGCACTGCCAGCCCGAGTTGCGTGAGGAGTTCCAAGTCGATGTGGGTCTAATGATAAGATATAGATAGGTATTCATAGGGAAAATCAATATTGTTTAGTTAATTGGCTAATACAAGGTGAAGTACTTCTTTATTTAATTAAAGTTCAGATCTATAATTTATTTATTTCATTATACTTTTAAGTATTAAAGTTTTCTTTATTTATATTACTAGAGCAAGTATTTTAATAAACTTATTGGATTTACTTGCATATTTTCATAAAATTCATATTTTTAATTAATCAACTTCCATCTCCATCAAAACTTCTTAGACAACCCTCGCCAGTTGAAGCAATAAATTAATAGTAGCATTAAGTATGTATACCGCGAAAATGCGTAAAAATTTATGTCGGAGAGTTTTTCATGCGAGTTCGCCGGGAAGTATGCAATGGTCCGGGCAGATTAAACTGCAATAATGGAGAAGGAGGCGACTCCCGCGATGGCTCAGGAGCCTGTGCCAGTGGCAATGGCATTGGGAAGTGGTAAAGACAAATGCTTAATGTTGCATGACTGAGAGAACTCATCGGGCGATGAGCCGCGCTAGAGCCTGAGCCGGCGACTGGTGGCAAATGGCATCCGATGATATATGAAGCGTTAAGTCCGCAAGGGTAAATTCCCGGGGATTTTCCAGGTAAACAGTATCGGCGGCGAGGCGCTATCGAAAATATAATTCTGCCTTTGGCTTCCTCCTACCACCATAACGCGGTTTCTGGCACGCTCTTAATGAAATGCAAACGTTGCGTATACGCAATGTGGGCATCAGTTGACATGGCTTTAAGTCCAAGACGAATTGGTCAAGAAATATGGAAGCCACAGTACACATAAATACACTCAATTGAATTGAACTGCCCAGCCCAACTCTGAGAGGAAAAATTGTAAATAAATTGATGGCCAAAAGAATTGTCAAGGAGGCCCATTCGAATTGGGAGCTGGAAAATACAAATCACAAGCAAAAACCCGGTCAGGCGCGGTTCAATTAAATGATGATAAACAAATTGACTTTAAATTGTGGTTGCTAAGGGCAACAGCCTGAGGCAAATAAATAATACGTAAAAAGTGCCACAACAAAACAATCTATAGAAATGCAAATTTTCAAGAGGCTGATGTTTTGCTCTTTCTTAAAAGAGGAAAATATTTCATAATATAATAATCAATAATTTGGGAAGAATATGTAGAAGCAAGGTGAGTTTACTTTTTTTACAATATTTATTTAACAACAAAAACATATTTTCTTCTATGTATTTTATTTATTAATGTCTTCTTTAGCTCTGCCAATAATTATTTTATCATTACAACTCTTGTAAAAAAGAGCATCAAAATATAAGAGTCAAGAAACTTTGGAGACACAACCTTGGACATTGGTCAACAGACACCATTTTCCAAGTCTCCCTCTCCCGGGAAGCCAGCACTTAAATTCTTGTTGTTTGTCCATTAGGGAAGCCCTCCCCAAAGCCTAAGACGTCGTGTTGAAATGTTAGCAAAACACATTTTCCCACTGTGTTCCATCTGCTTCTTTATCCTTCTTATGGGGAAACCAGCCCAGTCCCCAGTCATCGGCATTGTCATTATCATTTTCGTTTTCATTTTCATTTTCGGAAATGCCTTCGACGCACAAAGGGAACATTTGTCTTGCTTTGAACAATTTTTCTCCGTTGTCGAAATAAAACAAATTGTATGAATTTAAGTGGACTGGCAGTGGGCTGGGTCCCACTGTGCAAATGACTGTAGTTATCATCTGCCATCTATTATGTGCCTCAATCGAATTGTCGTTTGGCCAGGACTATGAATTTCGTAGCGACACTTTAAATGAAAAATGGCTTTCCCATACGCGCGTACCCGTATGTTGTGGCCCAAATGACTTAATTGCTTACCTTTGACAGGGTTCCGGGCTAGCGATGTACAGGGAAAGGAAAAAAGTATATACGATATTGGGGAAATATAGAATTTGATTATAAGCAATAATCTAATATAATAAAATATAGATAAATAAATATTAAAGTTAATCGCTGTGGAAAAAAAATCGCCTATCAAGTGTAGTTGTTGATAATATTTTAAAAATAATTTTTAGTTCATTAATTAAGTTGTGAAAATTACTCATTATAAGATAAATTATTAATTTATTTATAGGTTTTGATTTCTATAGAATTTTCCCTTTTACGTCAATATAAAACCTAAATGTTTATTGGCCATCCCTAGTAAGGTTTCCAGGAAAGTCATGCGATGGAATATCCAATGGATCTATCGATAATCCATCAGTATTTGCCCTTTTTGGCCTTACAAACTTATTAAGCAAATTGCCAAAATATGCTCCACGCAACATATGGCTGCCAAGAAAGTTGGAGTCGGCTCCAGCGATATTTGGCCAATTGATTTGGGCCAAACTTCAATGGCATCCGGAGAACTCGTGCGTGTTTGTGGCTCAGTGGCAGCCATTCGGCGGTCGACCCCACGAACCCTGCGGACCGCCGCAACATGTCAAAGCGCCGAACAACAGTATTTTGGTATTTGAGGATGGTGACTGCCACCACCCACCACCCTCGATGTCAGTTATTTACACGAAGCATTTCATTCGCCAATTTCCCCCAAGCTTAAATCAACGTTGCATGAAAACGACAACACACAGGAGCAGTCAAGGGAGCGCGAATAGCGAATCGCGAATCGGAGCTGTGAAAATGGCAGCGGGAAGATAAAATCCAATTAAAATCTCGTGGAATTTATAAAAAGAAAAAAAAACTAGATGATGACTAGGTGGCTGTTGCAGACTAGCAAATGCCCTGCGAAAGTGAGTCCATTCCAGTGGCACTTATATTCCAGATATCTCCCTAAAAGACCCTCTATCTTGCACCTTTATAGACCCAACGGCCGAGAAACTGAGTGTCGAGTTGAAAAATAAAACAAAGCGTGAAATCTATTTGCAGCTGGCGGAGCGAGGAAGCAAAGTTTATGCCATGTAAATAACGACATCATAAATTTGGTTACGTGGGCTCAGCCCCTGCCGTGCATATCTCTCGCCTATCCGGAACCCCACCGAACCATTACCCCACATATGCAGGGCAGGCAGTGGCCACCATCGGAGGCTAGTTCCGTTTTAGCAAACACGTTTTTTGTTCGCCCATTTTTAGTTGGCTTGCTCGCAGCGAAAACGGTTTATTTTACATGAGATTTTGTATTTTAAAATAATATAGAATACATAGTATATACTGCCGACAGGCAAAAATAGAAAAATTAAATGTAACATTTTTTAAATAAAGCTGTGAAAATGTTGATAATTCTGATAATAACATGGATGCTAGATATTTTATTTCCCTTTTCAAATTATCGATCAATCCTTAGAACAAGAATTCCATATCTTCATTGGCAGTATCGATTAGGTTCAATATTTTCCCATTTTAACTATGATTTCATGTTCTTTAATATGGATTAAAATATTAAATACCTCTCGTTTTAAAGAGTCAGGTCCAGCTTGATCCTGTTCTTATTTTTTCACTGTGTGGAGGAGCCCACGCCATTTGACTGTTTCAGTTTTCATGGTGGGCCAACGCCTGCGCCTTTTTGTCATAAAAAACCGACAACAATGAGGGGTGTTGGGTGGTCGGCTGGGGGATAGTGGCCTCTCGGAATGGCGTATGTTGGGAGGCAGGTGAGGGTGCTTGAGTTCTCCCGCTCCCCCTCGTTTGGTTTTTCTGTGCTGCCGCCGGGGGAAATAAAAGTTACGTTGACACGGACACCACGCCGCCAAGTACCGAAGAACCAAACACTTTTGGCCTGCCCTCAAGTCATAGTCCATCGCCCATTGCCTCACGCAGGACACCCAAACCCCCCTTTAAATAGTAATGCAGGGTTTAAGGTATATCTGTACCTCAGGAGTGTAGATAAAGAACAATTGTTTCCGTTAATACAAACTTTATATTTATATTTAAAATAAAATAAAATATATAATAATAATTATTATACAATTATATACTTAAAGTTTCTTTTATTAGGTATTTTGTGGAAGGAATTATGGGTATCCTGGCGTCCGGACCCTTGATTTTCTCTTATTTTCCTCCCTATCTGGCACTCTTTTGTCGGTGACTGAGCGGGGTAAGATGAGTAGCGCGTAAAATGTGCAAGAAATTAAAACGATTTGCGCCAAGAGGCATTGGCCAGGAAGCAGTGGCGGAGTTGGGTTTTGTAGAATGGGAACGGGGTGGGGAAAAGTAAACTCGGACAGAGTACAGGCCACAAAGAGAGAAGGAGAGAGGAGGGTGAAATCTGGAAATGGAATACGCAATTTGAGCTCCTTTTAGAGAATGCTTAACTGGAGACTGGGATGGAGCTCTTGCCATTACCGGACAATGGGAACCCTAGCTGCGAGAACGGGGATGGACAGGAGCATTTCCATGCAAATAATTCTTCAACTTGGCTGGGCCAAGACAGAGCCACGTTTTCGCTGGGGAACTATTACGCTAAGCTGAAACTCAGGTTGGGAATTATCCTTTCCGGCTACAAACGTGTAGTTTCAAATGATATTTTAGGGAAAGAAAATATTATAAAGCAAGGAAAAACTATATGTATAATCAGATAAGTGATCTAGAACGTGTTTCTAATATTTATTTCATAGGGAAAATTAGCGGAAATCCTCGAAATTGTTTTTATTCCAAGAGCAGGTTAAATGAAAATGCCAATCACCTGCCGCCTTTGTTCTGTTTTAAACGCTGCTCATCGAGGACACATTGTTTGCTTTGGTTTGTGCGCTAGGCGCTGAGATTTCAATTATATTGAGTGGCCATCGCATGCCAAACATTCCCCAGTAACCGCAGACAGCAGACAGGAGACAGCAGACAGGAGACGAGGGCCAATGCCTGGGGCAGGGGATAACTTTAATTGAGATTTACAATGCGAGTTAAAATGCCAGGACAGAGCGAAATTTGTACCCGCTTGAGCTTAACCTTGTTTCTATTTCTCTGCCCGTGATGCGAATGCGGCGTATTCAGGATTCGGGGCGGAGATTTGCGGTGGGGGTCATAAATTTGTAGACAGTAAATCTTTTTTATAGTCGAGCGCCGAGAGAGAGAGAGTAAGGGCATCGCCACCTCCTCCCCTAGAAAAATCTGTTCCTTCTGGGTGTTTATTTGCTGATGGCCCCTGGAACCCATCCTGCTCCTGCTCCTACTCCTCGCCGCCATATTAAAGCTCAATTGCGTTTAAGTAGCTGACTTTTATGGCTTTGCCTGCAGTCTTTTCCGGTCTATATATAGGATGTATATATGCATATTTATACCCTTTGCAGAGGGCTATATAATTTGGCAATTTCAACAGAGATCCTTATGAGATGTTATGAAAGGAATATAAATCTATGTTTAAAGGTTTAAAGTTTGTAGATATATTTCTTTAAATTTAAATATTCTTAAGCAAGTGGAAAGTGGAAATATAAAATATTGAAAAAGTTATAAGAAGAACTTCCTTAAAAGTTTTAATAGCTCCTTTTCAAGTTTTAAAATTTTGAATAAAATTAATTTGCTAAGTAGGGTACTCTGCTCTTCGACCTTACAGTCAAGAAGTTCTTTACTTTTTTTGGGTATAAATATATATTCAACAGTTGTTGTCGGCCCTTGTTCTCGGCATTGTTGCCATTTGCAAATTTCGGGGAGAAAGCTGCGGCACAAGTGAATTGGATGTCTGAAATAGCCTGGTACAATTTTTTTTTTTGGTTGGCACTCCGCTCGAGAGCTAACGAGCTGCCGCGGCGGTTTATATATATATAAATGTATATATAGGAGGTACTGGTACTGGCACTGGCACGGGTGTAAGCGTTGTCCAATGTTGGGGCTGCGCTGTTGTTGAAATGATAAGCATGTGTGCAATTAAAATGAAAGCGTGCTCGCTGCTCTCCAGCGGAGCTCTGGACTGGGGTTGGGTTTTCGGGATGCTGAAGATGCCATGACACGAGGCGGCCCATGACAATAAAACAAATGTCGCCTATTTTACATAAACGTTGTGTGCAAATTTGTTGTCCTTGTTATTGTTGCTGCTGTCGTTGTCCGAAAAATATACAACTGTAAACAGGACGAGGTGGGGTAGGAAAGGTGGGTGTTTCTGGCAAGCGCGAAAATACAGTAGCGGAGTTACCGAGGCCATAAATCAGGTGAAATTTTATTTATTTTAAGATTTGGGTTGTAAATAATACAAAACATTTTGTCAAAGTATTTAAAATATTAAGAAGAAAGTTAAATCAATTAAAAAAATAATAATATTAAGACATTAAGACACTCTTAGGCTATCTGTAAGTTTATGTTGCTTGTAGGAAGTTTTAGTCCCACTTTAACATATATATATATGTTCCCTTTCCCATTCATAAATCCAGCAATCCCTCTTTGCTCAGCCGCTGGAGCTATGGCCAGGGCATTTAAGTTGGTCCGGTCCGAGTGCCAGAGTATTTGGACGCGACCTGCACATTAAGTGTTTACAGCAGACAGCCTCGCCGAGTCAGCGGTTTGCCATTTTATTTAGCTTTTCCCGGCAACGCCCAGTGGGACTCTGGGCCATAAAAACGCTACAAATTAAAAACGCATTAAGTTCCATGGTCCGCTATCAAGAGTCGGCCACGTGTGGGCATTTGATAGTCGCCGGACGACTTCCTTGGGCCACCAGCATAAATCTCCGATTCCCGGATCCAATAATTACGTCCCAGAGGCGTTTGGCTTTAAGCCGAAGAGGGGCCGAAGGCTATGGGTATCAGCATCCAGCTGACGGTGGCTGTAAATGAGCAATTAGGCGCAATAAAAACATCAACGGGGCTGGTTGGGGGCGTGCACTTAATTCAAATTGCGAAAACTTAGCCTCAACATGTGCAAAGGACCACCGCCCCGCACAGGCGTAAAATTAACACACACTTATCCGGATCCTAGTTCCCGGACCCCCGGATTTCGGACCCGGAAAGGAGAGCTCTCTGTGACAGCGGCAGCAGCTTAGACATGCAGCAAATGGCCGAGAAATGGAAATACGGCATCCGAGGTAGGCGCATTCCCCCAAACAATTTCCCTCGGCCACTTTCACTCGGTTTTCCAAATATTTGCCAGACCATCTCCGAGGATGCGGGGAATCCGTTTCGCAGAATCCTCGAGCGATGAGTGCTGGCAAAAATGCACAGCCTGTTCCCCCTCCGGTCTGCTTCCGGCTGATGTACTGCCTTCAGCAAACACACCAACAACAGAAGGACAAACAGATGGACAGACGGGAAAGGGTATGGATGCGGCAAGGATACCTCTACCGGTTACGGCTGGCATGCAAGGGAGAGCTGGAAAACTAAAGGGACTAGGACTAGTAGTCACTGCACGGCACTGACTTTGCTTAGACAGGCGTCACGTCAAAGGAGGTTTCTTTTCGCCCTGCTACGCTTTTCTCCTAAGAAAAACACGGACAAGTTACTCCTTCCAAAGCTTCGACTGGGAAATACTTCTTAAGTTTAAGTCTAGGTCAAGTAAATGATCTAAATAAATTCATATCAATTCAGAAAGATAAATAAATGTTAATTTAATTTAAAGTTATTCAAAGTCGTTAAAACTTTTCAAAATGCTTGAAATTTTCATAAATACTACACACCCTTGAGTTTCCCAAGTAGCGGGTATCAAGAGCCAGGCAAAACTGAAATCCTTTCATGTTGATTCTGCTCTTCTTGTGTTTTCGCAACACCTGCTATTTGTCAGTCCACCGCCTCACCTGTCCACCTGCTCCTCAGTTCCCCTGTTCCACCATTCGCCATCTCCTCCGCCAGTAGTAGTAGGTCGTCGAGAATTGTTATTATTTTCTGCTGCATAATAACGAGCCCAGCAGGTCGCCGTCGCAGTTTATGGGTTTATGGGTTGCCTTTTTTCGGAAACGCCGCTTGACTGACTCAGCTTGGTTTGGCTTGGCTTGGCGTGTGTGTGACACCGACACCGCTGATCCCGGAAATGCTTTCTCCCGGTCCCGGTTCCGTCACCGACACACACACGCCCTAACACACACACATATATTACATATTACACGGCTGCGAGACAGACACATTTGACAATGTCACGTTGCGGTCGAGCATTGCCTGCATATAAATTTAGGATAAATATAAAATATAGCCAGGGAGTGGGAAGTGATGTCATGAAGAGATGCTTAAAGAAGGAATCCATTGAAATGATGGAGGAAGGGGGATCATTATGTAAAGTTCAGAGGATATTAAAACTTGTAGAGACTCTGAACTTCTGTAGATATTCCAGTAATCAGATATATTTAATTATTATGTCAAAGTTTTTATTTATGAAAGCATACATAGTTCAGATTTTTCTATCATTATACAGGTACACAGCCAAAAATTTCCACGAACCATTTCAAGTTTTCCATGATATTTGGGTGCTCCTAAGTAAAAGTCCCATACAAAATTATTTTCCATCACCTACAGGTTCCGCGGTATACCTAAGAATACAAAAAACCGATGTTTGCCGACATTTTGAATTACGTGGCCTATATAATTGGACTTACCTTTATTATTTTCGGTAGGACCTACTCTCAATACATCACGGCACTACTAAAAAATAGTCCCAATCGTGGACCATTCCCCATGTCTTTGGAATTCGACGCCAAAGTTGAAACTCCCAAAATTTTCAGCATTTCTGTGATGAAAAAATAATTCTGAGAATTAAATCTTATATGGAACTAATTTTAAATATTCATTGAATCTATTGTTCATTGTATTCTTTAATTTCGGTTTAAAGCGTTTTCATGAGGACATTTTATTGGATTTATTAAACGAATAAAACAGCTTTTTTGTTTTGATTATCTACTACTATTTGCTGTCAAATTTCAAATAAGTCAAGGCAACCTATAAAATAGTAGTAGATATGTTTCTTTTTATATATAATATAAATTTAGTTTTATATTATATAAAAGATCACTTAGATATTTTTTCCCCTTTCAAAGGTTACAGATACTATAAATTCTAGACCCCGATTAATACCCTAACAATTGTGGGAATTCTCCCGCCGGAATGTGCAGCCACTGAGCACAATCTAAATAAAGAGCCGACATCGGCCGCTACCGTGTTATAAGCCAGGCTTTGTGCGACTTCCTGTGCCCACAGACACACACCGACGCGTCCCTCCCGCACACATGCTGAACCACTCGCCGCCATTTGCCTTCGGCCTTGTTTGTTAGTCTGCCTGTTTGTGCTGGTGTTGGTGTGGCTCATTTTGATGGCACGGAAGTCGCTTGTTTGCCCGGCTGCTCTTCTGAGTGTGGGCCTGGCTTTAAGTGTTTACGTGGCGTATTAGTAATAAATGTAATGTGCATAAAAGTGTCCACACGGCAGGCACTCGTAAAGCGAGAATGTTTACAATGTGTTTAGGCCTCCGAACGGGGCACGCTTTTATAGATTTTTACAGCTTTATCCCAGCAGCAGCCTCGGCCATCAGCTCTCTTCATCTATTGGCCTCGTCAAGGGCCATGTCAAATGCAGGCACTTAATCAATCAAAAGCCCAGGCAAGGCCGCCTTATTAGACATCTCTCACTGCTTTCGGGCAAAGTTCTTTCCGGCTGCCAGCTCTACTTTGTTTGTTTGTTTGTTTTTGGCAGCACAAATTATGGCCGGACATGTTCAAACATTTGCCTGTCCATCTAACCATTTGTCCTGCCAAATGCGTTTCATGTTCATCCAGCTTCCAGCTGCCAGCTCCCCAAGGAGGAAAAGGAGCGGGGAAATTGATCCCAGGACCAGGCTTAGATGGCTGGGCCGATAAGTCGCCGGCCTAAGACTTGGATATAGAGTAAAGTATGCCCGGGATTCCCATTTCCTTCGCTGTAAGTCCGCCCTCAATAGTCACACAATTCTGCGGCCAGCCATTAAATATCCCGGAACGCCCTTTCCTCAAGGGGTTTCTTCTGTCTTTGCTTCTTCTGTTTTCCACCTTCTAGGCCAGTCCAGTCCGGTTCAGGCAACCCAATTAAAATTCCACAAATTCAAGAAAGACCCAGTCTAATGTTCCGCGCAGACATCCTTGAAACGTTATCTATTACTCCCTGCTCTCTCTCTCTCCCTTTACAAATTCATTGCAAATACTTTGCGCTACTTAGCGGCCATTTTTCATCTTTGTCTATGAAAGGGATAGAAAAAAGGGTTCCCTTTCACGGCATACTCTTAATTAATTAAAATATTTTCGACTCTGGCTAAAAATAATTTCTCTTCTTTCCTTTTCAGTTCGCTGTAAACAATATGGCAACATTTTGGCAATTAATGTGGCTTTAATTCGCTATTGAAATGGCAGCGAGAACGGCTTGAAAAGTTTGTTGGCAATACAACTCGGCTTATTGGCCAACTAATTAAGCTCGGCCAAGGCACTCGGTCAAGGGTCAAAGAAGTGGTTTATACCAAAAATAAAAGGCAGCAGGGTTAAACTGTTGGGGGGGGGGCAGGTGCGTGTGTGTGTTGGCAGGTGGATGCCGCCTGGGGTCAGGTCAGCTCCGTCCGGGCCAGCTTATCCGTATCCGTCCTAAGCACACCCGGAGGAGACTGCAGCGAGGAAATTAAAAGTGTGCAGTCCGAGTGCTCCGCTCTCAAGTGGCTGCCGCTTCTAAAATTAGCCTTCCCCTCGGCTCTAAGTGGAAGTTTTTATTTTGCCATTTCTCTCGCTTGTGTTAGTGTTTTTCTTTTTTGTTGTGACTCGTCTTTCCTTTCCTTTTATTTATTTTTTTTATTTTTTGCCTGCCTTAAGTAGCTGAATTTTTGTGTGGCTTACTTGCGGCTGGCTGGAAGTTAAGCTGCAGCTCATAAATTTTATTCCCGCCAGGGCCCACGTGGCGTATGCGCAACGTCACTGGGTTGTGGACCGAATGGAGCGTAAATGTTTACGTTTGTCAAATATTTACAGAGCGCTCTCAAAAGGGCATCAAATCGGGTAAAAGGTGCGATGAGCTTAATGGCTCACAGGCGTGATCTTCGAGCGTATTATGTCACAATCTGTTGGGGAATGCACGCAGCATTTAATCAAATTAATTACGCAAATATTCCGAAAGGGCCCAAATTAATCCACTAAGTTCGAATTCGTTCGCCTTTGCCATTTAATCGCTGCCCCCCAGCGCCCAGTCACGTTGGGCAGCCCATCGCAGACTAATTGCCAGCACGTGTATGCCACATTAGTCAGTCTCCGGTTGCCGGTCTTCGGTCTCTGAAGGAGAGAAAAAGTTTCACCGCTTCCTTGACCCATATCAAAAGTCAACAAACTGCGTACATGTGTCCACGGAGAAGAAGAAAAAACTGTCATTCAGTCTATAAATATATTCAAACACCGAGGGAACTGGAAGAAGGCATAGATATAGATACGTATAGATGATGTATAGGCGAGACGAGAGCACAGGAAATATTTATAAATATTCTGCAGCATTGCAGCTAAAATTTGATACAATGTTTACAAATGGCTCTGGATTTGTTTCGGCCAGCTGAGGGAGAGGGCCAGTATCAAGGCCAGTGCCGTTGACCAATATAAATGAGCAAACAAACGGCGGTCGCATGCAAATGAATGGCTAGCCGAATAGAGAGCGAGTCTGCCAAGATTGATTGCGTCGAGATATGAGTTATGGGACGCGGAATAAGCAGAGTTTCATCAGACTAGACTGAAGCTGGAACAAGTGCTCCACGTGGCAGCTATTTATCGAAAACGATGGCCCATCAAAAGTTCACAAAGTTGGCAACTTCCCAGTGGCGCTGGAAGTGATTTCAAAGCTGAGAGGGAAAAACTCCATTGCAATTTCGTGATTTTTAATTTCAAAATTCATTTGAAATGCATAGCAGCAGTTTGTTTGCTAACAAAATTGTTTTACTGCGTTTTTGTTCCTGCATTTTTGTTACACAAACACGAAACATGGCAATTGAAATTCCATTCACACCATTTTCGATTTAACTTTTATATATTTTAGAAATTCCACATCACTTTTTGCTCCTCTAATTGCCAGACTGCATTATTTATGGGCCTTTTATTGTTTATGTATGATGCACATATTGTTTATTTACACGAGTCAACATATCTTGTCAGAGGGAAACTGTCTGGCTGACTGGAAAATGAGCGCAGGGAAATGGGAAATGGGAAACGGGCATGTGTTAATTTTGATTGCTTTGTCGCGCGCGCTTTCTCTCTCTTTCCACATTGTTTGTTTACGAATAAATCGGTCTCTGAATTCGTATCTCGATATGAATATGAATGGAAATTAATGCGAATCGCTGGGTTTGATGTGGTCTGTCCCAGAACACACAGCCCCAAGTGCTCCGACCTGTCTGAGACGTATTTATTTGCTTTGATTATTTCAAATATGATTTGCCTTTGGCCCAGGTCCCACAAGCAATTCCTATGCAGACGACGTTCATGACCTTCGACAGCGAGAGCCTGATTGCCTCGAGGCTGCTCGTGTTGTTCACTTGAACCCACTGGGCTACGTGACGTATACGTGATGCGGGATTTTAGCATGGGGAAGGTAAAGGGAACGAAAGTCGTGGCAGGGATTTTCTTTTGTTTTATCAGCCTATTCTTTGGCTCTTTTTGGTTAAAACCTTGTTTATCTGGTTTTCTTTTGAGGCTAAAAATAGAACGAAAATTAAGTTAAAGAAGTTAGAGTGCTTTAAAGATATTTATGTTTAATTTTGAATTAAATAACTTACTAATAATGCTTCATTCTTTCTAAATTAATACTCTTTAGTTTATATTTCAACTTCTACTTAAAGCTTTATATCCCTTATCTTAATTGCTGCGCTTATCTCTCTATTTTCTTGCTTTAATAAAGCAATAACTTTATTTAATTCTACCTCAAATTGTTGGCTTTTCGGGTCTTCATTAACTGCTTCGGTTTTTGGAGGTCTAACGAGGCGCACAATCGGCCACTAATTAATGGTCTCAAGGTGCCCGTTCAATAAGTGGCCGGAAACCCCATTAAGCGGCAGGAAAAGCTTTGACATTGCCCTCTGACCTGAATGGCTATTGAACCTCAGCTTCGTCCTGGGCGCTGACCCGACGAAACAATTGGCAAGTGTCATCAACAGTCGCGATTTGTATTTTGAATAAAACGAGAGAGCACAGAACAGCAGCCTGGCCAGGTAAATTTATTAATAATAAAGCACCTTTTGTGCATAATTTGAAAGGTTTGTCCTTTGTCCTTGGGCCAGCTGTCGCGGCGTTTATTAATAAAGAGGCGTCGTGGGAGGTACAGCTTATTATTAGGACCGATTCCAGGTCCGACGACGTCGACAATTACCGCTTAGCGTTGCCAGGTCTACAATTATGCGCACCGGTAGTCAAATGAGGGGATGTCCTGGGCCAGGAATCCATCTGGAGCAACCGCCTCCCCCTCCGCCTCCTGCTGGGTGAGAATCCTGCCAGTGTAGTGCAAACATTTTGCAATTTTCAGTCCAACAATGGAAAGCAATTACAAAACAAACTCAGCGCTAAATGAGTGTGTGGCAACATGGCAAACAAAGTGTGAAGAAGGCTAGAGGGGATTGGGGGCTGGGTCTGGCACTAGGTGTGAGTTGTGGGTCCTGGTGTGGGGTGTGCCGCCATAGGGGCGTTGCTGGTGGTGCCAGTGTACACATGACTGGGACTGTTGTCAGGCGTGGGCGATGCCTTGATTGGATACGCTCGGAATAATTTCCCCGGGCACCTCCTCCTGCTCCACTCGCAGCCAAGTTATGAGAGCCGGAACACAAATTGATTGGTAATAAAACTTACAAGATTTCACAATTATCCAGCGCTCGAAAGGAAGTCCCTCAAAGGAGATTAGAGTTTGCCCCATTGACCTCATTTGGTATTGCCTTGGCACTATGCAAATAATTAACAAATAATAAACTAGCTTTTAAGGTTATATTGGGCTTTATGGTTTTTATATTCCTGATACTTTTTGTGATTAAAATATAATAAATAATCTGAGGAGCAATTACTTTCCTTCCGCTGCCGCCAAGCGAGGCTCGAAGAAGGCCTTCATCTGCATCAGGCCCTCCCAGTTCTCGTCCCAGCCGGGAGTGACCTTCTTGGCATTGGCATACCACCTGGCCACATTCGGGTACTTGGCAATATCAAACTCCACGATCTCATAGGTGGACACAGTAGCCAGAATGGCAATGTCGGCAATGGTAAGTTGACCACCGGCTACATAGTCCTGGGCCGTCAGGAATGTCTCTAGCAGGTCAAAGGCAGTCTCGATCTTCTTGAAATCTTCGGCGGAACCGGGTTTACCAGTTTGGAAGAGGGGGTAATAGTACTTGATGAAAGCAGCATACAGGGTGCCCATGTCAAAGTAAAGACGCTGATTGATCACGGCCTGCTCCTTGGGATTCTTGGGGAACAGGGAGTCGTCCTTGCCGTACTTCTCCACCAAATAGACGGCGATGGCGCGGGACTCCCAGATGGAGAACCCATTGTCCACCAGGGTGGGTATTGTGTGCTGAGGATTGAGCTTCACGAACTCCGGCTTCAGCTGTTCGCCCTCCATGGTGTTCAGAAGCTTTTTGTTGAGCTCCAGTCCCAGGGCCTTGGCCACCATGATGACAGCGCGGCAGCCGCTGCTGCCTGGCATATAGTAGAAGTCCATAATGTTGTAGTTCGTGGTGCTAAGCGCTGGAGGGAAAATCAAATACTGACTGCTAACCAAAATGTTTGCCACTTAAATAGTAAAATGTTTGTGAAATTATCTCTGCCCGTTTGTTATGTCTAGCTCCAATAATGTCTAGTCATAGTTAGACCCCACATTATAAACTTTTTCGGTGTCTATGAATGAATCACTTCAGTGGCGTTTCACTAATTGATATTTAAAGAAGCGGACATAGCGTATATAGATAGCACCAAAGTTTGACACAGATATAGATAGGTATATAGGTGTATTTTATTTAGAATTAGTTGAGTACCATAAGCGCTTTCCTATTTTAAATTAATTTTTTCACTGAGTTACGAATTTTTGCCAAAAACCACAATACCCTGCATTTATATTAAATTGTGAGTCATAGAAAAAGTAACAGATATGGGTCAGTGGGCACTGATAACCAAGTTATGTTTAACCCTAAAAAAATACTGATATATTTTTCCGCTTCTTACCTTTAGTTATCACTAATTTAATTTGAAATTATAATGTGATTTCCTTTGCTAACCAAAATAGTTTGTGTGCTAAAACATTAAGCATTCATTGCGAAATTATATTGCTGAAATCCCCAAAAACAATTACATTTAATTGGTGTCCCCTTAAATTATTCGCCGACGTCTTAAATGCCAGTGGCTAGCCCTCGAGTTGCTAACTTCAAAGTTGCGCATACGCCCCATGTGCTTGTCAGACTCGCCTCTCTAATTGCCAACTTGGCGACGCCGAGACCATAAAACAAGCGACATCAAGCCGCAAACAATGCGCCTTCTATGCCGGCTGGATATATCCGTAGTTGGACCGGCAACGGGTCGCGTTTCGCGTTTCCCCAGGTGGCTGGCCAGGCAAATTAAAGTCACTGAGCCCGCCAACTAAATATGCCATGAAATGTTGCCAACGGATGTCGTCCTCCTTGTCGTCGTCCTGCAGCAGTTGCAGCTCCTCCAGCACGCCTGTGCCTCCAGTTTGCAGGGAAACTTTGCGCGAATCCCAGCGTCGTTTATTGTTGACTCAACTGGCTGCCATTTCCGGCATCCGGGATACCGGAGGAGCCCGAGAAGGACCCGGAGGAGGCGGTGCCTCCTGGCAGACAGTTTGTTTTATGATTGCGCGTCGACTAATTCGCCCTGCAATTTTGCAATTAAATTGTAGAACGTGCCATGGATATGCAAAGTTCTGGCTTCGCCTTCGCAGCTTCTTGGCTGAAGTATATTAACAGTTTCTTGCTTAGTCGGGCTATGCAATTAGTTGGAAACTGGAGCTGAGATTCATCAATCACGCGGCCACACACTAATTGTCTGTCAATAGGAAGCTGGTATGTGACTTTCGGGAGCCACTTGGGAGCTCAGCATTAGCATACATCAACGTGAGTGTATAACTTTTGCCTGTAAAGAGTAATCAATCATAGATGAGAGGAGCTTCCATTAGTGAGGACGACCCTCCAAGAGACACTAGGTATTTGGTTACATGTCGTTGCCAAAGTTTAATATCCGCTGCTTCTCCTTGTCGAGCTCAACCCGGGAATGCCACGACATATTGGATCTCTTCCAGCTCGTCATCTCGAGTTGCATGCCAGTTGTCCTCCTCGCCTTGGCTGCACCCTTCGAGGCGTGCTCGGCCCTGTCGTTCAGTTACAACTTCAACATTACATTCCAGTGCTCAGTAAAAAGCTGCAAATGACGTGCAATCCTTGTCAGCAGTGGATAATAACAACATTGAACAACAAACAAACAAGTCGGAACTATCAGCAGACAGCAGCAACAACGTGAAATCAATAAAAAAGCAAGGAGAGAAGGTTTACTTTGGCTACTAGAGTCCTAAATACTCTTAGAAATATAATAAATGTTATAATAAATCTACGTAATAAAGGAAACTCTGAATCTTAATATAAATTTTAAGATATGATGTAGTATATGGTTTAGTTGTTGACTTGGTCTTTATGTATTTACTTTACTTGTTTATTTCCTAAAGTAGGAAATCTTTACAATATATATTCACTTAAAACTAAATAAAGTGGTTTAAGTAATAATTGGTACGATTAAAATCTTAAATAAATCTTAAGGTAAGCAAACATAATCAATGAACTTAAAAAACAATATTGTCCTATACCCTGTTAGTGTATAAAATCGAACAAAAGTAAAAGCGAAAACATTTTCATTTGGATAGTCCGACAAAGAACATGTTAACTAATGCTTTACAAGATGTTCGCACATTTAAGATCGTTTCTTTTATTACTTTTTTTTGTTTTTCGACAATAAAATGTAATGGGCCAGGGGCATGGATAGCAGCGGATTAAGCGCTCTATTAAAATTGTTCAAGGAGAAAAATAGGCCAAGCGGCTAAACAATATAATTATTTTTATACTATCCCCAGGACGCATTATGTTATCCATTAAAGATTTAATTTCGAGCCCAAATAAAGTGCTCTGGGGGAGAAATAATTTATTTAGTGCAGAAACATCAAAAATAGCCTTTTCCTGCAAAATGTTATTTAAGCGATCGTTTGCGTGTTAATTTATGGACTTCATAGTTGGCTGGCCATAAATTGCAGCACATATCGGAGGAGGAAGAGAGGGCCATTAAATTGTTTAACTAAACATGCAATCTCACAAATGGCAGCCCCGAGTGGAGGAGGATGAGGAGGAGGAAGGCCAACAAATGCATAATTAAAATGCCAAAGGGAAACCAATTGTTGCTGCCGCAAAATGGAGTTTCCCTCTACCTTTCTCTCCGTTTGCCATTTTTTTGTATGAAATGTGTTAATTAAATTGTCACTCGCATTGTTTTGCACCCCGCTGCTGTGTAATTACCATTTGTGGAATTTTTTTTAGAGAAAGAGAAAGCCTTTTATACTAACTTTAAAGAGTTAATAGACTGTCAAGTTAAAGGTTAGGGTTCTGAGCTGACTAAATCTTCGAGGGCATTATTTGGCATTTTCTTTATCCGGCTCAAGGGATAAGTGCAAATATTAACCCATTGTTGGGGCCCCAGTCCCTGGCAAATCCCATCCAATTATGAGCGAAATGCATTCGCCCCACCAGGAGCTCTCCTCAACTGGCGCTGGCATTAACATCAACAATATAACCAGCGCGTGCAGCTGAAGTGCCACCCCAAAACTGAATCCCCTTTCGCATAAAAAGCGCGTTTTTTCGGAGGGTTTTCGTTTTTATTTTCTATTAAATTTTTTTTTTTTAGGGGGGCCAAAGTAAAATCAAGCTTGAAGATCAACAGCAAGCGCAAACACAAACACCAAACTGAGCTGTGTGAACTTGTGTAAACTGGGGGAGGGACTGGTTGCGACTAAAGGATGCATTCTGGGTGCATTCGTGTGGCTGTCCTGTCTTCCAAGTAACATGTTCGCTGTGGCGCTGGCAGCGTGAAAGGATTTCGTTGCTTGCAGGCCGTCACAAAGGAATATAAATATTGAAAAATTTCTTGCCACTCTGCAGATACGAGTAGGGGCATGGACACATGAAATGCGGCATTGACAACGATTTAATTGCAACTTGCATATGATATATGGAACGGGGACCACACACAGGCCACCCGTGCTGGTCATAACTTTGTTTTTTCTGTTCCCCCGGCACCACCCAGCAGAGGTGTATATTTTTCCTGGGAAAACAAAATATGCGGAGAGCAGTCCGTATGGAAATGCTTGTGTTGCTGTCCTGCCATGCAAAGTGTCCAATAAAAGTTTCCCGAGAAGAGTTTCCCCAAGCAGAGCATGTCGGGCTTAGGTGGTCCGATTCTCTCGGAATTTTCCCCTTTTGAAAAGCATTAATATTGAATTTTACCATATGAGAATATACAGTATCCTTATTTGTATTGGGAACGGATGCACATACCAAAAAATATTATAAACATTTATAAATTTATAAATATCAAATGAAAGTCCACACACTAAATTCTCCTTTTATTTTTTATTCAATTTAAAACGAACCCTTTCACATTCTATGATACCTGCTTTTATCATAGAAAGATCAAAGCAAGTTTATCTTGAATTGCTTATAATTTCCCCATAATTATATATATATTTTCCCTGAGTTTTATGAATGAAAGCAACTGTCTCTATATACCCCAATGAAGCCTGCTGCCAACACGCCACACAAACATTTCCCCAAGCCTTCTTCACTCGCTGCTGCTCCTCCTTTTGTGGGGAATATGCAACTTTGCAGCCTCTCACGGCAAGAACAACACGAAGAGCACTCCTCCGATGGGAACAAGTGCGGAACAAAATAAAACTCGAAAGTTTGAAGCATGTTGCCCCACTGACACGCCTTTGCCTTTAGTTTCCATTCTGCCAGCTCGCTAATTACACGCTCAGGTTTAAGCTAATATACTCTTTAAATTAATTTTCATCTGCCGTCAGGTTCAGGGAATGCCTTGAAGGCTTTCCCTAGTTACCCAGGTCCCTTTGCTGCAGCTGAAAATCAATTTCCAGTCGATTTCCCCCTATATTCTTTGGCACCCCCAAAACCCTGGCCAATCAATTGCCAAAGCTCAAATGCAATTACGTGTGGTATTTCAATCGTGAATGGAAACTAGGGATGGGTTCAAGTTAACAGGCGTTGGGGTAAAACTTAAATGAGTTAAGTTTTTCACATGCAATCCATCTTGGCGTCATTTTGCTGGTATTGGTAAACAAAGGAAATTATCCTTGAAGCAATGAAAGTAGAACTGAATATAAAATTAATCAAGTTAATGTATAATATAAGTCCAGACCGAAGTAGAAAGCTATCTAGAATTGATTACCTATATAAATTATCATTGAAATTATTAAAGTATTTTCTGTTCTCTAAATAGAGTAAAAAATATAACGTTAAACCTAAGAAATATTAATCACCAAGCCACATATACATATGTGTTAGCCTTTTAAAAATCAGGCTTAACCTTTTTATATATGTATATTTTTTTTGGCCAGGCTATTAGGCCTCCAATTTTAGGTAATTTAAGCCACAAAAAAAAAAACTTTCAATGTTTTACGCTGTCAAAAAGCTGACCTGCATAAGCCGTTTATACTGTGGTTAACGCTTGATGGCCATAATTCAAAGGTTGGTTAAATGGGCGTAAGGTTTGCCAGCGGGCAACGGGGGGGTAAGCTCTGAATGACCATTGTATACCATACATCAAGTATACGCACTGTTTGCTCCGGCTCTGGCTTTGTTTGGCCGAAAAGTATTTGATAGACGGAGATGGGGATGGAGATGGAAATGGGGCTGGGGATAGGAAGATAGGCAGATAGGGGCTCAATTGGCAAGACAAATTAACAACAAATGCCATAAATTACACAGTTCGATAAACGGCGAGGCCAAGTAGGCCCCCCCCTCCGAGTCTGCTCCACGAATGTCAACAGGCATTGTGTTGTCTGTTTGCTCGGAGCACACAGGGGATGTGTGCGTACTTATGTTTATATACACAGACAAATGCATGTGGATGAATTAATCTCACAAATTGATGTCAGACAGCATTTGCAATGAGATTGTGCTAACGGCAGGCATTTGTCAAGTATTATGGACATGTGGAGCCCGAACCTGTCCGGCGATGATCACGTTAAATTGTGCTAGAAAACCATCAAAATTAAATTTCACAATTGCATAAACAAAGTGCCATAGTCAAAGCCCTGGATAATTGCAGTATGTTTATTTTGGCTTACAGCTTTGAATTATTTATGCAAATGCCCGACCGAAAGTATTTAGTCACAAACTGTCACATGTGATTGTGACGCATTCGCTTGGTCGCCCCTTTGGCCCCAGCAGTTGGCATTTTGTGGCCAGAGTAAATAAATAAAACCAATCAAATAGTAATAAATCCACTGTGGCAAACACGAGGGCGGGAAGGTGTGACTAACGGGGTGAGGTTGTAGAGTTTTTCCTCTCTAATATTTTAAGTCATAAATATAATATTCCCCCAGCTATTTGGGAGAATACTGTGTGTAGATGATAACAAAGCCAAGACTCTGCTGCAATTGAATGGATAAATTGCAGCAAATAGACAGTCATAAATAAAGGCAATCGGTATTTGTGAAAACCACATCAAAAGTGGCCATAATTCTTCATAAATTCATAAATGGTGAGTTTACAGACTTGATTATAATAACAAGAATTTGAAATATACTACAGATTTATTTTATTTTTTAAACTTTTAGCACGATAAGTTCTCATCCCACCCTTGCAGAATACCATATATATACAGACAGTACTGTTCGTCTGCCTTGTTTTATGACATAAATTAGGGGGAAATAAAGCGAAATTTTATTTGCTATTATAAGCCGCTTCTGCTACTGCCAACTTCTAAGCCCCAAGGCTGCTAATCACATTGGAGGGGCCAGCAAGGAAGGAAGGAAGGTGCACAAATAATTATAGCAATTAAAAAGTTGGAATGATTTGTGGGGGCGAATTTATTTCTGCTGATTTTATCAACCCAAATGCGCTCAATGTGGGCCATTCAGGTTTAATTCTGCCTCTAGGACCGCAAAAGGTCCTAGAGGGAGTCAGTCAGCATAGACTTTCCCTTTGCCCTTGTCAACACGACTAATAAAATTAATTGGCGCTCTGTGTTGAATGCTAATAAAATCACTAAGCCCCACAACAAGAACTAACTGTGCGCAACAAATTAGGCAAAACTTGAATGCTTTAATTAGATTAGACTCCAAAAGAGGGAAAAGCAAGGGCGAAACTTGCACTTTGTCGAAATCTGCCATGAATTTCCCCACCGACGCGGCGCAAATTGTCAATTAGCATAAACTTTGAGAGGATTATGAGTGGATTAAAATAAATGTGCCCTCTGTCTGTACTTGCGGCTTAATATATGTCTGTGTGTGTCTGTCTGTATATCAAATGCTAAATGGCATTAACAAAGGTTAAAGGTGAACTCATTACGCGTAAGCCGCATTTAAATGTTGAACATAATTAACGACACTTTGGCCCTGTTCAAGCTGCCTGGCAGCTTGAATAATTATGAAGCTATCGAGCGGGCCGGCTTGGATTTTGACCAAGCCAGCCTCTCTTTATTCTTCCTCGTTTAATCGTTAATGCAATTGACCGCTTTCCATTTAAATGACAAAGGGCCAATTCCCGCTCGGCTAACCGCCTGTGTCGCAGTCGCAGGCCGTAGAACAAAAGGCGGCAACAAAGAGCAAGTCAGGGCATCCTCGTCGTCCTCGTCGGGGCCAGCCAGGCGTAGCAGCAGCAAAAGGTGTCCGTAATTGTATGTGAAACTTGTTGAAGGCTTCAATTATGATGATTTTACACAGCGTTCGTGTATAGTTGCACAAGGAGCAGTGGCAGGGTTCAGAGAAGTTATCTCAAGGGGGTATTTAGCATTCCCTTCAAAATACTTATTTAATTGAGTTGGAAGCTGCCTTGGCTACCAAGAATCAATATTAAGCCATCTCATCTTCCGCAGCCACCTTAGTTATTTTCGGAATTAGTCCCCCCTTTTCGGGTGAGCCCCTGGCACGCACACTCTGGCACAGGCTCGGTGCAACCGCAGCGCGACTTGCACTTTGCCACGACTCAGTGGAGTTTTGAGGGGAGTGGAGCTGGCGGCTTCCATGGCAAGGCCTGGCCCGCCCCCAGGGGGTGGCTTCCACAACTTGACTTGGCTTTCATGTTGTTGCTGTGAAACGCTGGATAATTGGCGTAAATAGCAAAACAGCAAATTGCCATTAACTATTGGAAAAATGTTCGCATCGCTTGGCCTGACTTTGGCTGCGACTCCTGCTCCTGCCACGCCTGATCCTGCTGCTATCGAGAGGCGGCAATGGCGATGGCGACCTGCTGCTGCTGCTGATGGCGTTTGTGCTGCGCTGTGTAGGTGTCGGTGATTACGCGAAATGCAATTAAAAATATTTAAGCTGCATGCAGCAACTATAGCAGCAACATAAATAATGCCGAACCGTTTATTAAAGCTTAAATGGGCCGGAGAACTTTAAATCTTGGCAAATTTTTTGCTGCATTCCCTGTGGCCAGTGGATCCTGGGTAATGTTTGCTTTTTTCCTGTTGTTTTTTGCGCTCAATTCGGTGCTTATTACTCGCATGTCGCGTCGCTCGTAAAGTGGGTTTTTAAAAAACACGCCTCTCTCACGCTTTTTTTTTGCGTACTCAATGCAATGGCTATTAATTAACAGGGGATAGCGATTGTTTGTTTTTTTTACACATGCCAAGCTCGCAGATTAATAAAGTGATACAAAAGAGTGAGAGCAAGGACAGGAGGGTGAATCCGAGGTGATTGAAGAGTCGTCCTTGGACAAGGCTTTAAGCGTTGCAGCAACTGGATTATGGCTCTCAGCGGATTATCGATGGTTATACATCACTGGGTCAAGAAATCTCCACTCGATGGTGGGATATGGTTATGATTAATGATATTAATACCCACAGCTAGCTGGAAATAAATTTATAAATTATTTATATAACTTAATTTCAAATATGTTGAATGAACTTTGAGTAATTACAGTCCACTGTAAATAAAGCCCACTTAATTAAGGACCAACAGGGACGAAAATTAAATCCCTTGCACAAACATCCTGGCAGGCCGCACAGACTTTGCATAGTTTAACATAATTTGATTTGCATTATTCCGGCATGCTAAACAAACTGCCAGCGAAGCCAGTTAGAGAGGTAAAAACATTGCATAATTTGCGGCGTCGCCTCATCAGACCGTAAGCGCATTTCAAGTAGGCACCCAACCCGGACCCGGAGGATAACATGCCCGACTCCCTGCTCCGGGACACGAGCAAGCGTCTGGATTTGAGTCGGGCTTAGGTTCAGCTCGGGCTCATGACGGTTATTATGTTAATTTACATGTCTGATGGCCATAAAGCTGCGCACGCCTTCCTCCCACTCCCTTCCACTCGTGTGGGGGCGTGGCAGGTGCGACTAATGCATAAATTCACTCTAAACATATAGATTATGCAGAGCCACAACATACAAGCATACGCAAAGTATGCAAAGTTATGTGCAAGCCTATGCGCAGAGCTCTGACTTTGCCGGCAACCTTCTGCCGGTCTTCCGCCGCCGTGAATTGCATGAGCAGCCGCGCGTGCTTTATATGCCAAAACAAAATGAGTTTCTCGCATGCCTGCCCAGCGAAGGCTCTCTGATGGGAAAGCCAGTGCGGATGCGTGAGCAGATCCCTCGTGATCCCCGTGAGGGGTCTGGAAAGCAAAAAAAATGTATGTTTAATAAGTAAATGTAATAATAAAGTTAATTTATGACAAGGAAGCTTATTAACTAATTATAAGGACTATTTGTTATTTCATAAATTATATAATTCACGCACTCCCCTCGAATTGGAACCCAAATGCAGCTGCCAAAGACATCATTTCCCTTGGGGGGGACTCGACTCTCGCCTCACCTTGCGGCAAGGTGGCCCTGATGGGCTCGGTCTAGGGGCTGAGGCAGGAGCCACACCATAATTGAGCTAAAATAGTTTGCATAAAAATGCAAATTGTCACGTATCCTGCACTTTTCCATTTAGCTTCGAACGTTACCAGCCAGCGGCAGTAACAGTGGCAGCAAATTGTTAGCGGCCTTATCCCAACGGCGAATCTCGCTCGCTTGCTGCGACCAAATGAATGAGAGGAAAATGCTCGTGGAAAATGTTGGCCAATTTGTGTGTGTGTGTGTTTGGCTGCCTATTTGAAAATGCGGGAAAAACGTTTGCGATTGTTTCTGAATGTTGCTACTGATGCGATTTGTAGGCAAATGTTGCATTAATTGAAACCCAGCCAAGCGATGAGGATGAGGATAATTGAGGTGGGGAGGGGGTCTTTTAAAAGGGACTACCCGATTCAAATGCTCTTTTTGGTAAATGTCAAAAGTAAATTAAGAAATCTGCAGATTATCTCGAGACACACAGGAGACAAACATAACTCATGGAAATGCTAAAGAAAACTCATATGTTTGCACATTTGATTCACATTTATATATGGACAAGTTTATATATTATTCCGGTCACATGGCAAGATGGCAAGAGAGATGAAAATTGAGTTAAGAAAATATTTGCGCATATTAAGCAAATGTCAAAGGAGGCCAGAGTGCCACAGACACGGATTTAATGAGATAAATTTTTGATTTAAGGTTATTCCGGGGGCCAAAGGAGAGACCGGAGGAGCGGAACCGCACGCTGGCAAACTATTTTCATTTTTATGAGATTTTATCTTATTTAATTTAAACATACTTTTTGTCCCTCTCCAGCAGTTCACTCCAGCTCCAGCTAGAGCTCCAGCTCCACAGCGCCACGGCTCCAGGCTGTCAGCGGCAGCTTTGTCCTTTGCCCGCTGCGCTATGCGCGTTGCAAACAATTTAAGGACAAAAGTTGGGCCCAAGTATTAAAAGTTTTCTAGTTACTTGTTAGTTAAATAATAATGCGTAAAAGGAATCCCGAATGCAGCAGCGCCGACAGCGGCAAATGCAATTAAATGGAGACCGCACCTGCAGCCGAATTAGCCAAAGGGGAACAAAGGATGCGACGTGGATTCGAGACATCTGCAACGGGAAAAGGACTCGCTAAAGAGGAGTGAACTTTCCTCGGACAACAATAAACCAAATTGGCAGGCTTAGACGGTAACCGCTTTCTCACTTAGTCCAAAAACCTAGCTCAGACAGTTCCAAATTTGAAATGATTTCCCGCCCAGTCTCTGCCGCAGTCCAACTGGCGCCCTTCGTCCTGGCTGGGAGATTTCCTCGGGTCCCTTTCTGTGTCCAGACTAAAACGTCTGCTCTTTGGGGAGCTTTTCCATTCGACTTTTGGCCCCGGGCCACAGACGAACACGCCGAGGATTTTTATACATTTCGCTTTGTTCCCAGAATTTACGGCTTAGACATGTTAATATGTGCGGATCATATATAGCACATTTGGCTGTGATTTATGCAAACTTATTTGAGCCCGGCCAGCAGATAAATCTCGAAACTTTATGCGTAGATTAAATTAAGTTTTGCGGCCAAGCGGAGGAATGAGAACGTTTCGGGAAATGTTTTAATAATTTCCCAAGTTTTTACAGGCCAATCATAAGGCTTAGCCGGGAATCAAGTAATATGCTTCACTCATAAATTTGATGGGGACCCATATATTAACCTCAATTCATTTCATTTTCGGCATTAAGCCAATCCAATCTTCGCGCTTGGCTGAGGAATCCCTTTCGAAAAGGGATTGCGGTCCCTTTCATCGTGGGAATCAAAGGATTGCGATAGTGTAAATTTAATATGCTGCCTAAGCTGCTCAAATATCTGGGCCAAACCCATTATTTTATTATGCACAGCATGATCAACAAATTATCCGGGGTATTAACTCAGAGCCTCTGAAGTATTTCCTGGCATGCGAACCACGCTCACTTTTAAGCTTTCACACAAAAAATGCACACCATCCGCCACTAATTAAGTGGGATGGCGAAGAGGGCAACCAAATTGATGTGGTCATCATCAACTTTTATGGCCAGCTCGCTTCAGCTCGAATAGCTGTGAAATTCCTCAGCTAGGGGTAAAAAATTTGTTAAAAACACTGGTCAGCAGGGTATGTGAATAGGATTTCATTAAGGGAGTTGAGAATAATAATCAAACTGTATAGTTAATATGCTCTAATCGTTTCTTAAAATAAATAACCAGAAAGTGCTTAGAATCTTTAAAAATATGAATATATTTTCTTAAATTTGCCTTATAAATTTAAAGCCTGCTGGTTAGTGTAATCCATGCATGTAACTAGCTTATACTATACATGGCGTATACGCTATATGTGCCGGTTGCACCTTTATGAGTTGAGATTTTGAGGAGACAACCCGGAGAGGTCATTGATATGCTAACAAACTGTCAAACGCAAATATGCCGGGCGCCATGAGGGCCAAAAGGGGTTACTATGCGGCACGGGGGGTAGTTGGGGCATGCAAACTGGAGCGTGGCACATGACAATGACGACCCTTGGCCCAGGACATGCCACGGAAGCTCCTTTCACACGCACACACACCGGACGACCTTCGAGCGTTTGGTCAACTTCCGCCTCAAGGCAAACGGAAGTGTGCCAAACAGTCGCCGTTGAACGCTGTCAGCCGAGCGGAAGGAAAAAGGGAGGAAAGCTGGTCAGGGGAGAAGCCGAGAGAGAATATAGTTTTCCCCGCTGTGTCACCTGATCAAAGTTATTCCACTGACATGGATGACCCCAGCACAAAAGCCTGACAAATACACACGCAGCAGGGTGGCTCAATGGCCATGATGGATGCAATCCATGGAAAATTTAATGAGAATTTTTTGCTAGGATAATGTAAGCAAAAGATACAGATACATAAATGCTTTATAGTAGCTGAAATTTGTTTGAATTAAAAGAAGCTATCATCTACATTTTCTTTTATTTAATTTGGGAAAAGTTTCTTAATGGTTTTCTTAATAGAAAAATTGTTCGATTTTATTGCTAACCATTCAATAATTGTGCTGACGAAACAGTCTTGCATTTCCTAAAACGAAATACATTAGTTTTAAATGTTTTTTCTTAAAAAGTTTCTATGGAATCTGAAATAATTTACTGTCAAGTTAACAATTAATCTTGAAATAGACGATGACTAACCTTTTATGTTAAATTACATCACCAAATTCGAGCCACCCTAACCAGGCACTGGGGAAAGTTCCTTGCTTATCTATGGCACCAGAAGAGATTCTAGTGTCTGGGTGTCTTCCCACGGATTTCATTGAGTCAATTAGCAGCTTAGCCCGGCTGCTCATCCTCCGGCTTTCGAAATCCCACCTAAGCCGCTGTCTGTGTTACGTTAGTACCCCCCCTGACAAAACGAAAATTTGCAGTTGGCGGCGCATAACTCACACGGTTTCAGGTTATTAGCGTAATGCACCCAGCACCGCCGATTGTCGCCCAAGGAGCTAAGATGGCGGGCGGAAATGAGGGTGCCGCCGGCATGCAGCTCCCAGCTCCCAGAGATTGCCATGTGCATAAACCGCAACGTATGCACGGAGCACATAACCCTGACAAATGGGGCTCGGCTCCCGGACAGGTTCAGCAGCCAAGTGTCTGGGTTTGCATTTGAAATTTATAATGCTGCCATAACTAAAGTGGGCGCGGGCCACCCCTAGATTTGCAGGCCCCCAAATTGCCATTATGAAAATGCTCAGCGAAGTGTGGCGAGAAGAACTATTTTCAAATTATAATATGCTCTTGAGGTGAGCAGGCATCAGAGCTGAAATAAACTTTAGACCGAATTACCCCGCACATCGCGGCAATAACTCAAGAGAGTCAATAAAAAATAGGAGGGAGCACGCAGCTGGCTTCGAGGAGAGCACTTCATAACTTGTTTATGAAAACCAAAAGCGCATAACAAATAAATTTCCTCAATGTGCAACATAAAAGCGTATTTACGATCCGGAAATAAATGGCAAATTGTCGCATAATATTTGTTTGTGCCCCAGAAAAGGGAGATAATCAAATAGGGGCTGAACCGAGGGACCAGCCCCGCGATTAAATGGAGATGGAACGACAATCGGGACTCCTTGGGTGTCATTCCTAATAAGTCAAAGTCAAAGTTGAAAGGGAAGAGGTTTTCGGATTCTGATTTGGATGTGGAGCGTGGCAGATGACGTTAATGTGCGATAAAAATCCGCCATAAAATGCACGAAGACGAAGGCGAGGAGTCAGCAAAATAAGTGCGAGATGTGAAACTTTTTCGTCGCTTTACAAGTCTCCCTTTCCTTAAAATTACATTGCTGATTTTTATTTTTCCCAACGGAAAACATGACAGCCAACAACTTATATTCAGTCTACTAAAGTGGATCCGTTTAATGAGTGTCATTAAAAATATTTAATTAGTTTATATAGGCTTTGAGGCAAGTGATGAAAGCATTTATTTAATTTGCAACACACAAAAACAACAGAAACAAGTTAATAATGCGATTAATGTAGAGAAAATAATGCATGGAAGATTTATATACCAGTGCAGGGTATTATAATTTAAGAATTTAAGAAGCTTGCAAGGCAGTGAAGGAGTCGTTATCAACCTTTTTGAAGTTCCTTGCTTTTTTTTATTATTTTATAATTCCTTTCTAACATTTATATAATTTTGGTAACTTATCTACAGCTTTAGCTTCAGAACTTGTCAATTAAAACCCCCACTTACTTTTAAGTTTATTGCAAAATTAATGGTCCATTCAACTTTTCAAGATAACTTCACATTTATTTAAAATGAACCATTCTGTATTTTCCCGAGACTCGGGTCAAAACATTTTTGAGACCGTTGTGCGAGGCTAGATTATTAAATTACCAAAGCATCCCGAAAAACATTTCACATATAAATATTCATGAATGAGGAACTGCTCGTAAAGCGAAGACAATTTGCATATGTATGCATTGAGGGGCAAGTATTTTAAGTTCTTTTTTTTTTGTCGAAGGAATGGCAGACTATAGTAAAAGCAGCTGGCTGAGCGAGGACATAAAAAGTGAGCTGGAAGTCGAGAGGGAAGCCAAGCACCTAGCTCATATTACGACATCCTACGCATCAAATGACACGTTTTAACACCAGTACAAAAGTACGGAGGCGCCACACTCTGTCTCACACACACACAGACCAGGGGCACACACCATGACCACCGCCATGCCACGGAGGAAGCTGGAGACGTGCATCCTGCTGCATCGCCCGCGTTGATGAGCGTGGCAAGAGAAGTCGGGATGCCGCCGCGAGTGCACATCGACTATAAACCGCATTTTTACGTGCCATAGGAACGGAGGATCTCCGGGTCTCTAAGAGCCTATCTAAGCGCTGAATTCTTTAAGCTGCCTCCTCTGGTGAACAGAGAGCTTTCAAGGCGGGAACTGCAAATGGCAAAATGTCCGGGACAAGCAAGCAATTATTTTGACATATCATGTCATCTTTGAAATGAACAAAAAAGCTTTTAACTGTTCCTTTTTCTGCTGATACAGATTCAGAATTTGTCACCAAACTCTGGGCTTCTAACCAACTAACCAAAGCCAGTTGTACCCATTTCAATTAGGACTTCCTTCAATAGTTTATTACCAAAGCACAACCCTCTGGGGATTTGTTAGGGAGATTTCGCTAGAGTCCGAGCTAAATCCATCACCCATACTCTTCATGTCATAGCCAATCTCATCTCTCTAGATTACCTGGCCCACACCTCCATTGGCTTTACTATCTCGCCTCACTAATCCCATCATTTCACACCCTTCGGGGGCGATCTCAACCAAACCGGAACATCTTTCACCTCCATTTCCATTTCATGTTAGACCAACATATTTCGGGGTTTCCCATCGCAGGCGTTGAAAATCTGCCCAATTCGTTTGCTTTGATTACGAGCTTGTTGCAGGAGCAGGAGCACAACCAACCAACCAGAACCAGTGCCAGCACCAGAACCGGAGCCAGAAACACCTCCAAAGCCACAAGCCCCAACAACTGAGTTGGCCAACATTTAGCTAACTATTTTTTCACACTCCCTTCATTGCACTCTCGTGCTCCTCTGTTGCCCCTTTTTTGCCAGTCACTTTTAAATTAAGCAATTTGAAATGTTGACCAGAGAATCTTTCCTTTACTTCGCTTCACGTCCACTGCGGACCGCAAAATGTTGGCCCACAACTTGTGTAGAGTGTCACGGGCTGTAATCGCTCCTTGTATGTGGCTGTAACTTGGTCAGGAGCGGTGGCAATAGCCGTAGAGATAGCACCAGGAACCGTGTCGAAGGATGAGTCGATGGCCAACTAACTACAATTTTTTGATTGCCCGTGTTTTGTAAGCGCGCTGGCCATTTGCTTTACTGCTCCAGCCCCCCAACAAGGGTTCCCCGTGTCCTCTCGGACATTCCCCTTGTATGCTGCTGCTCCCTGCAAAGGCGGCCAGAGCTCAGAGCTCTGGCCCAGCCATTTTAATTTCACTTTACGGTTTCCAAACACGAAATCCTTTTTGCCACTAGGTGTGTAGCCAGGACTCGTTTCTTATCGCCCCTCTGCCTCCCCGGCTGTTTGTTTGGGTCCCCTGTTTGTGGGGTATTAAAAAGTGAAATGGTGGAATCCGAGAACCCGAACCAACAGCCAAGGATGCCCAGTCATACATATGTGTGAGTGTGCTGAAAAGGAAGGAACAGTGCAGATACCGGACATGAACTGCACGGAAAAAGAAATGTCTTTAACTTCTGGAATTAAATAATATTTAAAACAAACAAGAAGGGGCATAAATATGTATCTTAAAACTTAATTAAGAAATTATTAGAATTTATATTAATTCAATAAACACAAATTCAAGCTAGTGTCCGTTGAATATTTTGGTGGCCTTTACCCAGATTCGCCTCCCCTTGAGACCCAGTTAGGCTCGATTAGGTAAGGAAACTCTTTGGTTAAAATGCTTAGGATTGAATTTTATTCTTGGAAATTGTTGTCCAAATCATTTAAAGGGTTTACAAAAGCCCTTACCCGATTTATACCTAATTTACCTAATCTAAAATATCAAAAATATAAAAATAAGGCGAAATAAAGCTGGATTTATTTTAAACTTCTAATGCTACGATCGTGTTTAATTTCCTAGTCTCGCAGTATGTTTCCTACGCTT